>NW_006159809.1:4634280-4662930 GCF_000334495.1 Tupaia belangeri chinensis
TCTCACTTCCTCTCTCTCTCTCTCTCTCTGTCTCTCTCTGATCAAACTGGAAAATAATAATAATAATAATAAATAAAATTAAAATAAAATAATTCTTTAAAAAAATTGATTTGGAAGCAGTCCCACCTTTAATAATTTTTGGAAGACTTTGGGACCAGCAGATAGCATGATGGTTATGTCTCTGGACTCTCCCATAGTCAATTGCCATTCAAGTCCTGGACCTGGTGGCCTAAAACTCATGCCAGGTGCGTGTGTGTGCATGCCCAAAATCCCGAGAAGAGAAGGGATTACGATGTGGCCAAATGTACCCCAAATGAATTTTTAGTTTTTCAAAGTTTTTACATCCATTTGATCATTACAAATTATTAGTGACACCAAGAAGGAACAAATGAGATAAATGGCCAAGAAGTTAAGATACACAGCCTGGGTACGAGCAGATGGTGTAATGGTTATGTTGATGGACTCTCACATAGCTGAACAAGATTCAGGTCCGGGACCTGGTAATTTAAACATCACGCCGGACCCATGTGCAAGCATGCCCAAGATCCCAAGAGGAGAATAGAAGAAGAGAAGAAATTGTAGCATAGCCATCCCCCCTGGAGGGGCGGGGGGTGACTTCTCAATTTCTGTGTCTCTGTGTCTCTCCAGCAAGTGCACGTACCTTACAGCAAAAATCTCTCAAAAAAAAAAAAAAAAAAAAAAATGCAAAGCCGAAGATAATAAGACACTAATTAGAAGGAAAAGATTAGTAAAGAAAAATAGAAGAACTATAGGTCAAGTTGTTAAAAGTATAGGAGATTCATGGTGTTAAATTTTTGACAGTTCTAAAAAACTTAAGAGATACATTTCAAACAGTTGGAAGTCAATTAATCATAAATCCATTATTGTTTTTGAAACATGTTTAAGTCAGGAATGCATGATGCTAGACGGCTTAGTTTTAGAGTTTGTTCAGCCCTAGGAGACAGGAATAATAATACACTGTGTGGTACGATATCACTACATAACTATCAAATCTTTTTTAAAAAATTATTTAATTTAATTTATTTATTTTAATTTGACCAAAGAGAGAGAGAAAGTGAGAAAGCAAGCCGCCAGGTCCAGGAATTGAACCACAGTCAGCCACGGGGGAGTCCAGCGCCCTTAACTACCTTGCCACCTGCCAGCCCCCTATCAAATCTTTTAAGATTCACTTCAGAACTGGGGATTAGGTTGAAAGCTTTTACCACAGAGAGGGAAGGGGCTGTACAGAAAAAAGACTACAGTAGGGTCAACCCCATAGCCCAGTTTTTAAGAGAATGGGATCCAACATGGTCGACCATGGTTCAAATCCTGCAGCTTAAAAATACACCAAAAACATGTATGTATATATCCAAAACCCAACAGGATAAAGAAATGGAAGATAAGGGATTGCACATGTGCATATACCAACATCCCAATGGGGGGTGCTTTTATCCCCTCCTCCCCCCAGTGAGTCACCCTCTGGCAAGGAAAAAAAAAAACACTATAATACAACAAAATTATATACTGGTGGGAGCTGTGTGCTTCTCAGAGAGGAGATTAAGACTAACAACCTGGCTAGGGTATGTTCAAAAACTCTTCCCTCCGAGGGCCAAGTGCTTATTAATATAGAGGGCTTCCTTAGGAAGCACGAACAGCATGGTTTTATTTCTTAAAGTATACTCTGAAGTCTTCTATGACCTGATTTAATAAGAATAACAAGCAAATCGTTTATTTCTCACAGACACCCCCTTACTCATATTAGGTTCCCTCTGGGACAGGAAGAAGATCTAATTTCAGATCTTGCTTCCAGGTACTCATCTTTGAGAGAACCATCCCTAAAGTCTTGCCCCAAACCAAAGTTCTCACTCTGAACCACATTCAGGTTCCCTCTTTGATCAAAGTAACTTGTTAAATAACAACTTTAAGTTGTAAGACTAACTCAAACACTGGGTTTGTTTTTTGTTTGTTTTTAATAATTATTTAATTTTATTTATTATCATTATTATTTATTAATTTGATCAGGGACACAGAAAGAGAGAGAGAGTACAAGGTGAGAAATCAAACTGCCAGGTCCAAGACTCAAACCACAGTAGGACATGTGGGACTCTAGTGTCCCAACCACCATGCCACCTGCCAACCACCAAAGCGTGGGTTTTAATCAAAATTATGGCAGGAATACTAATGGATAATTAAATCAATTAAGTTTAGAGGCAGGGAACACAAACCCTGTAAGTCACCAAACAATATACAGAAAGGTATACATGCCATGAAAGTCACAGGGATGGTCCTCTGTTAATCAGAGATCAATAAAATACCAAAGCAAGAACTTTGGTACTATAAAAGTGGAAAATAGAACTAAAATATAATTTATTTTGGTGCTAAAATTTTTTTATATCTATGCATACTTTTTTGTTTACGGCATGCATTTCCCACAAACTCTTTGAAGACCCTGCATGGTGACAGAAAACTAATCCATAGGTTTTCATAACAACTGAGATACAGGGAGTCAACCAGACCTGCTTTTGCTGTTTCTTTTCAAAATTTTGCCATGGGGTGCACCTGCTAGAGAGAGACACAGAGAGGAAGAGAAAAGCATTACCATTACCTCTTGGGGTAATGGTCACATGGCAGTCTCTTCTCTACTCTCCTCTCAGGATTTTGGTCACACACGCACATGCATTCAGCATGTTTTTGAAGTCACCAGCTCCAGGACTTGAACTTGGGATGCAACTGCCTTAACTACTATGCCACCAGCTGGGCTAAGACCTGATTATCATTTACATTTGATCCACTTTGTTTTTGTTTTTGTTTTTTAAGAGAGATTTTTGCTATAGGGTGCATGTGCTCACCAGACACAGACAGAGAGACAGAAAGCAAGAAATCACCTCCCGGGGGAATGGCCACACTGCAATCCCTTCTCCTCCATTCTCCCCTCAGGATTTTGGGCATGCACACATACACACACTTGGTGTGAGTTTTAAGCTGCCATTCCCAGGACTCAAAACGTGGTTGATCACATGGGAGTCCAGTGATGTAACCATTACGCCATCAGCTAGTCCCTTGACTAAAGTATAATGTGGTAATTAATTACAGAGCTCTATTTTAAATGTTCTTACCACAAAAAATAAGTATGTGAAATGAGTGCCATTTCTCATTCTGCCTCCCCACCCCCATCAGGCAGCAGGCTAAATGAATATGTTACTTTGTTGAATTTAAGTGTTCTACAATGTATACACATTCAGAATATCATGTGGTACCCCATATATACAATTTCTGTCAATTAAAAATGATTAATTCAAAAAAAAGATTTGTTGAAATCTGTAATAGTAATGACAGTATGGTAGTGATAGACCAAGCATGTATGGGTAGATTATGGGAACAGAATAAAGAGCCCAGATAGGCTCATGCATATTGGTCACCTGAAATACAATAAAGGTGATGAAGTTAAAAAAAAAAAACAAAGAAATGCAGCTCTGGATGAAGACTGTCTGGATTCACGACTGGAACTCAATCATTTTCTTAGGTATGAGGCCTTAGGCAAGTCACTTAATTTCTTTAAGTTTCATTTTGTTCAAATATCAAATAGGATAATATTAGCAACAGTAGTCATCATCATAAGTCAGGTATAGATACAGAACAATATGACAGAAATATATTATTACGCATTACGTAAGTATAGTATGTAAAAGGCTTAGCAAAGTATAGAAGCAATAACGTATTAGCTATTAGTAATCCTCTCTGATGGTGCTGTAGAGGTTAGGGAAGTTTCATAGCATAGGTATACCCAACACCTTTCATAGCTTGAGATCCTTGCGTTAATTCAATATTGCCTGAACAGCATTACCTCACTTCTCACACCTAATTCCTTCATTTAGATTTCTACCAGTAACCAAAAGATAATATCCCATCCAAGGTCAGTTTCCGAATTCTAGTTGTCTTCTGGTCCCAGACCAAGTAATAAAAACTTACTTTTCCCTCCTCCTCCCTGGATATAATTCAACAACCATAAGAAGACTAAAAGGTGAAAAATGGAAGACAGATTGGCTAACAACCCCAGGACTAAAGTTCCCTGAGTTTTCTTTATAACTTTCAAATATCCCAGGAAGGACCCTGCAGAGAACCACAGCCTTAACTACCAACAGGAATAGGAGTCAGAATGGCGATGGAAGGAGGAAGAAACAGAGGGAAAGAATGAACAAACAGATGGAAAGAGCGCAAGAAAAACTTGCTATTGAGCCCAACGACAAAGAAATGAGCAGCCCAGAAGTGACTCAATGAACAGTCCCCACTCCTACCTCCCATCCATTAGCAACAGGTAGGCTTGCTCCATCCATCTACCTCCAGGAAGTAGTCAGGGAGTCCCATCTCTGACCTCTCCCCTCTTTGCCAGGTGGTAGCAGCAGACAGGGAAGCTTTGTCTGCACTAATGGTATTAGTAGGCCTACCCTCTCCCTTCCTTCCAGTCAGAAACAAAAGGAAATCTAAGCTCATCATTTCCTAATTCCATTAGTAGGCCTACCCTCTCCCTTCCCTCCAGTCAGAATCAAAAGGAAATCTAAGCCCATCATTTTCTAATTCCCAATCCAGTACTAAAAGACAGCTCAGGCAAGCACTTATCTCCCCCAGGGGCACTGACAGAAACTGAGGGCATAAGCACTGAGTCCAGAAAGCAGGCCCAGGGAAATATTTTCCACCTCAGGAGAACAGCATCTTACATTTCTCATCTAAATGCACCAGGAGACCCAGAGAAGTATTTGCCATCCCCAATGGATGGCAAGAGCAAAAATCAAGTAGGAGACCCACTAACAACAGATGGCCTGGAAGACAGACCCAGATAAGTATTCTCCAACTCAGGTCAGCATCTCCCATTTCCTATCCAGCAACACCATACCTGGAGAACAGCACTGCACCCACACAAACAGCATCACCAGGGATTGAGAAGGCACCTCAATGGCACCACTGAATCAGACCAGAATGCAGGTCTTCTAAAAGCTAAATTATCTTTGAGACCACAGCCCATATAATAGGCCAGCACATATATGTAAAATATAAGTAGTACAACTGCTTTCTAAAACAGAAGACTTAATCAGATTCAAAGTCTCCTAACATAATACCTAAAAGGCCCAAGAGACAATAAAAAAATTATTTGTGACACTAAAAACTAGGAAAATCACAGATGGAATGAGAAAAAACAAATTATGCTAACGCCAAGATAAGTCACATGTTAAGAAGGAATTTAAAGTAGTCATCTTAAATACCTTGAACCAGCAATTAAAAATTTACTTGAGGCGCCAGCAGGTGGCATGGTGGTTAAGGTGCTGAACTCCTACATGGCCAACTGCAGTGTGGTGTCCCAGACCCTGCAGCTTAAAAAATCACAGTGGGCATGTGTCTGTGCATACCCCAAATCCTGAGAGGAGAATGGAGCAGAAGGGACTGCGGCATGACAATCCCCACTGGAGGACGATTTCTCACTTTTCTTCTCACTGTCTCTCTCTCGCGTGTGTGCATACAACCTACGGGAAAAAAAAAAAAAAACTTAAAAAACATGACTTGAAATAAGTGAAACAAAACAGAAGAAAAGGCACAGAAGTTATAAAAACTCAAATGAATATTAAACTATTGAAAAATACAAGATATTGCTTTTTTTGTGCAGATAGCAGGCCTGCAAGCATGGTGAATGTCCCTAAAACCCGCTGGACCTTCTGTAAGAAGTGCGGCAAGCACCAATCTCATAAAGTGACACAGTACAAAAAGGGCAAGGATTCTCTGCCTGCTCAGGGACAGTGGCGTTATGACAGGAAGCAGAGTGGCTATGGTGGACAGACTAAGCCTATTTTCCGGAAAAAGGCAAAAACTACAAAGAAGATTGTGCTGAGGCTTGAATGTGTTGAGCCCAACTGCAGATCTAAGAGAAGGCTGGCTATCAAGAGATGTAAGCATTTCGAACTGGAAGGAGATAAGAAGAGAAAGGGTCAAGTGATCCAGTTCTAAGCCTCATCTTTTCTATTATGAAGATGGCAAAATCCTGAGGTGAATGTTCACCTCATTTGATTATAGTTGGTCTGTTTGTAAGGGAATAAAGTAATCAATGAAATTCCCCTTTTGGGGAAATTTGATTTCATGGTAAAAAAAAGAAAGAAAGAAAGAAAGAAAGAAAGAAAGAAAAATACAAGATATTTTTAGAACAGGGACTGTTCAATTATAACAAAAGGTCTAATGGTCATATTATCAGAATTAAAGAAATAGAGAAGGGGGACTACAAAATTATTTAAAAATCATGGAAAATGTGTATTCAAAAACCTATGCATGGAAACGTTTTTGGTTGGTTTTTTTTTGAGAGTTTTTTTGTTTTTTTGTTTGTTTGTTTTGCTACAGGGCACATGCGCTCACCAGAAAGACAGAGAGAGACAGAGAGACAGAAGCGAGAAATCACCCCCAGGGGGGATGGCCACGCTGCAATCTCTTCTCCTCCATTCTCCTCTCGGGATATTGGGCATGCACACACACGCACCCAGCGTGAGTTTAAGTCACCAGGTCCAGGACTCGAACCGCAGTCAACTACGTGGGAGTCCAGCGACGTAGCCATTACGCTAACTGCCAGTCCCCATTTTTTTTTTTTGGTACCAAAATAAGACAGTACTTTAATTTCATTTTTCTACCAACTTTTTCAAGTCCCCTTATATAACAATAACAGCACCCAAAAAAGTGGAGAAAGGAGAGGAATTGAGCTACACATGAATAGTTTGCAAATCACACTAGAATTAAGTTAGTATAAATGGGAAGTATATTCTGATAAGTTCAGATAAACATTACAAGCCCTAAAGTAACCAGTAGAATGTAACTTTTAAAAAATTATCTAGCAAATTGTTAAAGAAATTAAAATGTCACAGTAGAAAATATAATGCGATAAACATAATGAAATAAACAGCAATAACTGAACAACAAAAAAGATGTGAGACACATGAAAAGCAAAATGTAAGCCAGAAAATACAAATCTAGTCATATCAATAATGCTATTCAATGTGAACAGATTAAACGATCACATCAAAAGGCAAAGATTGTTAGATTCCATTAAAAAATAACCTCTATGGACCAGCTGGTGGCCACAGTGGTTAAGTTGGCTGAATCCTACATGGCTGACCATGCAGTTCAAGTCCCAGATCCAGTGGCTTGGAAAACTTGTCAGGCACATGTGCATGAATGCCCAAAATTCTGAGAGGAGAAATGGAGGAGAAGAGATTGTATGACGATCTCTCGTTAAGATGCTTTCTGTCTCTCTCTCCAGTGGGCACAAATGTCCTACAGTAAAAAAATGTTAAAATAAACATCTAACATCAGATCCAACTATATGCTTTTTGCAGGAGATATGTTTGAGATTAAATAACACGAACAGCTTGAAAGCAAAGAAATGAAGCAAAGATAAAACACAGTAGTAATCATAAGAGCTAGACTGTCTGTAATAACATCTGGATTTTTTATAATAATATAAGACAAAAACAGTGTTTAAAACCAAATAAAAATATTACTCAAAATAAAGGACAACTTTTAACAATTAAAAGATCAATTCATCGGAAATATATAACAATTATACATGGATCGAACATAAGTTTCAGAATACATTAAACAAATCTGAGAGAAAAGGAGGACAAAAAAGACAATAATAGCTGAAGTCTTCAATATCCTATTTTGAAAATGGAGGAAACTAGGCAGAAGATAAGACTACAGAAGCCTTAAAACACATAAGCTCACAGAATTAAGAGATATCTAAGAGACACCACCTAGCAACAATAGAACATGCACTCTTATCAAACACAAACTGTACATTCTACAGGACAAACTACACACTAGAAGATAAAACGAGCCTCAGTAAAACTTAAAATAACTGTAATCATATAAAGTATGTTTTCCAACAAAAACTGAATCAAGTTAAATATCAGTAACAGAAGGAAATTCATGAATATATGAACATTAAACAACACATTACTAAATAATAAATGGCCAAAGAAGAAAAATCACAATGAACACTAATAAATACTTTTAGATGAATTAAAATAAAAACACAGGCAAACTGGTGGTATGGTGGGTAAGGTGACTGATCCCATACGGGAGATAATGCGGTGCAAGTCCTGGTGACTTGAGAAACACACTGAGAACATGTGTGCATGCCCAACATTCCAAAAGAAGGGAGAAATGGAGAAGAGACTGCAGCATGACCATCCCATCAGGGGCTGTGCTCTCTCATTTTCTCTCTGGTAAACACACATACCTTCTGGCAAAATTTTTAAAAATGACACAATAAACCAAACTTAGAGCCTGTATCTAAAACAGTGCTTGAAAATTTATCACTTTTTATATCTATGTTAAAAGGAAGAATGATAACAAATCACTAGCCTAACAGCACACCTTAGTAAACAGGAAAATGTACAAACTAAACCCAAAGCAAGTGACAAAAACTAAAATAAAGAAAAATTACAAAAGTAAAAAAAAAAGAAAGAATAGAGAAAGTAGAGAAACCTAAGACTCTTTCTTTGAAAAGATCAGCAAAATTGAAAACATAAAAAAAGAAAGAATAGAGAAAGTAGAAAACCTAAGTTTATTTCTTTGAAAAGATCAGCAAAATTGAAAACATTTAGCTTTCTTCATTAAGAACAATATAGAAAAATGAAATGGCTAAAATCAGGAATAAAAGAGAAGGCTATATTACCAACTTACTGAAATGAAAGGTATAATTATATGGGGAAACCATGCTAAAGGAACAAATCCCACATAAGACACAAATTACAAAAACTGATTTATCAAAATTAAAAATCTACATATACACATAGGAAGGGGAAAAGATGGGAACCAATAATTTAATACTTTCTAAAGAAAAGCTCGGGCAGGTTCACAGTGAATTCTAACAATAAAACAATACAAATAATTTACAAAGTCTGCCAAAAAAATTTTTTTTTCTTAGATTATTTTTGGTTTTGGTTTTGAGAGGTTTTTGCTATAGGGCGCGTGCGCTTGCCAGACAGAGAGACAGAGAGAGAGAGAGACAGAGAGACAGAAAATGAGAAATCACCCCCCCCCAGGGGGGATGGCCACGCTGCAATCCCTTCTCCATTCTCCTCTCGGGACCTTAGGCATGCACGCACATGTGCCTGGTGTGAGTTTCATGCCACTGGGTCCGGGACACGAACCGCGGTCAACTACATGGGAGTCCAGTGACATAGCCACTACACTAACTGCTGGTCCCAGAGAGATTTTTGATACAGGGTGTGTGTGGTCACTGGAGACAGAACCAAGAAATCACCCCCCAGGGGGGATGGCCACATTGTAATCCCTTCTCTTCTCGGGATTTTGGGCATGCACACACACGCACCTGGCATGAGTTTTAGGCCACCAGGTCCAGGACTTGAATGGCAATTGACTATGGGAGAGTCCAGAGACATAACCATCATGCTATCTGCTGGTCCCAAAGTCTTCCAAAAATTATTAAAGGTGGGACTGCTTCCAAATCAATTTTTTTAAAATAACTATTTTATTTTAATTTTATTTATTATTATTATCATTATTATTTTCCAGTTTGATCAGAGAGAGACAGAGAGAGAGAGAGAGAGAGAGAGAGAGAGGAAGTGAGAAAGCAAGCCACCAGGTCCGAGACTTGAGCTGTGGTCGGCCATGTGGGAGTCCAGCACCTTTAACCACCATGCCACTTGCCGGCCCCCCAAATCAATTTTTAATACCAGTATTACCCTTAGACCAAAACCTGAACAAAATATCACAAGAAATCTACAGACCACTGTCTATGATGAATATAGACATTTATTCTAAAAAAAAAATACTAACAAACTGAATCCAGCAACCTCAGCAACCTATATAAAAGGTTATATTGGGTCGTTTGAAAAGTCATGATGTTATTTTTCTATGCAAAAAATGTATTATGTCTTTTCCAATGACCCAATATATCATAACCAAGTGGGGTGTATATATATATATATATCCAAAAACGCAAGGTTGGTTTGACATATGAAAATCAATATCAATCACACATTGTAGTATTACGATAAAAACAGAAACCATATGATCATCAAAAAAGATGCAGAAAAATATCTGACAAAATTCAACACCCTCACACAATTAAAATGCTCTAAAAACTATGAATAAGGGGCCAGGAGGATTCACACATGGTTGACCATAATTGAGTCCCAGACTTGTGGGCTTGCCTTCTCATGTTCTCTCTCACTCTGGTTGGAGCATGTGGCCTACAACAAATTTTAAAAATAATACAATGACAGATATATAATTTTTTTTCTTTTTTTTTTTTAAGAGAGATTTTTGTTATAGGGTGCATGTGCTCGCTGAAGAGAAAGAGAGATAGAAAGCAAGAAATCACCTCACTTTGGAGGATGCCAGGGAAGATGGCCATGCCATAATACCTTCTCCTTCATTCTTGGGTACAAAAGCACATGTACCAGGCTTGAGTTTTAAGTCATCAGGTCCAGGACTCGAACTGCAGTCAACTACATGGGACTGCAGGAGTCAGCGACATAACCATTACACCATCTGCTGGTCCAATATATATAATTGTTTTTTGAGAGGTTTTTGCTATAGGGCGCGTGCGCTCGCCAGACAGACAGAGAGAGACAGAGGGACAGAAAGTGAGAAATCACCCCCCAGGGGGGAATGGCCACACCATAATACCTTCTCCTTCATTCTTGGGTACAAAAGCACATGTACCAGGCTTGAGTTTTAAGTCATCAGGTCCAGGACTCGAACTGCAGTCAACTACATGGGACTGCAGGAGTCAGCGACATAACCATTACACCATCTGCTGGTCCAATATATATAATTGTTTTTTGAGAGGTTTTTGCTATAGGGCGCGTGCGCTCGCCAGACAGACAGAGAGAGACAGAGGGACAGAAAGTGAGAAATCACCCCCCAGGGGGGATGGTCACACCACAATCCCTTCTCCTCCATTCTCTCTTGGGATCTTGGGCATGCACGCACATGCGCCCGGCGTGAGTTTAAGCCACTGGGTCCGGAACTTGAACCACGGTTAACTAAATGGGAGTCCAGCAACATAGCCATTACGCTAACTGCTGGTTCCCAAAATAAATAATTTTTTAAAAACCTAAGAATAAAAGGGAATTTCTTCAACCTGATAAAGGATATCTATAAAAATATCACAGCTAGTATCAAACATAATACTTTTCCACTAAGATCAGGACAAAACAAGGATATTGGCTCTTGTCATTTCTGTCACCCTTTATACTGTAAGGTCAGGGTAATTGGAGAAATAAAATATAATGACTTTCTAGTACCCAGACTAATAAGAAAAAAGTAAGACTATCTGGATTCACAGGTGACAAGGTCTTATACATATTAACTGTAAGAAATTCACATAAAAACTACTGTAATTAATAAATGAGTACTTCAGCAAGATTGCAGACTATAAAATTAATATAAGAAATCTAACTCTATAGCAATGAAAATTCATTTTTTAAAATTTCTATTTTCTTTATCATTACTATTAATATTATTATTATTTTAAATTTGCTAAAGAGCACATGTGCTCATGATAGAGAGAGTGAGTGAGTGAAAGAGAGAGAGAAAGCAAAAAAGCAAGCCAAGTCTGAGACTTAAACCATGGTCAACCATGTGAGAGTCCAGAGCCTTAACCACTATGCCACCTGCTGGCTCCCACAATGAATATTTTAAAAGTGAAAGTAAGAAAACAATCCCAGGGACAAACCTATGGCCTGGTAATAAAGAGAGCCCTATTCCACATGGCCAACACAGTTTCAATCCCAGCTCTCATGGCTTAAAGAACATAATGGGCATGTGTACATGTATGTATGTATAAAATCTCAACAGGATAGAGAGATAGAGGAGGAAGGATTTACTGCATGGTCACACCTCACTGGGGAGCTTTCTCCCTCTCCCTTTGTCTACCTCTCTGTCTCTCTCTGGTGAATACACATATGCTCCGGCCTAGGAAAAATAAATAAATAAATAAATAAAAACGGAAGGGCAAGTCAGTAGGCTGGTGATTAAGTTAGCTGGATTCCACATGGCTAACCATGCAGTTCAAGTCTCAATCTAGCACCTTGAGAAACATGCTGAGTACATGTGCATGCGTGCCCAAAATCTCAAAAGGAGGGAGAGATGGAGGCAAATGACTACAGTGTGACCACGCCCCATAGGGGATGCTTTCTCTGTCACATGCACATGTCCTCTGCAAATTAAAAACCAAAAATTAAAAAAAAAAGATTAAAACACTTAGAATCAACAAAGAAATGTTAAGACTTATACATGGAAAATTACAAATTACTGCCAAAAGAAATGAACATGATTGGGATCAGTGAGAATTATTTAAAACAAACAAACAAAAAAAAGACCAGAAAAATTTCCTGACACAGAAAGAAGACATCTATGAGGAACGGGCTCCCACTGGACAGTGTATTTGTCAGCACCTTGGTCTTGAACGTCCCAGCCCCCAGAACTGTTAAGAAATCAATTTCTGTTGTTTTTAAGTCATGTAAGGTATTTTTGTAACGGCACCCTGAAGAGACTAAGACAGGATTTATAAACACATCTAGCCCAAAGTATTATTATTATTACTGTAGGAGTTAAAAAATAAAAAATTTGATAGGCTTAGCCAGATATTTTTCACAAGCTAGCCATGAGGAGGACCTTTACTATCTCCTTTTTCTACTTACCTACTACGTGTTTAAGGGTCTTCGGCACAGTGTCAAGAGATACTCTCAACATTCTGAGATTTGAAGAGTGATATTCCGGTTCTTTAGTTGGTTCATGAGGAACAAACGAAGGCAACATAGATGAAAAAGACGGATAATTTTCCAGATTAGAACAACTTACCTATGAAAACAGAAAAGAAATGAAGGAAATTAGATTATATTGAGATTTCACCTGCTTAAAAAAATTTTCATATTTATAAAAATGAACACAGAGCAGCTATACCAGTTACTTAAGATCATATTGTCAACCCTCTTGAACTCTTATGCAAGTCATATCTTATTCGGTCAACTCTGAGACTTCTATATAAATCATTCTGAGGGTTTGGAAAATCTGCCTGCACAGCATATTACAGAAAGCAGGCCTAAAAGTGTTGTTACTCATTAGTCTGCGCCTAATAATAATTATCATTGCAAGATATGAATAGTCTATTATTTTTAATAAGTTTAAGGGGTTTTTAAATTGTTTTGTTTTGTTCTGTTTTGCTTTTAATGGAGAGAGGTATGCTGTGGGAGGAAAAAATAAGAAAGGTTACAGGAATATTTTCTAGAAACACAAATGTTTAGAAGAAAAATAAGAACATCGAAGAACTTAAACAGGCATCAGATAGTAAAAAAAATGAGTCCTCAAGAAGCCCTTGCTAAAAAATAAATTAGAAATAATTATTGGTAACATTAATACATAAATATGCACAACTTTTCACCGAATTCTCAGTATACTTGCACATAAAAAGTTACACCACTTTTAGGTTTATTTTCCTAAAAAGTTATACCAGTCATGCCCCCTCAGAAAGGAGTCTAAATGTGCACATCATCCTGAGTTTTTCTACTCTCTTTTATTACGGTGTTTTTTATTGTGCAGTAATGAACGTTCTCTTAAGTAGCTGGCAGGGTGTAGAAGTGAATAGTCTTCATCTATTGTCCATCTATCCCGCTACATCTATTAAGAACCAATGGTTCCCAACTGAGGGATATTCTGTATGCCCAAGGGTCATTTAACAATCCCTAGAAACACTTTTCACTGTCATTAATTTGGGAGGAGGTAATGCTACTAGATGTAGTGAGTAGAGGCCAATGATGCTACCAAACATTCTAATACATACACAGGACAGCCTCCATAACAAAGAATGAGCCATATATATATATATATATATGTGTGTGTGTGTGTGTGTGTGTAATTTTATATAACATACATACACACACGTATGTGTATGTATGTGTGTATATACATGCACACACACATACACACATGCACACATGTGTATATATGTATGTTATATAAAATTATATATATGTTATATATATAATAGATGTGTATTTTATACATACTATATGGCTAGAGACTTATGGAGAAATAAATGTTTAATAGCAATTTCTTTCCCCTACAGCTTCCAAATGTATAAAGTAAAACTTTCTGAGCCATGGTGGTTATGGCAGCTGGGTTCTACATGGCCAACTACATGGTTCAGGCTTGAAAATCATGTTGGGCACACGTGTGTGTCCTAAATTCCTAAAGGAGGAAGATATTGAGGAGAAGGGATTGCAACATGACTGTGTCCCGCTGGGAGTTCTTTCTCATTTTGCTCTCCTCTCTCTCCCCAGTGACGACATGTGCCCTTTGGCAAGTTTAAAAGAAAAAACTTCTGTCACAGTCTTGATTTCAGTAAAATTTCACTCTATCAATGATTCAAAATATAGAACAGAGTAAGTAATACAAAAGAAAATGTAGAATGAAAAGATAAGTATTTAAGAGACTAGCAGATCTTCTTTACTAATTGAAAATGAGAGGAAACAAAAGGAAAAAAAATCAAGACTGTCTTGTCTCCCAGCTTTTAATTAATAATAAAGAAAAGGCATCGAAGGTTGACTAGGAAACTAAGAAAATGCTAACTCTTAAGAACTCGGGAAATAGGGCCAGCAGGTGGTGTAGTGGTTAAGGCGCTGGATTTCCATGTTGCTGAAAATCATGCTGGGCACATGTGCGTGCCCAAAATCCTGGGAGGAGAACGGAAGAGAAGGGATTGCAGTATGGCTATTCCCCCACGGGGTGATTTCTCATTTTCCCTATCACTGTCTGTCTCTGGTGGGCACACACACACTCTATGGCAAAAACCTAAAAAAAAAATAAAATAAAATAAAAAGAACTCAGGAAACCTATGAGCTTACCCGATTTTAGGAAACAGTTATTTTTAAATAGGCAAGGTGAATTCAAGGTGATGACAATGTTCACAATAAAACTATACAAAATACCATATTGCTAACATATTAGTATCTAAAAAGAGGTAACAATCATTCACAGAGATAGTAAGCCATAGGGAGGAAACTAGGTCTCTTGAGAGGGATGGAAAAAATTTCTGGGGACCAGCAGTTGGTGTAATGGTTATGTCACTGAACTCCCATGTAGTCAACTACAGTTTGAATCCCGGACCCAGTGGCTTAAACTCATGCCAGGCGCGTGTGCATGCGTGCCCAAGATCCCGAGAGGAGAATAGAGGAGAAGGGATTGCGGCGTGGCCATCCCCCCTGGGGAGGGGGGTGATTTCTCACTTTCTGTCTCTCTGTCTTTCTGGTGAGTGCATACGCCCTACACCAAAACCTCTCAAAACAAACAAACAAACAAACAAACAAACAAAACCTCTGGCTTTAACCCCTAACAGTTTTTAGAGTTAAAAGGTCAAAATAAGGGGCACTAAAATAGTATTAAATACTGCTACCAAGAACAAAGAGATAGAAAAACAAAATAATGATAGAGAATAGGAAATGACTGGTCAAAAGCCCAGCAGTCTAGTTTCTGTAAAGTGAAAGGAACTAACAAGCCCATCATTATAAAACTGCTATATAACTTAACCAATTTAACAAAACAGTATATGAGGTTGATTATTATTATTCCTCTTTTTTTTTTAGGCAGATGAAAAATGTGAACCTCGAGTCATTTGCTCAAGACACAAGGCTGCTAGCTAGAACTGGTTCTGGTTTCCAAATTTCTACGCTTTTTTTTACAGCTCCAAGCTGCATCACACTTACATAAATAAACAAGTAACTGTCCAAAAGAATAATGGGTAGATATGAAAGGGAAGTTTGAAGGAGTGACTCTTCTGAGACACAGATGAGAAGAGTAAGGAAGAAATCAACAAGTAGGCAAGACCTTTGAGAGCGAGTTGAGCCATATGGAAAGGTTATTGCCCTGTCTGGTTCCTTACTTACATAGTATTGAGTAATTCCTAGATCACAAGATAGAACTAAGATTGAAGGACAATACAGGGCATAATATCTTCCATAGATTGAAGAGAGTATACTTAAGGCCACTGTTAAGAGCAGATAAAATCTGGAATAGTGGTCAAAGTTAATTTTAGTACATTTTGTGTATGTGTATGTATTCATTTTAAAAATATATCTTAGCGGAACCAGCAGCTGGTGGGGTGGCTATGTCACTGGACTCCCAAGAAGTTGACTGCAGTTCGAGTCCCGTACCCGGTGGGTTAAACTCATGCCAGGAACATGTGAGTATGTTGGGCACATGTGCGTGTGTGCCCAAGATCCTGAGGGGAGAATGGAGGAGAGGGGATTGGATCGTGGCCATCACCCCCTGGGGGTGATTTCTCACTTTCTGTCTCTGTTTTTCTGGTGAGCACACACACACCCTATAGCAAAAACCTCTCTCTCTCTCAAAAACATCTTATCTACAAGAAAAGTTGATAAAGTCACAAGAGTAGTAGTATCTTAAAAAATAGAACGCGAGGGGCCAGCAGGTGCCGTGTTAGTTAAGGCACTGGGCTCCCACATAGCTTACCATGGTTCAAGTCCTGGACCTGGCAATTTACTTTCTCACCTTCTCTCTCTGTGTCTGTCTCTCTCTAGTGAGCACACATGTCCAATAGCAAATTAGAAAATAATAAAAATTGGGAACCAGCAGTTAGCATAATGGCTATGTCGCTGGACTCCCACGTAGTCGACCGCAGTTTGTGTCCCGGACCCAGTGGCTTAAAACTCACACTGGGTGCACGTGTGTGCGTGCCCAAGATCCCGGGAGGAGAATGGAGGAGAAGGGATTGCAGCATGACCATCCCCCCTGGGGGGTGATTTCTCGCTTTCTGTCTTTATGTCTCTCTCTGTCTGTCTGGTGAGTGCATGCGCCTTATAGCGAAAAACCTCTCAAAAAAAAAAAAGAAGAAATTAATAAAATTAATAAAATTAAAAATTAGTAATTCTAGAAAAAATAAAATGCAGGGACCAGCAGTTGGCAGAATGGCTATGTCACTGGACTCCCACGTAGTCGACCACGGTTCAAGTCCTGGACCCGGTGGCTTAAACTCACACCAGGCACATGTGTGTGCATGCCCAAGATCCCAAGAGGAGAATGGAGGAGAAGGGATTGCTGAGTGGCCAATCCCCCGGGGGGTGATTTCTCACTTTCTGTCTGTCTTTCTAGAGCATGCACACGCCCTATAGCAAAATCCTCTCCCAAAAATAAATAAATAAATATAGATAAAATGCTTAAGTTTTAAACTGATTTGTTTCAAAACCTTCACTACTGCCAAAATCCTCTAAAACTTTTAGCTTGGTTTCACCAAGAATAGTTAAACAGGGAGAGGGAGTGTGGGAGTTTCTACATGGTAGCTCAGAAGATAACAATAGATAAGATTTGCTGAATGATCATGAGTTATTTCCTTAATCCTCTAAATGTCAACTATAAAATGGGGATGATAATAATCCCTAACAATCCTACAGGACTGACTGAAGGACTAAATGAACTCATGTATATATGTAAACCTCTTAGGACAGTATTTGAGCAAAGAGCTATCATTTTATCCCCACTATTTTCAGATTTTAAGTGAGAATTAAACAATGCTACTCCAGAAAACAAAAATAAAACTAACTTCATGGGGGACCAGCAGTTAATGTAATGGCTATGTCACTGAACTCCCATGTAGCTGAATGCATGGGAGTCTCAGACCTGGTGGCTTAAACTCACACTGGGTGCGTGTGCATGAGTGCCCAAGATCCCGAGAGGAGAATGGAGGAGAAGGGATTGAGGCATGGCTATCCTCCTGGGGTGATTTTTCGCTTTCTGTCTGTCTCTGTCTTTCTGGTGAGCGCATGCACCCTACAGCAAAAAACAACAACAAAAAAAACACTTAATGAGTCTCTATATTGCAATTTTTAATAAACTCAATAAACGATAAATAGAAAGAAAAACTGATTAGAATATCTTTGCTCATTTGTAATAAAACAAGTACCTTTATAATGACATACTGACCTTATACACAGGAAAACAGAAAAAGGGAAGCAACATCTCATACACCACATTTATTATCTAACTGTATTTAATGAGTAAAAAGGATGTGAGGATATACTATAAGGCAGTGGGACTCAGCTTAGACTGATAGTATCAGACAGGAGAGGATGGGCAAAGGATTTGAGGAACACTAAAGCTGAGGGTCAAGGCAAATGAAGTCTTGTACAAAAGAAAGGTTGAGGGTACCAAGCCCCACATGGGAAAGGTCCTGAGTTCATACCCAGGCACATGCACATGTGTTCATGATCCAGGCAGCTGAGAGACGGAGTCTCAGGTCACAGCATGAACCTGGATGGGAGTGGTGCCTGTGGGTCTCCACTTATCTCTGTCATGGTAGAAACAAACAAACAAAAAAAAGGTGTGTGGGGAGGGCAGTTTCCATGGCCTTGTTGTTAAGGCAGCCAGATTTCACATGGCTGACTCCATGGTTCCATGGTTCACATTCTGGCCTCTGCAGACTGAAGAATATGTCAGGCGCATGTGTGTGTGTCCCCTATAGGTTGGAGAAACAGAGAAGAGGGGATTGCAGCATGACCATGCTCCACTGGGGTGGTGATTTCTCCTTCTCTCTCTGACAAGGAACATGTCCTCTGGCAAATTAAAAAAAAAAAAAAAAAAGTTGACAATATTTTTTTAGCGCCCAGAACTATCACTTTTTAGTACACACACAAAGATAATAATGATATAAGCAGATGGAGGGAATGTATATATACATGAGTATGTGGCTTGTCTAGAAGGAGGTAGTTTCCTTGAGGACAGTGGCTGATTTGGACATTAAGTACCCTGGTATCCTGTCTGGGAAAACACTGGTTATTGTAATTTTCAAGATGCTTCTTAACTGAAATCCTCTAGGCGCTTCTAAACAGAAATAGTTGAACATTCCAGAGCCTATACCAAGGTTTATATACTGAAGACAAGAAGACAATTATTAAAATGACCCCATAAATGGGTTTGATCTTAACACTGTCCCAAAGACTCCTGCTAGCACAACTTGAAAGAGTGGGATGTTTCAGGATAAAAGGACTGGGATATCCAAAGAATAGCCTTTTCCAAGATACCAAAGAAACCACTAAGTCTTAAAGCCTAAGAAATATAACATTTCTTTTGTGCCTATCTCTAGCAAATTAATGGATCGTATTCCAAGAAAACAGATAAAAACCAGGTTACAAGTCACAATTTGATATTAGAGGATATAAATAAACCATTTACTTTGATTATTATTTTTCAATTCCAATATTCTTTTCCTCATCCGTAAGAAAAGTAAAATAGGAGAGGCAAAAACACAGTCCTCTGAGATGTCAACTAACTTGAGCTATGAAAAATTACTTCTAGAGAAGAAGATTCCTGGGACCAGCAGTTAGCGTAATGGCTATGTCGCTGGACTCCCACATAGTCGACCACGGTTCGCACCCTGGACCTGGTGGCTTAAAACTCACGCTGGGCGCATGTGCATGTGTGCCTAAGATCCCAAGAGGAGAATGGAGGAGAAGGGATTGCGGCGTGGCCAACCCCCCAGGGGGGTGATTTCTCGCTTTCTGTCTGTGTCCCTGTCTGTCTGGTGAGCGCACACGCCCTATAGCAAAAATCTCTCCAAAAAAAAAAAAAGAAGATTCCTCATGGCTCCTGAGAATTAGTTACTTCAGGGAAAAAAGAGAAATGAAGATTTTCTACTGATAATTGAGCCTCCAGCCCACAAACTTGAGTGGAAAGGCAAGGGACAGGCCTTCAGAAGAAGATTCTTCATGGCTCCTGAGAACTAGTGATTTCAGGGAAAAAAGAAAAATGAAGATTTTCTACTGACAATTGAGCCTCCAGCCCACAAACCTGAGTGGTAGGGAGCCCCTTAAGCCTTCTCTCTGTCTCTGTCTGTGTCTCTCTCTGCCTCTGTCTTCTCATTTTTTTGGTAATTTTTCCTTTTTAAAAGTTTTTAAGGTAAAGTATTTTCTGGGCTTTCAGTCCCTCCTTTATCTTGTTAATAATCCCCTCTCCCCAGGACCAGCAGTTAACATAATGGCTATGTCGCTGGACTCCCATGTAGTAGACCACGGTTCAAATCCTAGACCTGGAAGCTTAAACTCACGCCAGGCGCGTGTGCATGTGTGCCCAAGATCCCGAGAGGAGAATGAAGGAGAAGAGATTATGGCATGTCCATTCCCCCTGGGGGGGTGATTTCTAACTTTCTGTCTCTCTGTCTTTCTGGTGAGCGCACACACCCTATAGAAAAAAAAAAAACTCTCCAAAAAAATGGAAAAAAAAAAATAATAATCCCTTCTCCCCCTCCCACCCAGGAGAGGCAAGGGGAAGGCCTTCAGAAGAAGATTCCTCATGGCTCCTGAGAACTAGTAATTTCTATTTTTTGCTTTTTTAAAAAATAATATTTTTTAGTTGTTTATTTTTTCCCTTTTTTTCCTGTTTCTTTGTTGTTGTTGTTTCTCTCTCTGTTTCCTTTTCTATTTCTTTTCTCTCTCTGCTCTTCAATCTCCATTCACTGTGTTTCTAGA
This sequence comes from Tupaia belangeri chinensis, assembly GCF_000334495.1. Classification (NCBI taxonomy): domain Eukaryota; kingdom Metazoa; phylum Chordata; class Mammalia; order Scandentia; family Tupaiidae; genus Tupaia; species Tupaia belangeri. The sequence goes on from NW_006159809.1 coordinate 4,654,821, forward strand.
TGGATCTAAGGAAACTACAGCCAAACATACACATACTACTAGGGTTAACATATTCTCACTATCTACTGAGTCTGCTGTGCAAAGGGATCAAAACGGAATAGCAAAGAGATTCCAGATCACCTCTTTCTGCATGCTCCTGAACCCTCAGATTGAACTTCAAGAATTTGAAAGAAACACACAACCCATCAGATGACTAGAAATCACTGCAGGGCCACAAGAAATATGGGAAAGCAAAAAAAAAATATCTCCTCCAAGAGAAAAGAATAGCTACTCTTCATCCACAGATAGTACAATGGAACTCACTGAAATGTCTGATAAAGAATTTAAAATATCCATAGTGACAAAATTAACAGAGATGCAAGAGAAGAGAAACAATGAACTCTAGAAGATGCAGGAAAGAAGAGCTGACAAGTTCCAGAAGGTGAGAAAGTTCTTACACAAGCTGAAAGAGGAAATACACACCATAAAAAATAATCAAATGGAAGGCTATAATACAGGATATCAGAACCTCCCTTGAAAGTATCAAAAGCAGACTAGATCATGCAGAAAACTGAATCTCAGATGTAGAAGACAGAATCGCTGGCCTAGAAAAATTCACCACGAAGACTGAGAAAATTGCCCCCCAGAAATGAGAATAATATATGAGAAATACTAGATATCATTAAATGTCCAAACATCCAGATAATCGGTATCCCAGAAGGTGAAGAGACTAATAAGAGCATTGATAATCTATTCCATGAAATCCTTAAAGAAAACTTTCCAAACCTAGAGAGGAATTTAAGATCCAGACCCAAGAAATGCAAAGGAACCCTAAAAGAATCAACCCAAGAAAATCTTCTCCAAGACACATTCTAGTCAGATTGACCAAAGTCACAGACAAAGACAAGATACTAAGATTGGCAAGAGAGAAACGTCAAGTTACCTAACAAAGGATACTCCATCAGGCTAACAGCAGACCATCAGAAACAATGTAAGCAAAGAATGGGAAAATATACTCAAAGTGTTACATGAAAAATAATTTCAAACAATACTATACTGGCAAAGAGCATTCTCAGATAAACAAAACCTGGAAGAATTTATCAACACCAGACCAGCTCTCCAAGAAGTTCTAAATGGAGTGCTATACCAGGAAAACTAAATACAGACACACAGAAATGAGAGTTCAAAAACAATTAAGAAAATGGTCAACTTAATGTGGTAGGGACAAGTCTGGAATTGAATGTTACCTTCCAGAATTTAAATGGAAAGACTGGACCACAACAGAAGATAAAGTACATGAGACTGAACTGGTGAAACAGAATCTTAGGACTTTTGACTAAAACATTACTTTCTTCTATGCTTTGTTTTCGAGATTTAAGGTTTTTTGTCTCCTCTTGAACTGTCAATAGATTCATGTACCTACTACTTGAACAGAATCCTAACTTGTTTCATGGTTTTATGTCTTAAGCAGAGTTCTTTTTAACATTTTTTTATTTTGATTTATTAAAGCTAAAACTGCTTTTCTTGAAATTAAAAACACGTATTTAAAAAAACAGCTATTTAATGACCACAAAAAGCTATATAGCCTCAGGTAGGTGCTACTTTATATTATATTCATTCTATTCATGCCTAAAGTTAGACATGTGTTCAGAAATATGTATGTATCAGCTGAACTTGCTATTAAAAGTAGCTAGATTAATTAAGATATTTTGTGAGACAATAAAAAGTGTGTGGGAGGAAGGAATGGAAAGCAACTGTAGATATCAGAGAGAGTTTGGGAAGAGGATGGGAAATGACAGGGTGAGAAATAGGTAGGGAGATACACACACACACACACACACACACACACACACACACATTTCTGAAATAAGAAATGGAACATTCTTTGTCCATATTTTGTATGCTGTGATGATGCTCAGTGAATAAATGTAAAATTAAAAAAAAAAAAAGTAAAGTAAAATAGAAAAACTTACAGGATCTTCAAAATTGCTCTCCTCCTGAGATGGTTGCCAGTGCAGGGAGCTGTCACAGATATCTAGATCACCAAGCACATGTTCTAAAGCTGCCAGGTCAGTGTACTCACCAGTCAAGTCATACTGGTCACAGGTCTGAGAAAAAGTAAAAAGTAAAAACAAATAATACCATTTCCTGAAACAATACTGGAGGAGACTATGTTTCCCACAACTTTCATTTTATTGGAACTCACCTCTCCTTGTAGTTCAGCGACACTTTCACTGCACACAACAGCATTTCGATCTAGGCTACAGCATTCGGTATCATCATCCGTAATGACGTCCAACTCAGCCTTTCCCTGCAGGCCCTCTACAAAATAGGAGTCACTTTGCTTAACTGTATGAACAGTAAAACTGTTCTCTACTCTCACAGGCCAAGGAATTTCACCTTGGCCTACATCAGCTTTCAGCAATGTCTCTTGGCCAACTGCAATTACTGATGCATCACTGGTCAGAGGTAAAGCACCTTATGACTTTGCATCACATGTAACCAAGTTTGCTGAAAAGCTGCTTCCTACAGCTACAGATAGACCTTCAATGCTGTCACTAGAGTTTACATCCTTACCCAAATTATAGTCTGAGGAATCTGCAAATTCTTCAAAGGTGTGCTGCTTTAAATCTTGTAAAACCAAAGAATCTGAAGTTGATACTTTCACTGGATAAAAAATGTTTGAAGATCCTACCTTCTCTGCAAGGTCAAGAGCAGAAACAGACTTTATCTTCCCATTAGGAAGAAATGGTTCATTGTGTATATCACACTGAAATACAGTTGACTGTATTTTGCCAAAAGCCTGGTTATAAGATTTTTCATTTAAAGAAGCGGATGATTTAAACTCTAGAATAACAGAAAGTGGCTTAAAGGGCATTTCTTGAGGACCATTAGGGGGTGATTTTAAATTTGGAAACCAGTATAGGGAGCTATCATCATCATCTTTTTTATACAACAATGATTTTGAAGCTGCTGGTTCAAACACCCCAGGAGTAGATTGATAGTTAGGATGCTTAAGCTTATCAAAGAAAGAATTTTCATCACTGTAATTTAATGGGGAAAGATCTCGATTTTTTGATTCTCTTTCTTGGTTGTCATCTGTTAAAGATTTATGGATGTCAGTTTGGATTTCATTTACTGTACTCTCTTTCCCGGAAGGCTCAATGGAGGCAATAACTGCCTCAAAGGCTACATTTTCAGTAGCATGAACATTTTTCTCACCAAAAATAGAAGTTGCCTTTTGGGTTCTTTCCTCTTGAAAATACAGCTGTTCTGATGTCTCATCCAAGTTGGATTTAACAGTCGGAAGAGGACCATCAAAAGCCTCCATCTTAGAGGTATCATGTCTCCCGGAGAGTATATGTGCTTCTGAAACTTTTACAGAATTATCAGGAACTATAACATTCCCAACATACTGTATTTCTGAAGACCTGAGATGCACCTCTGAATTATTTCTAGTCTTATTTTGTTCAAAATATTGAGGTATTTCTTCCTGTAGACTTTCATTTCTTTCATTACCCTCCAAAGAATCCATCTCTTTTTTCACCCCATTCTCAGATGGAGCCCTTAAATAAACACTGTTAGAACGACTGTCAGACACCAAGGGGACCCCTTTTTCTCTTCTTTCCAACAAACATCGCGGGAAAGAATATGACGTTTTATTATTATGATGGGAAGCAACTTCATGTGGAAAAGAAACATGATCTTTCCTGGTTAGAGGTGCTTCTGAATCATGTGAAGTTTCCTGTGTGCTCCATGATGTGGAGGAAAAGGGGACACTAAAATTGTTAGTTCCCTTGGACATTTTATTTTTATCAATTGTGTCAGATGAATCCGAAAAAAAATCATAGTCCTTACTGGTTAAATACGTTTCTGCCTGCTGTAAAGCTTCCTGTTTCTCATACTCCCCATATGAACAAGAAGCATCAAAACTATCATTTCTTTTGCCAGTTATGTTTTCATCACTTATATCAGATGAAGTTGAAACTGAACTTTGATGTTTATCACCTAAATTGCTTTCTGGTTGCTGTACATCTTTTTGTGTCTTCCATAAATAAAGACCATCAAAACTGTCAGAGTCTTTGGGGGTTTTTGTTTCATTAACTGTATCGGATGAAATAGTCTCACTAGTCCCTTGTTCGGGAGGTAAAAAAGAGCGCTGAGAATCAACACCTATGCCACCTACAAGTGGATGCTGAGACACACTAAAGCAACTGTTAACTGTTAAGTCTGAAGCTACTTCAGAGGTTGCCTGGAATAAAGCTTCACGAACTTCCGATGGTCGAGAAAACCATTCAGTGTCTTCAGACTTATCAGGAATTGCCCTGAAAATATAAATAATAAATAAATAATACATTAAAATATTTAATTTTTAGGTATTAATAGGGAAATACAAAACTGATATGCTGCTCAATAAATCAAGTTTATTTTAAAAGTGTACTGAAAAACAAAGTTCTTCTAATTCCAAATTCCTTTAAGGCAGCAAATGATCGAACAAAGCATTTTTGTACCCAAGGTAAATTATCAGTCTATGACACTGATGTTATCTCAGGCTTCTCAAAAAATGATAAACAGGGACCAGTAGTTAGCATAAAGGCTATGTCACTGGACTCCCATGTAGTCGACTGCAATACGAGTCCTGGACCTGGCGGCTTAAACTCACGCCGGGTGCATGTGCGTCTGTGCCCAAAATCCCAAGAGGAGAATGGAAGATAAGGGACTGCGGAGTGGCCATCCCCCCTGGGGGGTGATTTCTCGCTTTCTGTCTGCCTTTCTCTGTCTTTCTGGCAAGCGCATGCACCCTATAGCAAAAAGAACTCTCCCCAAAAAAAGAAAAAAATAAATAAACACAGAATCTGATCTTCACATTGCCCAAAAAATTATTTTAAATGAAAAATTCAATATAGTCTTTAAATGTTTATCTATCATGATTTAACATTCATTTAATATGTTTTAATTCATTTACTATCCTTTATTATGCTCTTGAAAACCACTCAAGAAGTGATCTAGGGAACCAGCAGTTAGTGTAATGGCTATGTTGTTGGACTCCCATGTAGTCGACCGTGGTTTGCGTCCTGGACCGGTGGCTTAAAACTCATGCTGGGCACATGTGCGTGCGTGCCCAGGATCCCGAGAGGAGATTGGAGGAGAAGGGATTGTGGCGTGACCATCCCCTCTGGGGGATGATTTCTCGCTTTCTGTCTCTCTGTCTCTCTCTGCCTGTCTGGCAAGCGCACGTGCCCTATAGCAAAAAAAACCTCTCCAAAAAAAAGAAGTGATCTACTCCCAAAATACAACAGGAACTTAATCACTAAGAATCTAATATGTGCAGAGCACTTTTCATATAGTAAGTATAAGGCAATATAGAGCTTAAGGGCTAAGGTTACATTTTACTTTCTAAACATCTATAATTGATAATTTAAGGTAAGGTTGTTTGTTTTTTTCAGTTCTAAAAAAAAAGAAAACCTAGGACCAGCAGATGGAGGAATGGCTATGTCACTGGATTCCCATGTAGTTGTCTACAATTCGGGTCCCAGATCTGGCAGCTTAAAAAAAATTCATGGCAGGCTTGTATGCGAGTGTGCCCAAAATCCATGGAGGAGAAGGGATTGCAGAGTGACTATCACTGCCCCCCACCCCGGGAGTGGGGTGAATTTCTCTCTTTACGTCTCTCTGGCGAACGCACATACCTTATAGCAAAAATTTCTCTTAAAATTTTTTTAAAATTTTTGGATAATTCTGAATATATTTTGAAGAACTCTAGTATTTTTGCCCATATTATGACTATTTTAAAAACAATTAATTCAGAATATCTGTTAATAAAGTCTTGTTACTTCATATTCATATTCCTACAGGTAAGAAGAGCTAACTAGGCTCATCCATAATCAGCTGACTAACATGACAGTCTCAAACAAATTGGTGACCTGGAATTAAATGCTTTTTGCAGAATGAGGGTTAAAGAGAAGAAAGGGGTGGGAAGGGATAATGGGTAGCAGATGGGGAGGTTTATAAAAAGGAAAATCCAGGATGTTTTCTAAATTAGAATATGCCTGAAATGCTAGAATACATTAAAAATTATTTTTAAATAAACTGTCACCTGGCTCATCTCTACACATACATTACTGTGCCAGATTAATACACATCATGTCTTAATTTAGGGCCTTACCTTCAGAGTGTGTGTCAAGAATATCTAACCTTCATACCAAAGGTCTATCTTAGCCTGAAGTCATTAGTATTAGTAACAACTCAGAACACGAAGAGAGTAGAAAAGGTACATAGAAATAAATTAATTAACCTACCTCAGAGGTGCAAAATCTAGATCACTTTGGTGAAATAAGGAATCAGGCCCAAACTCCTGGTCTTGAGTCATACATGTCAGCAAAGGCAAATCAGGAGAAGCAAAGCTATCTTGTATAACTGTAAAGTTTCAAATATAAAAATACTGAATAATGCCTAAAATCGATTGTCTAGCTTACTCACATAATACCTTAAAGCACCTAGATATGCTATCATCTGGAAGTTTCTACAAGCATTAGACTAATAATATGTAACAACTGCAGTTACCACTTATTGAGGCCTGACAAAGTCCAGACACTTAATATATACTATATCACTTAATATTCATGATAACCAGGACCAGCAGATGGCATAATGGTTATGTCATTGGACTCCCACGTAGTCGATTGTTGTTCCAGTCATGGACTCCGTGGCTACAAACTCACTCTGTGTACCCCATTTCTACCACTACAACACTGGAATAAACAATGAATCACACAGCTCTTCCATAAGAATTCAATACAGGGAACCAGCAGTTAGCGTAATGGCTATGTCGCTGGACTCCCACGTAGTCGACCACGGTTCACGTCCTAGACCCGGTGGCTTAAAACTCACGCCGGGCGCGTGTGCGTGCGTGTCCAAGATCCCGAGAGGAGAATGGAGGAGAAGGGATTGCGGCGTGACCGTCCCCCCTGGGGGGTGATTTCTCGCTTTCTGTCTCTCTGTCTCTTTCTGTCTGTCTGGCGAGCGCACGCGCCCTATAGCAAAAATCTCTCAAAAAAAAAAAAAAAAAAAAATCCAATACAGCCACTGATCCGACAGGAGGCGCTGCCCAGAAGGCAAATATAAGCTATAGGGAGTGGCTCCAAAACTGATTTGACAGGAGGTGCGACCCAGGTGATAATGCTAGAGATTAGGAGGCTACTGCTAACACAGATAAAGCCTCATTTGCTCATCCCATCCACCACACTCTGCACCAGCAGACAGACACCAGTCCAGCCCCCAGAGGCCCCCAGGCACTTCTCTGCAGTCTGAGGGTTGGGAACCTCTGCTTACAGGACAGTTATTACTATACATATATTATAAATGTAGAAACATAACTACATAACTTAAGAAGCATTAATTTGTCTACATTCAAGTAGCTTAAGAGCCAGAATGAGGCAAATGCTCTTAACTACTGGGCTGTTAGAAAAGTCATGACGTGTTTTGCTATGCAAAAATGCATCATTAGTTTTCTAACAAGCCAACATTATGAGTGTTCCTTTCTATATTAAGTAATTTAAAACTATACCATATATCAAAGTATAGTCCAGAATCCTAAGATATACTTTGCCAAGAGTCAAAATTATCTTCAAAATACTACTTGAGATATGATTTGTTTTATTCATTCTCATTCTCACAGAGGGTATACTGGCATTTTCCAGAACTACATGATGTATGACATATCATCAGATTGAATACTGAAGCAGATATGAGTCTGGCTGCTCTACATTAAGTCAGACAATAACAGTTTTTTGGATTTTTCCCCCTTAATGAAAACAAGCCCAGGGACCAGCAGTTAGCTTAATGGCTATGTCGCTGGACTCCCACGCAGTCAGTCGACTGCAGTTCGCGTCCCGGACCCAGTGGCTTAAAACTCACGCCAGGCGCGTGTGGGTTCGTGCCCAAGATCCCAAGAGAAGAATGGAGGAGAGGGGATTGTGGCGTGACCATCCCCCCTGGAGGTGATTTCTCGCTTTCTGTCTCTATGTCTCTCCCTGTCTGTCCGGCTAGCGCACGCGCCCTGTAGCGAAAACCTCTCCAAAAAAAAAAAAAAAAAAACTGCCGCCAGGCATGGGTGCAAGGGGTCCCCAAG
>NW_006159809.1:4663053-4665700 GCF_000334495.1 Tupaia belangeri chinensis
AACCTATTAAAAAAAAAAAAAGCCCACTTCTTCTAAATGTTATTGTTTTAGAAAATAGTTATTTTGGGGGCCGGCAATGGCATAGTGGTTAAGGGCTCTGGACTCCCACATGGCCGACCATGGTTCGAGTCCTGGACCCGGTGGCTTGCTTTCTCACTTTCCCTCTCTCTCTCTCTCGCTCTCGCTCTGTCCCTCTCTGGTCAAATTAAAAATAAATAAATAAATAAAGTCAAATAAAATAAATCTTTTAAAAAAGTAGTTATTTACAATAAAACTATATTTTCTTTTTTAATTAATTAATTAATTTACATTCATTCACTGAGCATCATAACAGCATACAAAATGTGATTTCCCATTCGGAATATACTGCATTGTAGCTTAATCATACATGTTATTATCAGTAACTTTTCATTTCTAGTTTATATATTTATATATATATATATGTGTGTGTGTGTGTGTGTGTGTGTGTGTGTGTATGTATATATATGTATATATGTATATATATTTTCCTCCTCTTTTTCACCCTCTGCCATTGCCTACTCTCCTCCTACACTATCTCTGGTGTCTACAGTTGTTTTCCATTCATTTTTTCCCCCAGTTTATTGATTCACAAAATTTCTTAAATAATCTAACTTCTTTCAATAGCAAGCTCAGCTGATATATCTGTGAATTCATGTCTGACTTTTGGTGTGAAACTCTGAGTACAATGAATATACTATAAAGTAGCACTTAGCTGATGCTATATAGCTTACTTACTACGGTCATTAAATGGGTATTTTTTAATATATTTTTCAATTTCAAGAAAAGTAGTTTTAGCTTTAATAAATCAAAGAAATGCTAATAGAGCTTTTGCTTAAAACTTAACGTTAGGAAACAGGTTAGGATTCTGTCCAAACAGCAGGTACATGAACCTATTGGCAGCTCAAGACAAAACCAAAAAATTCTTAAAACCAGAAAACAAAGCCTAGAAGAAAATCAGCAATGTTTTAAGTCAAAAGTCATAAAATTGTATTTCACCAGTTCAGTCTCATGTACTTAATCTACCTTCTGTTGTGTTCCGATCTTCCGGATTAAATTCTGGAATATTCAATTCTAGACTTGTCCCTACAAATGAGTTGGCCATTTTCCCAGTTTCTGAATTCTTATTTCTTTGTGGCTGTATTTAATTTTCCTGGTAGAGCACTCCTCTCAGAATTTCTTGGAGAGCTGGTCTGATATTGGTAAATTCTTTCAGGTTTTGTTTATTTGAGAATGTTCTTGTCTTTTCTTCCCATATGAAGGATAATCTTGCTGGGTACAGTATTCGTGGTTGAAATTGCTTTTCCCTTAACACTTTGAATATATTTTCCCATTCTTTCCTTGCTCATTTTGTTTCCGATGAGAGGTCTGCTGTTAGCCTGATGGGATATACTTTGTAGGTAACTTGTTTTTCTCTTGCATATCTTAGTGTCTTGTCTTTGTGGTTTTGGTCAATCTGGCTATAATGTGTCTTGGAGAAGATCTTCTTGGGTTGATTCTATCTGGGGTCCTTTGTATTTCCTGGGACTGGATCTCTGAATACCTCTTTAGGTTTGAAAAGTTTTCTTGCATGATTTCATGGAATAGATTATCAATGCCCTTATGAGTCTCTATGTCTTCTGGGGTTCCAATTATCTGGATGTTTGGGTATTTGGTGAAATCTAGTATTTCTCATATATTATTCTCATTTTGGGAGGGCAATTTTCTCAGTCTTAGTGGTGATTTTTTTTTAGTCCAGCTATTCTACATCTGAGATTAGATTTTTTTATGATCTAGTCAGCTTTTAATACTTTCAAGGGAGGTTTAACTTCCTATATTATAGCCTTCATCTCTAACAGTTTCATTTGATTATTTTTTTATGGTGTGTAATTCCTCTTTCAGATCTTGTGGGAATTTCCTCACCTCCTGGAACTCATCAGCTCCTTTTTCTCCTGCCTCTTCTATAGTTCACTGATTCTTCTCTTCCATTTCTGTTAGCTTTGTCACTATGAATATTCTAAATTCTTTATTAGACATTTCCATGAGTTCCATTGTAATAAGGATGAAGAGGATTTATTCTTTTCCCTCAGAAGAGAGATATTTTCTTGCTTTCCCATATTTCTTGTGACCCTGCAAAGATTTTTGGTCATCTGACAGATGGTGCATTTCCTCCTAATTCTTAAAGTTCAATCTAAGCATTCAGAGGCATGCAGGAGGAGGTGATCTACAATCTCTCTTCTGTTCCATTTTTCACTCTTTGTGCATCAGATTCAGAGGGAATTGAGGAATATTCTAACCTTAATTGTATACAGATGTTTAGATGCTGTTCACTTGAACCTGTCTAGACTCTCACTGCATGCAGACAGGGCAGCCAAGAAATAAAGATAAACAAAAAAGGGAAAAAGAATTACAGAAGAGGAATGAATAAGAAAAAATAAAATAAAAAAGAAGAAAAAAGATGATAAAAAACTTTATGCTTTAATTTTAAAAAGTAAAAAATGAAAAGCAGTATTTCACAGCTCAAGTTCAGTAGCCATCTCAGGATGGGCCTGGGTTTGTGCCTTTCCTACATGAGATGGGAAAAGGCACAAATTAGCACAATAAAGGAGGGGCTTGAGAGCACAGAGAATACTTTACCTTAAAAAAAGAG
>NW_006159809.1:4665724-4669571 GCF_000334495.1 Tupaia belangeri chinensis
GAGAGAGAGACAGAGAGCTAGAGAGAAGGATACAGAGGTAGCCCTACCCACTAGAAATGAATCTGGATGGAGAAATCTCAGCAGAAAATCTTCATTTTTAGTCAGTGAGGCAATATTTCACAGCTCAAGTTCAGTTGCCACCTCACGGTAGGTCTGGGTTTGTGCCTTTCCCACTAGAAATGAATCTGGAGGGAGAAGTCTCAGAAGAAAGTCTTCATTTTTAGTCAGTTAGGCAATATTTCAAACTGTGTATTTTATTTTAATATACAATGGAATGGTTGTTATTTTCAAAGATTGTTAAGTTTTATGTCTCTCAGTTTTAATTTATAATAAGGGAAATATCAATAACCCACACAAACAAAAGCTCTTTGCAGTCATCAGCAATTTTCTGAAATTGATTCATTTCTTCCATGAGAGAGGGCAACAGACAGGTACTTCAAACCAAGTGCTCACACCATAATTCACCCTCAGTCAGAGACAGCCCAGATCCTGTGTAAAGAAAAACCTGGGATATGAACCAGAGATGTTCCTATATGGAGCCAACAGCATAACCACTGCCTGATCTCATTATTAATTTTTAAATATGTAAAGGAGTCCTGCTACCCACAAAGTTAGAGAACTGCCATTTTAAAGGGGAAAAAAATTTTTTGTGTGTGATTTTCTGAATTTTAAATGGAAAAATGCTTCCTCTAAACAAACAGGCCAAAATTCAAATATATATGCATTTATTTGTGCAGCAGGGAGGCTGCATATCTTAATGGCCACACCTTTTCTAACAGTTTTCAATTGCTTCTTGATTGCTCACATTCAGATAGCTGTTGATAGTTCGGATCCCTCTTTTTCAAGGCATCTAACCACTCTGGCACCAGTCATCATCAATGACATCTGTCACTGGTGAAAACCTATATACCACAATGACAGTATTGATGTTTAACAAAAACAAATTCCATCCAGGATGGAAATTCCTCGGGCCATCAGATACAGGGTACTGGCTCCAATAATTTCATTTTTGTTTTGTTTATTTTAAGTAGATGAGAAACTGGAGTTATAAAACTTCATATAAGAAAACATTTTAGGGGTCAGCAGGTGGTGTAGTGGTTACGGTGCTAGGCTCCAACAGGGCCGACCATGATTCAAGTCCCAAATCAGGTGACTTGAAATTAACGCTGGGCATGTGTGCATGCATGCCCTAAATCCCAGAAGAATGGAGGAGAAGGGACTGCAGTATAGCCATCCGCCCTGTGGGATGATTTCTCACTTTCCCTCTCACTGTCTCTGTCTTTCTCCAGCAAGTACATGCACCCGATGGCAAAAATCTTAAGAGAAAAAAAAAAAAGAGAACATTTTAAAGTCACATAGTATAATCCCCTACCCAGTGTTGAAACCATTCTATTACAGAATTTTGCTTGAAATTTTGCTGTGGCATATAACTCACTTTTTATTGTTACATAGCCTTTTACATTTGAAAGTGCCCCTACTAGATAGTTTTTTCTAATAAAATGAAAACACCCTCTCCATAGATTATATATTCTCATTTTAACCTGTAGACTAGGAGGAATTAGCAAACATTTCCTGTAAATAGGTCAGAAAGCAAACATTTTAGGTTTTATTGGTTACATATAATAAAACTGAGCCAGCCAGTGGTGTGGTGATTAAGATGGCTGGTTCCCACATGACTGACTGCACGGTTTGAGTCCTAGACTTGGTAGCTAGAAAACGTGCCAGGTTTGTGTGTATGTATGACCAAAATTCCAAGAGTAGACTGGAGACGGACTGAGGCGTAGTCATCCCTGTTGGGGAGGCTTTCTCACTTTCCCTCTCCATCTCTCTCTCTCTTCCCCAATCTCCACTCCCATGAGAATGCACACACCCTCTAGCAAAAACTTTTTTAAAAAATGAAAACATCATTCTTAGCTCATTAACAGTACAAAAATCCAGCCCCAGCCTGTGGATTATAGTTTGCAGACACTTGCTCTAAACCATTATAATACTCATCCCATAATACTGTTATTTTCTGTTCACTAGATTGTCTTCCCAGAAAATGAAACAGCTTTCATATAGATATCCCTATACTCAAACACACAGTAGGTACTTAGATATTTGTTACATAAATTAATAAAGAAACAAAAAATAGGCTGCTTCCTCTTTAGCATGACAGTCCTTCAAATATTTAATCACTACAAAGTCTTCTCTTTCATCTACTAACACACTCATCTCCTCACACAAAGATTAACTATAGTTTTGTCAACAGTGGCTTTTGGTTGTTATTTTGTTTTTGAAGGTTTTTGCCATAGGATGCATGCATTCCCTGGAGAGAGATAATAAGAGGGAAAGTGATAAATCACCCCTGAGAGGGGATGGCCATGCCACAATCTCTTCTCCTCAATTCTCCTCCTGCAATTTTGGGCATACATGCACATGTGCATGGTGTAAGCTGCCAGGTCCAGGATTCAAACCATGGTCAGCCATGTGGGAGTCCAGTGCCTTAAGCACTATACCACTTGCTGGTCCCATCAGCACTATTCTTAAACTATGGACCTAAAAATGATTGGATAAGCCATATCAAAGAATACATTGGCACTAATATCCTGATTCGGGTAGCATTAGCTTATCTTTGAAAAGAACTTGCTGAAATAAAGCATACTCATGTTTCTCTACAAAACTCCATGAAACCATTTTCATGGCCCAGCCAAGTAGGAGGGTGCTGCCCAATCTAAACAGGCCAGCAACCAGATATGAGCCTGTCATCCTAGCTAGCTAGGAGGCTCGAGTGAAAGAATTATGACATGATGAGGCCCTGTCAAAAATATCTACTCTCCCTCACCTTTCTAACCCCTTCTCTTTATTTCTCTCGCTCTATGCCTTCCTCCGGAACTGCCTCCCTCCTGCACTCTCTCTTATAAAATAAAAAACAAACTATCTTCGTAATTGCAATGCTTGGTGGTTTGAAAGCTACTTAATCTTTTGTAAAGAGCTAATCAGTTCTTTATCAAACAGGAAAGTAGTAAGACCTCCCTCAGTCATATCACTCAACCGCTTTATCTCAAATTTCTGGCCTGAAAACTGAGAATAATAACTTATGCCTTAATTAATTCTAAGAATCAAATGAGGTAAATATAAACATTTGTCTTTGTTTCTGTTACAGGGAACATGGAGTCTCTTTTGTTTTGAGAACCGGTCAAAGGATCATAAATGGTTTACCCAAAGAACAACTCCTCAAAATCAGGACTGAGGAGGCACACCCTATTAGAAAGAAAATTGTCACCTTTCTGAAATAAGCAAAAATATGAGATAAAATGAGGCAATTGCACATTTAACACAAGGAATCTTCAAAAAGTTCATGGAAAATGTGCACTAAAAATGAATTACATACAGATTTTAAATTTTTCACACCAAAATAAACTTGTACTTTATTTAATTCCATTTTTTCCACAAACTTTATGAAGTCTCAAATAACTAGACAATTGGCCAGTGTTGAAAACCAGAAATAAGCTAAACCCTTTGAGCTAATCCCTTTGAGTATGGCTCTACAGAGTTACAACTCAAAACAGATTTAGTTCCAGGACTTGCAGTCCCCCACAAAACTATATATACATGAGGTATTTCCACTATTTAAAAAGAGACACTACCGGGACTAGCAGTTACCATAATGGCTATATCGCTGGACTCCCATGTAGTTAACTGCCGTTCAAGTCCCAGACCCGGTGGCTTAAACTCACGCCGGGTGCATGTATGTGAGTGCCCAAGATCCCGAGAGGAGAATGGAGAAGGGACTGTGGCGTGGCTACCACCCCGGGGGGTGATTTCTTGCTTTCTTTCTCTCTCTCTCTCTGTCTTTCTGGCAAGT
>NW_006159809.1:4669602-4680712 GCF_000334495.1 Tupaia belangeri chinensis
AAAATCCCCTATATGAAATACCTCCCAAAAAAAAAAAAAAAAATGAAGAGAGACATTACCTAGCAACGGAGAACATAAGAGATTTCTTCTGGGTTCCTTGACTTGATGGTCTAATTGGGTCAATACACCTTCTTCCAGAGAAGGGAAGTCTGTTACTTCAGTCCTTTCAGCTCGCTCATTAAACTTGGTCTGGGATGTATCCAGGGTTTGAGGTGTGTCCATTTCTTGAGGAAGACAATGCCAAGATTCTGTTCTCTAAAACAGTATTTTAAAAGAAAACATACTAAATTATTAAATAAGTTACCATACATACCAACATTTAGATTAAAATGTCCACTCATGTTGCACATAGCTTCTCAAGGAGTAAGTTTAAAGAAACTTTCATAAAATTTTAGAATAAAGTAAAACTGTTCTTTCTAGGGATCAGCAGATAATGTAATGGCTGTGTCACTGGACTTCCATGTAGTAGACTGTGCTTCGTGTCCAGGCCCAGTGGTTTAAACGCATGCCGGGAGCGTCTGTGCGTATGCCCAAGATCCCAAGAGGAGAATAGAGGAGAAGGACTGAGGCATGGCCATCCCCACTGGGGGATGATTTCTCACTTTTGTCTCTCTGTCTTTCTGGCAAGCATACACACCCTATAGCAAAAATTTCTCAAAAAAAAAAAAAGAAAACAAACCCCCCCCAAAAAAAAAAATTTCAAAAAAAAAAAAAAAAAAAAAAAACCTGTTCTTTCTTTATTTCTCACAATAGCAGCCATATTTTAGGACCTCTTCCCATTACTACTGTCTCTTAAAAATCACTGGCATTTCTGCTATATTTTAACAACTCTCAACCTTAAATGAAAATGGTTCTACATGATGAAATTTTATAATTTGATTATAATAAAACTGCAAAAAATTTTCTTAAAGTTACTAGTATTCCCTATATGTGACCACTTTACTGAATTTTTATTAGTTATATTAGTTTCTACAGAACTCCTAGCTCTTCTCAGTATATAACATTATCTCATCACCCATAAATAGTGATGCATTTGTCTCTTTCAAATATTTACTCTTTCATCAGTGTCATGATCTAGAGCAATGTTTCTCAAGCTATGTTTAGGGGAAAACCAGTTTTTCCTATAAAAAAAAAGTTTTACTTTATCACCATTGATACTTTATTAAAATGCTAACAAAAATTAATTAGTAATAAATAATTTAAAACTCATAAAAAACTGGAAAAGTTACATTGAAAACATATGCTAGGCCCAAATATAAAACATAAGCTGAAATGTTTTACTTCTAGTTCTTGAAAAAAAAAAAAAACATAAAATTACCTTATAAAACTGCTACAAAAGTTCCTAAACACTTCTCAATTTTTGTACTTATCTCTTGATAGGCCAGTATTAAAAAGCAATTCATTGGGATCAGCAGACGACATAATGGTTGCATCCTGGACTCCTGCGTAGTCAACAGCAGTTAAAGTCCCCAACCCAGCAGCTTGAAACTCAAGCTGGGCGTGTGTGCATGCTTTCCCAAAATTCCAAGAGGAGACTAAAGGAGAAGGGATTGTGGCCTGACCATCTGCTAGGGGGGTGATTTCTTGCTTTCTGTATCTATCTCTGGCTAGTGCACATACCCGCAAAAAACTTCTTAAAAAAAAAAAGCAATTCATAGGCTAATATCACTCTACAGGCCATGCTAAGCAGCAATGAAATGAAAATGAAATACTAACAGTTATCAGTTTTAAAGGCATTTTCCTTTTAAATTTGATATTAGTTAATAGTTAAGTATATTCTTCCTATCACACCATAAAGTAGTTAAGCTTTGTTTATCAAACGGAATAAGTTCTGAGAGATGTGTCATTAGGCAGTTTTGTCACCATGTGAACACAAGTGTACTTACACAAACCTGTATTATCTACTACATACCTGGTTGAATGGTATAGCCTACTGTTCCTAGGTTACAGACCAGTACAGCAAGTTACTGGACTGAGTACTGAAGACCACTGGAACACAATGGTATTTGTGTATCTAAACATAGAAATATGCTACAGTATGAATATGGCTCCCCAAAATTCATGTGTTATGCTTATTATAACAAGATTAAGAGGGTGAAAACTTGATCTAATTATGATGTCAAGGTGGGCTTTGGGGAAGAAATTAGTGAATGGGTAGCTGGGGGGTGGGGGACTCCTATAATTAACTGAGTACTGGTAGGTTTATAAGGAGAGGAAATGATGAAGGCCAGTATTGACAAGGAACAAAAAACAAGGAAAAAAAACTGCTATGTTCTCATGTAGCCAGAGGGGAACTCTGGACCTCTAAAGCATGAGCTGAATAAACCTCTATTTTCATAAATCATTCCATTTCAAGTATAACCTGTTATCAGCAATAAAATGGACTAAAACAAAATGGTACAGTAAAAATAACATAAAAAATATAAAAATAAATAAATAAATACTTGTACAGGGTACTTACCATGAATGAAGCCTGCAGGACCAGAAGTTGCCCTGGGTCAGTGAGTGAGTGGTGAGTGAACACAAAGGCCTAGGGCATTATTGTACACTACTGAAGACTTTATAAACACTGTGCACTCAGTCTATACCAAACCTATTTTAAAATATTTTTCTTTAATAAATTAACCTTAGCTTAATGTAACATTTTTACTTTATAAAACTTTAACTTTCACCTCAATTATCAAAACAGTATGAAACACAAACTCATTATACATCAGCACAACAATATTTTATTTTCATATCTTTATTCTATAAGGCTTTTTTCTATTTAAAAATGTTTTTAACCATTTTTTGTTAAAAATGAAGACACAGGGACCAGAACTCAAACCACAGTCAGTTACATGGGAGTTCAGCAACATAGCCATTATGCTAACTGCTGGTCCTGCAGCTTCCTTCCGCATGCCCCCCTGTTTTTCTCTAGTGAGTTCACAAGCCTATAGCAAATTTTAAAATAATAAATAAAATTAAATAAATTTTTAAAAACATTTTCATAAAAACTCCCAAAAAGCAGAGACTATATTAAAAGTTACCAAATGGAAAAACTGAACTACCCAAAATTAATTGAATAAAACAAATCAATAGCAAAGAACTTCCTTTAAGTGATACTAAGTTCAGCAACAGAGAGGTTATCAGAAAGATAGCTGACTACAAAGCGTCAGGGTAATTTCTCAACGTAAACACAAAATAACAATACATATGGAATAAAGTAATCTTGCAAGAATGCTAGAAACCAGGGAAGAAGTTTTGGCAACCAAGTGAATACCAAATCAACAAAAAGCCAAAATCAAAACAATAGGAAATTTAGGGACTATTTTTTCTCAAGGCCTGAGAATAACTAGGGTGAGACTCTCAGGACAATGAAGACATTTAAAAGGAACCAAGTACATGAAGGAACTGGAATAAAAACACATGCACAGTGGCTGATATTGCTACTAGCAATCTGAGATCACATTGGAGACTTAAGTTCAATTTCTAGCTTGGGTTCAATTCCCAGTCCACCCTAAAAACCAGGCACCATGGTGCTCATCTGTAGTTCTACGTATATTTTTTTTCATGTTATGTATTTCCATGAACTTTTTGAGGATCCCTTTCAGAGAATGCACACAATTCAATAACAGAGAAACAAGTAACCTGACTTAAAAATTCACAAAGGACCTGAATAAATATTTCCTCAAAGCACACACACACAAAGTAGCCAAATGGTATATGAAGAAGTGCGCAACATCATCAATTACCAGATATATGTAAAGCAAAACTACACTAAGGTATTATACATTCTTGTTAAGATGACTATCATCAAAAAAACAAGAAGAAACAAAATGACCATCTAGAGACACCCAAATAACCTTTTCTCCATGGGAAAGGACCAAGACAACTTACAAATAGTGCACTTCAAATAGAAAAAACAGTAAACACCAGAATCCATAAAGGAAGTAACGAAAAATCTGAGGCATGGATACTCAAAATGGAGGTATAAAGGAGACAAAGCACCAGGCCACGATCGACCTGCGGACAAGTGGAGCTCCCCACTGGAAGTAAGCAGAATATCCCTGGCAGTTCCCACTGCCACCTCAGAGACCTACAGTCCTAGCTACAGAAGAGCCACATAAGTCACCAGAGATCTCAAATCCAGGGTGGTGAGTGAGTTGCCCAGAGTCAACACAGCAGGCACTAAACGTAAAAAAGGAAAACACACTGAATCTCCCCAACCTTTCCCTGGGAACCAAACTCCAACAGAACAGTACCTTTTAGGGAGCTAAATGAATCCTGTCCTGGGACTCAAAAGACCCTGCCCATTCATATTCCTGAGACCTTCTGTTGCCCCACAACACCTACACAAAAGACAGAAGCAGTGAGTCCACAGCTGAGCCCTGTCAGTCACCTGACACCCAAGCCCATCCATGCCAGGGAACAAGCTGTGTACAATGGAGAGAAAGCTCCTGGGCTTTAAGAAACAGATGCAGGTATTCCCTAGAGACTGAGGCCTCCAGGCCCTCCTAAGACTGAGGACTCCATGTGGTTTCCCCCACCTCCAGAGATAAGCCTCTGGGCACCTCCCAACCAAAAACTAGGCGATACGGATACCACCCTCAGAGACAGGAATCTGGACTCCCCTACAGAACTACCAAAAACTAAAGACACTGGGTCACCCCTTTCCTCTGATCCTCCCCACCCCCTTCTGCAGTTGCTACCAGCAACCTCAGTTCCTCACCTGACATGGTCTGCAAACCCCTTACACACTTCAACTGAATCTAAGGATATCTCCTAGATGAAGCCACTACCACCAAAATAGTTATCTCAGCTGGTGAGGCCTCCAAGCATCCCACCTAGGGCCTGAGACAAAGGCCACTTCTTCAAATGCCTGCCAATGCCATTGCTATAGGCAATCTTTTAAATGGCAGGGCCCATGTGCTGCACATACGTCACCCAGGGTCTGAAGACACTGGCCAAGGCACTCCTGCTACCACCACCAATAAATGCCCTCGGATCAGGGGAACCTAAACATTATGTACACCTCACACAGAGCCTTAGGTTATTGTTCCAGGTTTTATCATTGACTGCAACCTCATCACCTCAACTGACAGGCTCTCTGGGCCCCACATATATCCAACTCAGAGCCTAGAGTCGTGAGCACTCCCACACTTGGCACTTGTTAAAGCCACTGCCTCTGATGACTATGCCTCAGAGACCAAGGTGGGGGGAATGTCACTGTCTCCTATCCAAAATCAAGGAATCCAGTCCCCACCCTTGGTAGTCCCTGCTGCCAATAAATCTACACCACTGCATCCATAAACACTTGCAGCCTAGGCCACAGGAGCACTCATAGGCCCCCTGTAGACATAGATTCCAGCTGAATAAAATATACATAGACTACTAAACTCAAACAGAATGAAAATACCATATTACCCAATTAATACTATAGGACACATTAACAGCAAAGAGTCTTTCCCTATAAGAGCCACTCCACAAACCCAGATGAGGCTAACTGTCCCAGCAGAGGCCCAAATAACACACAAACAAAAGAAACATGAATAAACAAAGGAACATAATAATTCCTCCTACAGTAACAGACTATAAGGAAAATAAGTCAAAGAAATACCTGAAAAATAATTCAAAATAATGGTCTTAAGGAAACTCAGTGAAGATCCAAGAGAATTCAGATAAACAACTCAACAAAATCAAAATAATCCATGAGATGAATCAGAAACCCAACAAAGAGGCAGACATTAAAAAGAATCAAACAGGGGCCAGCAGGTGGCATAGTAGTTAAGGAGCTGGACTCCCACATGGCTGACGGTAGTTCAAGTTTCAAACTCAGTGGCTTGAAACCACTCTGGGCACATGTGTGTGCATGCCCAAAATCCTGAGAGGAGACTGGATGAGAAGGGTTTATAGCATGGCTATCCCCTTGGTGGGTGATTTCCCACTTTCTCTGTCTCTGTTTCTCTCAATCTATCTCTAGAGAATGCACACACCTTATGGCAAAAAAAAAAAAGAAAGAATGAATCAAACAACAATCCTGGTGATGAAGAATTTAATAAATGAGGGAACCAGCAGTTAGCATAATGGCTATGTTGCTGGACTCCCACGTAGTCGACCGCAGTTCGCGTCCCGGACCCGGTGGCTTGAAACTCATGCCAGGTGCGTTTGCGTGCGTGCCCAAGATCCCGAGAGGAGAATGGAGAAGGGACTGTGGCGTGACCATCCCCCCTGGGGGGTGATTTCTTGCTTTCTGTCTCTATGTCTCTCTCTGTCTGTCTGGTGAGCGCACACACCCTATAGCGAAAAATACCTCTCCAAAAAAAACAAAAAAGAATTCAATAAATGAAAGAGTCAGAAGAACATCAACAATAGGGTATATGAAGCAGAAAAAATAATTTCTGAACTTGAAGACAGAGCTTTAGAAATAAAAGAGCCAGATCCCCAAAAACTAATATTAAATTAAAAAAACTACAGGACCTGTAAGAAACCAGTAAGCAAAAAATATGCACATAATGAAAGTTCCAGAAGAGGCATAGAAAACCTGTTTAATGAAGTAATAGCTGGTCACCTCCCAAGTATTCTAAGAAATATGAACAACAGACTCAAAAAAAAAAAAAAGAAACTCACAAAATAGAAACAACCCAAAAAGACTCTTTCTGAAGCACATTAGAGTCAAACTGTCAAAATCAAAGACAAAGAGGGGATCCTAAAAACAACAAAAGAAAAGTATCAAGTAACATATAAAAGAATCTCCATTAGACTAACAGCATATTTTTTCAGCAGAAACCATAGGCCAAGAGAGTATAGAATTAAAGAAAAAAATCTTTCATCCAGAAATACTGTACCTGGCAAAATTAATTGTCAGAATTAAAGGAGAGAGGCCAGCAGGTAACATGGTGGTTGAGGACACTGGACTCCCACATGGCCAACCGTGGTTCAAGTCCCGGGCTTGCCGGCTTGCTTCCTAACTTTCTCACTTTCTTCCCCCCCCCACCCTTTCTCTGTCCCTCTCTGGTCATACATACATACATAAAGTTAAATAAAATTAAAAATAATAATATAAATTAAAGGAGAAATAAACTCTTTTCCAGACAAACAACAATTGAAAGAATTCATCACTTCTAGACTAGACTGGCTTTTCAAGAAATACTGGGTTATCGGAAAAGTCGTAACACATTTTTGCATAGAAAAATATATCATGCCTTTCCCAATGACCTAATTAAAGAAATTCTAGATCTAGAAGTTAAAAAAAATACATAATCTCATGAAAACTTATGAAGGCATAAACTCATTTGTAGATCAGTTACACAAATATGAAAGAGAAAGGAATCAAACATTATCACTACAGAAAACCACCAAATCGCATGAACAAAAAACAGAAAATAATCAACAAAATTATAGCAGTAAATCCACACCTATCAATGAAAACCTTGAAGGTAAATGGATTACACTCTCCAAACTAGAGATACAGACCGGACGGGCATATTTAAAAAAATAATAATAATAATACAAGAAATAACTGATCTGTAAAGACAAATATGAACTGAGAATAAAGAAATGGAAATAGCTATTCCATAAAAATTTTAAAAAAGCAGGATTTGCTATACTGATATCAGATAAAAAAGAATGCAAGTCAAAAACGATGGAGGAGAAAGTCATATGCTGATAAAAGAACCAAATCAGCAAGAGAGTTTAATAACTGTAAATATTTATTTACCCAATACTGGAACACCCAAATACATAAAAAATAAAAATCAAACCAAGTATCTTTTCTGACCACAATGAAATAAACTAGAAATCAGCAACAAAGAAAATGGGACCAGTAAATGATGTAATGGTTATATTGCTGGACTCTCACATAGTTGACCACAGTTTGAGTCCCGGGCCTGGTGGCTTAAAACTCACACCAGGTGCATGTGTGTGTGTGCCCAAAATCCCAAAAGGAGAAAAGAGACGGGTTTTCGGCATGGCTATCCACCACAAGGGGTGATTTCTCACTTTTTGTCTCTCCAGGGAGTGCACATGCACTATAGTAAAAAAACTTCTCTAAGAAAAAAGAAAAACTAGAACAATCTACAAATACATAGAAACTGAACGACTTGCTCCTGAATGATTACAGGGTCAATGAAGAAATTAAGAAGTAATTTTTTTTCTTTTTTAAAATTTTCTGATAGGGAGTGTGTGCTCAAAGGAAAGACAGAGAAAGTGAGAAAGCACATCCCAGGAGGCTTGACTGCACTGCAATGCCTTCTCCTCCAGTCATCTCTCAGGACTTGGGGCACACACGCACATGCACCAGGTATGTTTTTCTTTTCTTTTTTTTTTTAAAGATTATTTAATTTTATTTATTTATTCATTTTACTTTGACCAGACACACACACACACACACACACACACAGATAGAGAAAGAGAGAGAGAGAGAAAGCAAGCCACCAGGTCTAGGACTTGAACCGTGGTTGGCCATGTGGGAGTGTCCACCGCCTTAACCACCATGCCACCTGCTGGCCCCCCAGGTATGTTTTTCAAGCTATTGGGCCCAGGACTTGAACCATTCAGTCAGTCATGTGAGGTCCACCAGCCTTAACCATCATGCCACTGACTTGGCTCAAGAAAGAAATTTTTTTTTAATTATTGAAACAAACAAAATGAAAACATGAAATGCCAAAACCTATTGGATACAGCAAAGAAGTAATAAGAAGTAAACAACAATTTATGGCCAGATCTAAAATAGAAAAATGCCAATCTAACAATGCATTTCGAGGAGCCATGAAAGTAAAAATAAACCTAAAGTAGAACAAAAGAAATAATAAAGATCAGAGCAAAAAAGTGAAAGTCAATAACAGTAAAAAAATGCAAAGGATCAATAAAATGAATTTTTTTTAAAAAAGATAAAACCAAACTGACAAGCCATTAGCTAGACTAAACTTTTAAAAAAAGGAAGGCCCTGCCTTTTCTCCCTCTTTCTCCTCCTGCTGCTGCTCCGGGGCGGTGAAACCCAGCTCTGCACTCTTCCATGGGGCCTCTAGTCGTCCCCCCCCCAACCCCCGCAAGTACTTTTTCCCCCTGGCAATTTAGGTATCCAAAAGAGAGAACAAAGACAGAAGTGCCTGCTTTTTTCAGAAAACATGGAGACGAAAGGTCCAAACTTCAGAATTTCTACCACAAAAGATAAAATGTGCAAGCCCTTCACAATGCTGGAGAGGTCAGTACTAAACTGAAGAGGCGGAGAAGACACACTGGGGTGAAAGATAAGCCAAGAGAGGGGCAGACGCCGACAATATAGAAAATACATAACATCTGAAAAATGTTTCCATTGGGAGAATTTGAGCAGAGATTTGAAAAATGGGCTGAAGAAGACTCCTCCATGACTCCTGAGAACTAGTGATTTCAGGGAAAAAAGAGAAATGAAGATTTTTCTACTGATAATTCAGCCTCCAGCCCACAAACTTGAGTGGAGAGGCAAGGGGCAGAACTTCAGAAGACTCCTCCATGGCTCCTAAGAACTAGTGATTTCAGGGAAAAAGAGAAATGAAGATTTTCTACTGCTAATTCAGCCTCCAGCCCAGAAACTCAAGTGGTAGGGTGCCTCTCTAGCCTTCTATCTGTCTCTATCTCTGTCTTCTCATTTTTTGGTAATTTTTCCTTTTTCAAAATTTTTAAGATAGGGAACCAGCAGTTAGCATAATGGCTATGTCGCTGGACTCCCATGTAGTCGACCGCAGTTCACGTCCCGGACCCGGTGGCTTAAAACTCACACCAGGCGCATGTGCGTGCATGCCCAAGATCCCAAGAGGAGAATGGAGAAGGGATTGCGGCGTGACCATCCCCCCTGGGGGGTGATTTCTCGCTTTCTGTCTTTATGTCTCTCTCTGTCTGTCTGGCGAGCACACATGCCCTATAGCGAAAACCTCTCCAAAAAAAAAAAAAAATTTTAAGATGAAGTATTCTCTTAGCTTTCAGCCTCACCTTTACCTCACTAATAATCCCCTTTCCCTCTCCCACCCAGAGAGGCAAGGGGCAGACCTTCAGAAGAAGACTCCTTCATAGCTCCTGAGAACTAATGATTTTTTTTTTTTTTTTTGCTATCTAAAAAATAAATAAATAATTTTTGGTTTTTTTTTTCTCTCCTTTTTCTGTTTGTTTGTATTTTTTTTCCTCTCTCCCTCTGTTTCCATTTCTTTTTCTTTTATCTCATCAGTCTCCTCCTCAATCTCCATTCTCCATGTTTCTAGACAGATCTAAGAGAAACACAGCCAAACATCCCAATACTATTAGGGTTAACATATTCCTCAATATCCACTGAATCTGCTGCACAAAGGGATAAAAATGGAACAGCAAAGAGATTCCAGATCACCTCCTTCTACACGTTCCTGAATGCTCAGATTGAACTTCAAGTTTTAGGAAGAAATACACCATCCATCAGATGACTAGAAATCACCACAGGGCCATAAGAAATATGGGAGAGCAAGCAAATACCTCTCCTCCAAGGGAAAAGAATAAGTCCACTTCACCCACAGACAATTCAATGGAAATCATGGTAATGTCTGATAAAGAATTTAGAATACTCATAATGACAAAGCTAACAGAGATGGAAAAGAGAGACAATGAACGGCAGAAGAGAAAGGAGAAAGGAGATGAAGAATTCCAGGTGAGGAAATTCTTGCAAGACCTAAAAGAGGAATTACACACAGAATCAAACAGACCTACCTAAATGTCCACAAACTGATGAATGGATTGGAAAAGTGTGATATATATACTCTATGGAATACTACTCAGCCATAAAAAATAACAAGACCCTGGCATTTGATAAAAAGTGGTTAGATATGAAGGATCTATTGCTGAGTGAAGTAAGCCAGGCTATGAAAGAAAGATATTGTATGTATCCACTTAATATATACCGACTATTCGCACTCTATGGTAGAGAGCGAAATATTGGAGGACATAAAAGCAGTGAAAGTACTTAATGAGAATAAGACAGTGGGGAATGGGTGGGTGAAGAGAAGAGGATAGAGAAAGATAGCAAGAGAACAAATAGGCAGGATGTCAGTGGGAAACAGATATGGCTTATTACCTGTTGATGACATGTATAGTATTCTCAACTGGATTGGTCTGAGAAGTATTTCATGAT
>NW_006159809.1:4682040-4705128 GCF_000334495.1 Tupaia belangeri chinensis
CAGGAAAATTAAATACAGACACACAGAAATAAGAGTTCAAAAACTACGAAAATGGCCAACTTAATCATAGGGATATGTCTGGAGTTGAATATTATATCCCAAAATTAATTGGAAGATTGAACCACAACAGAAGATAGATTAAGTACATGAGACGGAACTGATTAAATAGCATTTTATGACTTTTGACTTAAAACATTGCTAGATTTTCTTCTAGGCTTTGTTTTCCGGTTTTAAGAATTTTTGTCTTGTCTTGAGCTGTCAATAGGTTCATATACCTACTATTTGAACAGAATCCTAACCTGTTTCCTGACTTTAAGTTTTAAGCAAAGTTTCTTAGCATTTCTTCAATTTATTAAAGTTAAAACTACTTTTCTTGAAATTACCAGCTGAATTTGCTATTCAAAGTAGTTAGATTATATAAGAAACTGTGTGATCAATAAAATGTGGGGGGGAAGGAATGGAAAACAACTGTAGATACCAGAGATAGTGTGAGAAGAGGGTGGGAAAGGGCAGATGGTCAGAAATGTATGTGTGTGTATATATAAATATATATATATATGAAGCTAGAAATGAAATATTATTGATGATAACATGCATGATTAAGCAACTATGCAGTATATTCTGGATGGGAAATCAAATTTTGTATGCTGTGACAATGCTTAGGGAATGAATGTAAATTAAATAATTTTTTAAAAGTTTCAGAAAAAGAAAAGGTCATGGAAATACGTGTAATGAGAAAACTTTGTATGAATTTCAAAAAGTTTTTGTATCAAAATAAATTCATACTTTAATTGTAAAATAAATTAACTAATTATTTAAATCAGAAACATAAAAATAGACTAAAATGAGTATCATAAAAATATTTTTTAAAAATCATTAGAATCTATTATGAACAACTTATATGCCAACAATCTGGAAAATCTACAAAGAGATAAATCCCTGGTTGCATATAATCTACCAAGATAGAACCTGGAAAATATAGAAAGCCTGAACAAACTAGTAACAACGAGATTGAATCAGCAATAAAGTCTCCCCAAAGAGACCAGGACTAAATGGCTTCACAGCTGAATTCTACAGAACTGTTTTTTTAATTATTTGTTTACTTTAACTTTTTTTTTTTTTTTTTTAATTTGACCAAAGAGAGACAGAAAAAGGGGAAATGAGAAAGCAAACCACCAGGTCCAGGACTAAAACCCTGGTAAGCCATAAGAAAGTCCAGTGCCTTAACCATCTGCCAGCCAAAAACATTTTTTAAATTGCCAGAGGGCCCACACATTCACTAGAGAAAGAGAAAAAAAGAATGCACTCCTCGAGGGGATGTAATCATGCTTGCAATCCATTTTCCTCCATTTCTCTAGCACACAGGATTTGAAGCATGCACACATGAACCTAGCATGTTTTCTCAAGCTGCCAGAGCTGAAATTTGAATTGGGGTTGAGTATATGGAATTCAGATCCCTTATTCGCTAGGCTACAAGACAGGCCCTCCAAAAATTGTTTTAAAAATAAAAAGTTGTGGGACCAGCAGTTAGCATAATGGCTATGTCACTGGACTCCCATGTAGTCGACTGCGGTTCACGTCCTGGACCCGGTGGCTTAAAACTCACGCCGGGCACGTGTGCGTGTGTGCCTAAGATCCCGAGAGGAGAACAGAGGAGAAGGGATTGTGGTGTGGCCATCCCCCCAGGGGGTGATTTCTCGCTGTCTCTCTGTCTCTCTCTGTCTGTCTGGAAAGCACACGCGCCCTATAGCAAAAAACTCTCAAAATAAATAAATAATAAAATAAAAAGTTGTAATACTTAGCACTTCCCCATTTCAAAATTTCTACACACAGCAAGAGTAATCCAAAGAATATGATAAGGCATAATGTTGGATAAAGATCAATGGAATAGAACTGAGAGTCCAGAAATAAACCCATGTTATCTACCTATAGTCAACTGTTTTTCAAAAAGCATGCTGAGAACATTCAGTGGGTAAAAAAATGGCCTCTTTAACAAATGGTTGGACAGTCATAAATACATGAAGATGAACCCTTTCTTCATATTAGATTTTAAAAAGAACTCAGAGACCAGCAGATGGCATAATGATTATGTCACTGGACTCCCATGTAGTTGAACATGGTTTGAGTCCCAGTCCCAAGCCAGGAACATGTGCGTGTGTGCCCCAAATCCTGAGAAGAGAATGGAAGAGAAGGGATCACAGCGTGGCCATTCCCCTGGGGTGATTTCTCACTGTCTCTCTGTCTCTCTCTCTCCAGCGAGCTCACACTCCCTATAGCAAAAATCTTTTGGGGGGGGGAGAAAAAAAGAACTAAAAACAGATAAAAAAAATATCTTATATGTTAATAGCAAAAACAGTAACTCTTAGAGAAAACATAAGGGTAAGTATTCACAGTACCATATTTGACAATGAATTTTTAGATATAATACCAAAAGAGTAACATTAGAAAAAACAGATAAAATGAACTTCATTAATAATAAACACCTCTGTGCTTCAAAGGACACTATCAAGAATGTGGAAAGACCATATAAAGACTAGGAAAAAGTATCAGAAAACCATACATATCACAAAGGAATTTTATATAGAATATATTGGGTTGTTAGAAAAGTCATGATAAATTTTTTCTGGGTTTTTTTAAACACAAATGTGTCATGACTTTCCCAATGACCCGATATAAAGAATTCTTATACCTCAACAGTAAATAGACAATAATCCAATAAAGAATGGACATGGGGCCAGATGACGGTACAGAGGTAATGCAAGGTTCACCCACATGGGAAGGTTCCAGTTACATATCCAGAGACCTCCCTGAATATGCTAAGGATGGACTGCAGCATGAGGATCCTGTTTAGGGTCCTCACAAAGAAATAAACAAGGAAAAAAAAAAAATAAAGAGCGGACAAAAGACTTGAACAGACATTTCTCCAAAGAAGATATATACACAATCAATGAGTACACAAAAAGATACTCAACATCATTAGCCATTGGATCAATATAAATCAAAATCATAATGAAATACCACTTCATATCCACTAGGTTCACTATAATAAAAATACAGATAACAAGTGTTGGTGAAGATGTGGAAAAAGTGAAAGTCTCAAAACACTGCTGGTAGGAACGTAAAACAGCCTAGCTTCTTTGGAAAATAATCTGGCAAGTCCTTAAAAGGAATAGAATAAAACAGAATTACCATGTGTCCCAGCAATTCTACTCCTAGATATTGGGTTGTTGGGAATGTCATGATGCATTTTTGTATAGAAAAATATGTCATGACTTTCCCA
Source organism: Tupaia belangeri chinensis (assembly GCF_000334495.1). Taxonomy (NCBI): domain Eukaryota; kingdom Metazoa; phylum Chordata; class Mammalia; order Scandentia; family Tupaiidae; genus Tupaia; species Tupaia belangeri. Next base: position 4,685,321 of record NW_006159809.1, read on the forward strand.
ACAACCTAATACATATTCAAGAGAAATAACTCCATATGTCCACACAAAAACTTGTACACTGATGTTTCTAACAGTATTATTCAAAAGGTAAAACAAAACCAAAGGTCCACCGATGAGTGGATAAACAAAATAACATATATCCACACAATGGAATATTAGTCATAAAAGGGAATGAAGTACTAATACATACTGTATCATGGATGAACACCATAGCAATATGCTAAGTGAAAGAAGCCAGTCACAAAATCGATATATTACATGATTCCATTTTTATGAAATGCCCAGAATAGGAAAATCTACTGAGACAGAAAGTAGGCTAATATTTGCCTAGAGGAATGGAAGATGGAGGATACTAGCTAGAGTATACAGGATTTTTTTCAGAAATGATAAAAATAGGGGCTGGCAGATGGTGCAGTGGTTGAGGCGCTGGACTCCCACATGGCTCAAGTCTTATTCTTCTGCTTGCTCTCTCACTTTCTCTCCCTCTCAGGTCAAATTTTTAAAATAAAAATAAATAAAATTAACAAATAATAAAGAATTTATTTTTTTAAAAAAAGGAAGTGATAAAAATGATCATGATGACACATTTTTATGAATATACCTACAGGTTGAGCATCTCTAATCCGAAAATCCAAAATGCTCCAAAATCTGAAACTTTCCTGACATGGAAAAATTCTACACCTGATCTTAGATGAGGGGTCACAATCAAAAGGCTGTAATATAAAAATGTTGTATAAAATTATCTTCAAGCTATGTGTATAGATTGTATATAAAACATAAATGGATTTTATGTTCAGATTTAGGTTCCATTGCCAAAATATTTCATTTTATACATACAAATATTCCAAAATCCAAAACAATTAAAAACACTTTTGGTCCCAAACATTGTGTACCAAAATGCTCACCCGGTACCAAAAACCACTGAATCGTGTGCTTTAATTGAAGGGTTAATTGTATAGTATATGAACTATTGGACTTTATTTGCAGTTATTTTATAAATGATAGATGGTTTTAAGTGTTTGTTTTCTTGACCTGTCTCTGTCAAATCCGGCATCAATATTATACCATTTTAATTAAAGGTATTGGGATGATTTTATTTTTCTATGACCTAGGACAGTTTAAGTACCTAGAAATTTTTCTTGCATGTTGAAAATATCAAACTACTATGCTTCCGGATTCTTTTCGGGGTGTGTGTGTTCCCTGTACCTCAATAAAGCTGTTAAAATGTTTTAAAATACATCAGTTAAGCACTCAACACAATAAACAAAAAAATAAACAATAAACAAAGTAAACCTAAGGAGATAATTAAAATAAAGAGAATTAAAATTATTGAATTAAAAAAATTAGAAGATGAGCCAGCAGGTGGCATGGTGGCTCAAGCACTTCCTTCCGCATGGCTAACTCCTCCAGAGGCTTGAAAACCACGCAGGATGCATGTGCCTCTGTGCCCAATATCCTGAGAGGAAAAGGGACTGCAGTATATCCATTCCCCCTAGGGAGTTATTTCTTTCTTTCTCTATCCCTCCTTTTTTTTCTGTCTCTCTCCAGAGTACACAATACCTGATGGCAAAGAACACTAACTAAAAAAGAAAATACTATATATGTATAACTAAACAGTTTTTAATCCTAGAAAAGATAAATATTAAGAATAAAAAACAAAAATGCTAAGTGTTGGCGGGGGTGTGGTGAAAGGGGAACTCTTTTACACCGCTGGTGGGAATGTAAACTGGTCCAGCCTCTGTGGAGAACAATTTGGAGATTCCTCAAAAATCTACAAATAGATCTACCATATGATCCAGCAATCCCACTCCTCGGTATCTACCCAAAGGACAGAATTACTCTTCATTGGAAAAATGCTTCCACATCAATATTTATTGCAGCACTCTTCACGATTGCTAAGACATGGAACCAACCCAAATGCCCCCATATAGATGAATGGATTGAAAAACTGTGGCACATACACTCTGTAGAATACTATTCAGTCATAAAAAAACAACAAAACCCTGGCTTTTGACAGAAAGTGGAAGAATATGAAAGATTTACTGCTGAGTGAAACAAGCCAGGCTATGAAGGAGAGACATTGTATGTCCCCACTTAATATATACCGAGTCCCTACAGTGAAAATCTCTCCAAAAGAAAAAAAAGGGTATACAAACACAAGAGATGGGTGTGAATGCCAGATGCGGTGTGTGTGGAGGAGAGGGGCCTAGGGAAGGACATTTGGAGCAGGGATACAGAGGCAGAGCATTGACAGGACAGGGAGGTGTGGTGTAATCTGCTGAAGATATTTTGATCAACTGGACTGGGGAGAAATGTTCACATACTGAAACGTTACACTTCATAAGCTAAACAGTGTCATTGAATGTATATAAAAAATAAATTAATAATAACAATTTTTAAAATAAGAATAAAACGTGGGGGCCAACAGGTGGTGTGGTGGTTGCGGGCGCTGGACTCCCACATGGTTGAACATGGTTCGAGTCCTGGACCCGGCAGCTTATTTTCTCACTTTATCCCTCTCTCCCTCCCTCTTTCTCTCTCTACATCTCTCACTCTGTCCCTCTCTGGTCAAATTAAAATAAATAAGTAAAGTTAAATAAAATATTTCTTTTTTAAAAAAGAATAAAATGTGTGGGGCCAGCAGTTAGCATAATGGCTATGTCACTGGACTCCCATGTAGTCGACAGCAGTTCGAGTCCCAGACCCAGTGGCTTAAACTCACGCTGGGCGCATGTGCGTGCGTGCCCAAGATCCCAAGAGGAGAATGGAGGAGAAACGATGGCAGTATGGCCATCCCCCCCTGGGGGTGATTTCTTACTTTCTGTCCGTCTTTCTGGCAAGCGCATACGCCCTATAGGAAAAACTCTCTACAAAAAAAAAAAAAAGAAAGAAAAAAATGTGTACAAGAAAGATTTTAAAAAATCAAGAATTGTGCAGTGCAGATAAATTGAAAGGAGAGAATGGTGAAGGGGTCCATGACTGTGTTCTTTCTTCTGTGAAATGCTAACCTGCTGATGGTGGGATGTAAAAAACTAGATAAGGGTTAGAGGAAAAGGTGAGGGGGAAACAAAGATGGGAAAAAAAGACAGGAAACAAAAAGAGTATAAAAAGATTACTAAGCACTGTTGATGACCCAACTAAAAGTTGGAGACCTAGAATTTTGTGACACTAGTCCACAGAATTGAATTATTTTCCCCATCACAACTCAGAAATTTAGGTTTAGGATTTACAAGGAGGTGTCTGAAGTCATCAGCATTGAAGAGTGCAAGACCAGCATAAAAACAGCACAGCAAAGTCTCTGAATCACTCACTTCTTCTCTGCACCATCTGCACCACCACCACGAACCTGATAATTTCTCAATTTTTAACACACCATTTATTCAATAACCTAATACCTGAACACTACTTTCCACACCAAGTCCACTATAAAGTGTGATGATTTTCCCTCTTGAAACTCTCTCCAATCTGTCCACTTTTGCCCACATCCACACATTGCTATTCCAAAATATCCTCTTTTGTCTGGCAATAAAGCGATGGCCTCATAATTTTAGTATCCCCCATCTATTACTACTGCTCCCTATCCAATCCTCCTGTCACAGTTGTTCTCCACTCTGCTACAAAGTGGTATTGAGGAAACACAAATCTTATCACACAACCTCTGGCTTAAAACACTTTCACTGACTTCCCAAAGCTCCAGGGATGAAGCCCCTAAATGGTTGGCTCAGTCCACAAAGCCTTGCAATCTGTGCTCAAACCATATTGGCTTTTAGTTTCTTGAAAACACCTTTCCATGTGCTTTTCCTTCAACTAGAAGGCTCTGTCCCTCCTCTTTGCCTAGATAACCTTTACCTGACTTCAGGTATCAGCGGTATCATATCCTCTGCAAGGAAGTTTTCCTACCTTCAATGACAAAGCTAGATTATCTTACTTGATGTTTGCATAGCATCTTGGTACATGTTTAATTTTATGTGATCATCTAAGTTCTGTCGAAACACAAATCTTATCACACAACCTCTGGCTTAAAACACTTTCACTGACTTCCCAAAGCTCCAGGGATGAAGCCCCTAAATGGTTGGCTCAGTCCACAAAGCCTTGCAATCTGTGCTCAAACCATATTGGCTTTTAGTTTCTTGAAAACACCTTTCCATGTGCTTTTCCTTCAACTAGAAGGCTCTGTCCCTCCTCTTTGCCTAGATAACCTTTACCTGACTTCAGGTATCAGCGGTATCATATCCTCTGCAAGGAAGTTTTCCTACCTTCAATGACAAAGCTAGATTATCTTACTTGATGTTTGCATAGCATCTTGGTACATGTTTAATTTTATGTGATCATCTAAGTTCTGTCTGTCTCACTCTCTAGACTGTGAACAGTAGAAAGGCAGGAACCAAACATGTCTGGGTTCTCCAAGGTTTCCTTAGCACCCAACACAAAGTATGGGATATAGTGAATGTTAACAATGAAGCACGGTGAATTAAGGACTCACTGGAATATCTAGCAAAACAACACTATGTCTCTTCAGTGATCAACAGTACATAGTATAACTTTATCTATTCTGTATCTGCATTGTCCAATATCGTACCTACTAGCCAAGTGTGATTACTGAGCACTTGAAAAGTGATTAGACCAAAAGATGTACTGGCTAGAGGCTGACATATTAAGAGTGTAATCTTGCTTGTAAAAAAGCAGTTAATTAAATGAAGTTTAAAAAAAAAGATCTTCACGGGTCAACCATAAAATCGGCGCAATCTCTACTGTGTATCACCTTGTGCTTTTCAGTTTTCCAGACTGTTTGGAGCTATTGATAGAACACAAGTCTCTTGCGTTACAGGCCCCTCCAAAGTGCTGGAGTCCCCCTACAAAGGAGGACACAATGGGCGGGAAGCCTCTCAGGACAGACTGTGCACTATACCTAATCCACACTATTCCCTCAAGGGGAATCCTGCACTTCAAACTAATCTGCTAATTGTCTCTCCAACAAGATATTCCCTGGGCAGCCATCCTCTCCAGTCTTAATCCGCCCTTTCCCCCTCCTTTAGGACACGATAAGCCCCACCTCCTCCCAAAAGAGTTTCTCAACTACACGCAAGGGGAATACTGACTCCTCTGAATATGTTGTGGCTCAAAGGCCCGGACCCACTGAGGGGGAGAGAATGAGAGGTCTTTGCCAGGAAGAACCGGAGACACGCAGTCAGTCTGCCAGCCTGGACAGAGGTCGGGGCCCCGGACGCGAGCTGACCCCTGCAAGCCTTCCCTGAAAGGCGCCCCTATCACTTGTCTGGCCTGGTGACAGGCATGGCCATGACCCCCTGGAGGAGGCCCCGAGCAGGGCGGAGCGCTCAGGGACAGACGCCAGCCCTGCCCCTCGGGGGCCCCGCACTTCTCCTCCGCCCCGCTCACCTTCTCCAGAGAGGCCCGCTCGCCCTCGGAGTACCGGTGCCTCGGGGGCGGCGGCGGAGGCAGAATCCGGCCGGGGTGCGCCTGCAGCCAGGCCTTGGCCTCCTCGTCCTCCTCGTCCTCCCCCTCCTCCCAGTCGTTCGTGCTCTCTCGGAGCTGGTCCTCGAAGTTAAAGTCGGAGTCCAGCTCCGGCACCACCTCTTCCTCCACCTCCTCCACCACCACGACCTCGTCCAGGTTGGCCGCCTCCTCCGTCTCCGCCGCCGCGGCCGCCTCCTCCTCCTCCTGCACCTCCTCCTCCTCCTCCTCCAGTTCGCCGGGCCACGGCAGGTCTTCAGGCTCCATGTCGGCGTCTCGTTCTAGGGAGCTGAGGAGGAGGAGAGGGGAGGGGGGAGGAGGAGGGGGAAGTGAGCTGACGGGCGGTTACGGTCGCGCGCAGGCGCAGAGCCCGCCGCCGCCTCGCGCCCGGCGCCGCACCGCCCAAAAGGGGCGGGGCTGAGAAGGAGCGCGCGGGTTGCTAAGGACGCCCCGCGGGGGTAGCCGGGAAGGCTCCAGGCAGGGGGGTCCTCGACGGGCAACGCCTCCGCCTCGCCCCCGTCACTGGCTGGGAGCTTGCTCACACTACTATAAGCTCATAATAAACTGGGACTGGGCTCCTCTCCCACCCTGCGCGCACACGGTAGAATTTAGGCCTCCGCTGGATTTTGCCCCTGCACGGAAAAGAGAGAAGACTCTAGGACAAACCCATGATGATCAAACTTGCAAATTATAAATATTTAAAAGCTGAGGGCCTACTTCGTGGTAGGTGCGTCGTGGGCTATTGAATCTCACCGTGGAAAGTGTCAGAGCAGGAGTTAAGAACTGGATAATGGCATTAGAAGGACTGGAGTTTGAATTCTGATACCAGCACTTACATAGGTGTGACTGTGTCTATAAAATGAGAGTAGTGGCCAGCAGGTGGCAAAAACCTAACCAAAAAAAAAAAAAAGTGAGAGTAGTAGGCATCGCATAGGACAGCTGATAGAGGAAATAACCAATGTGAAGGACTGAGTTGTAGGTATTATTCATTGATGGTCAAACAATAAATAACTCACTAAATGCCTGCAGTTCTGTGAGAAAGAATTATTACATTCCATGTTTAAAGAAACTGAGGCTCAGAAAAATAACTTGCCCCAAATCTCTTACCTAGTAAGTGGCTGACTCAGTATGCCATACTAGGTTTTCTGTGAGTGTAGTAATTGTCTTTTCCCAGACCTACGAGCTGATAAAAGATAAAAGCAAATATTTATAGTGATAGTACATATGTTAGTCAATGGCTTTGAAATGCTTTAGAAATAGATTTCTGGGCCAGCAGATGGTATAGTAGTTACATCCTGGAACTCCCTCATGGTGGCCCATTGTTTGAATCCCCGACCCATTGAAATTCTCTGGGGAGTGTGTGTCCATGCCCAGGATCCTGGGAGGAGAATGGAGAAGCCATTGCGATATGGCCATCCTGTTGCGGGGTGATTTTTCTTTCCCTCTCCCTGTCTCTCCCCTGCCCTATGACAAAAAAAAAAAAAAAAAGAGAGAGAGAGAAAGAGATAGAGAGAGAGAGAGAGAGGAGGGAGAAAGCCCTCCACAAAGTGTCATGATTACACCACAATCTTCTTTTCCTCGTTTCAAGCTGCCAGGGCTGGTATTCCAATCCATACCCTATAGTAAAAATTCAAAATAAATAAGTAAATAAATATCTCATATATTAAAAAATAATAACTAGGTGAAGCTTTATATTTTACTTAAGAAGCTCCATTATCTTTATTATCCACAAATTTCAGGAAAAATAAACCTAATGGAGCTCTGAAAATAGTTATCAAAATTCTCAGAAACCCTCCAATTTCCGAAGCCCAGAGTACTTGTATTAGCTTTTATGGCAATAAGACCTATCCATTTTAGGACTCCCAAGGTATCTCCTGAATTAATAACAGGCTGCTTCATCTATTTGGGAGATAATACCAATACTAGATGCTACCATAATACAAACAGCTATCACTAATTGCCACAGGAGATTTACAGCATTACTGTAACTTCTGCTTTATCAATAATAGGTAGAAGCAGCATTTCCAAAGCACCCACCTAAGCAGCCTCTGCATAATCTGAAATCTGAGGATTTGGTCTTTTGAATAATCATCAGAAAACAATTCCCTTTCAGCCTCAATGAGAAATATTAACCACTGTTAACAACATCTAACATCATTTTCCTTGACTATTAGATATCCAATCCATGGGAAGACCACACACTGACGATTCCTGGGAGTTCTCCAGAAGCTGCTGATCATAGAAATGAGAAATTTATACCCCTGACAACAAAACAAAACAAATTTTCTAGTTCTTCAGCATCTTTTACCCTACCTCTAATTTTGCCAATTATTATATTTTTATACCCTTTATTAACCAACAGAAAGATTGCTCTATATTGTCTCCCTTATCTTCTTCCTATTACTTTGGACTATCCTCTCTGCTCTACTACCATTCAAGATCAATGACACTCTTTGAAGTGCTACAGACAAACCATAGCTACTTCTCTTAATTCAACTGATTACTGACAAATTTTTTTTTTCTTTTTTGGAGAGGTTTTTTCGCTATAGGGTGCATGCGCTTGCCAGACAGACAGAGACATAGAGACAGAAAGCGAGAAATCACCCCCCAGGGGGGATGGTCATGCTGCAATCCCTTCTCCTCCATTCTCCTCTTGGGATCTTGGGCACGCACGCACACACGCCCAGCGTGAATTTTAAGCCACCAGGTCCGGGACGTGAACCGCAGTCGACTACATGGGAGTCCAGTGACATAGCCATTATGCTAATTGCTGGTTCCCACTGACAAAATTTAATAGTTGCATTTTTACAATCTTTATAAGGTAAGTGTCTTTCTATAGGTCACTCTGGTACTTAAACTTTCCTTGCATAATTAATCTCAAACTTCAGTCTTATGAAAATTGCACCTTATCTAGCTGCAGTGGCAGACTTTGCTGTGCTCTGGGTTCCATATCCAGCCGAACCTAAAGGCTGGGCATACTGGCATGCACTTGTTATTGCAACAACTTGGGAAGCTGAGGCAGGAGGATAGTGAGCTCAAGGCTGGCTGGGAAACATACAGATGACCTGTCTAAAAAAATTCCCCCAAAACAAAAGTTGAACCTTTACCCACACTTCAACATGATGTTTAACAGAGATCGACTCTACTTGAAAAATCTAGCCCTGGACCAATAGGTGCCATGGTGGTTATGGCCCTGAACTCACACATGGTCGACTGTGGTTCAAGTCCTGGACCTGGCAACTTGAAAATCATACCAGGTACATGTGCATGTGTGCTCAAAATCCCAGGAGGAGAATGGAGGAGACGGGATTCCAGTGTGGCCATCCCTCCAGGGGTAGGGGTGATTTCTCACTTTTCCTTTCAATGTCTCTCTCTGTCTCCGGTGAATGCACACTCACTGTGGAAAATAAACACCTAGGGACCAGCAGGTGGCATAATGGTTACATTGTTGGACTCCCACACAGTCCACTGAAGTTCAAGTCTCAGACCCAGGAACTTGAAACTCACACCAGGTGAGTGTGTGTGTATGTGCCCAAGATCCCAAGAGAAGGGAGAAGAAGGCCATCCTCCCCTAGGGTGTGATTTCTTGCCTTCTGTCTCTATGTCTCTCTTATCTCTCCAGCAAATGCACACGCCCTATAGCAAAAAAAAAAAAAAAACCTCTCTCAAAAAAAAAAAAAACTACAAAGAAAAACCTACAGGAATATTGGGGCTATCTTACTATAGTAGATAGTTTATTCACTTGAGAAAAATTCCAGCCCACTTTGCAGAAACTACTTAACTCTGTTCAGTAAATCTGCCTATCTTGAGCGAAAGACTGTTGGCTGGTTCCTGATGTGTGTTAAATGGTATTTATACTCCCAATAGTTTGTACCCTTCTAGAGTACTTCTATTTTTTTTTTTAAGATTTTTACCATAGGACATGTGTGCTTGCTGTAGAGAGACAGAAAGAAGGAAAGTGAGAAATCACAACCCAGGGGGCATGGCCCTGCTACAGTCCCTTCTCTTCCATTGCCCTCTTGAGATTTTAAGCACATGTGCACATGCACACAGTGTGTTTTTCAAGCTCCCAGGCCTGAGACTCAAACTGCTATATGGGATCCAGTGCCCTAAACACCACCCCACCTACTGGCCCCATAGAATGCTACTTCTTGATATGAACATCAGACTAAACAGCCTCCTACCATACACTAACTTACCTTGCATATTGAAGCCAATTGTTAGAGACCTCAGTAATTTAAAATTACCACACCTTCCAAGTAGGTCATGTTTTTCTGAGACAAACACCCCAAAACCAACAACATGCATCAAGCACAGCATCACATACTACTTGGGAAAACTAGGAGCGATACTTAACATGCCTGTCATGTATACTCTGTGAATGAAATTTCCACAAGAAAAATAATACAACTCAGAAAGGTACTCCAGGGACCAGCAGATGGCGTAATGGTTACGTTGCCAGACTCCCATGTAGTCTACCATAGTTCAAGTCCCAGACCCAGCAGCTTAAAACTCACCCCAGGCACATGTGCATGCATGCTCAAAATCCCGAGAGGAAAATATAGGAAAAGGGACTGCGGTATGGCCATCCCGCCTGAAGGGAGGGTAATTTCTTACTTTCTATCTCTGTTTCTGTTTTTCTGATGAGTGCATGTACTATGTAGCAAAAAATAAAAATAAAAAACTCTCTAAAAAAAAAAAAAAAAAAAAAAAAAAGAGGTGATCCAAAACTTATTTCTGAGCTGGCAGGTAGTGTGGTAGTTAAGGTACTGGATTCCACAGGGCCAACCATGGTTCACATCTCAGACCTTTCACTTTCTCTCTCTTGCTGTCTGTCTCTCCCTGGTCAAATTAAAAAATAATGATAATAAACAAAATTAAATAAATAATTCTGTAAAAACAAAATATCTTGTCTCTGACCTTACTAGACTACATAAGTGACACAAGGTCTACTATAAGCTCAACAAACCAAGTAAATTTTAATTCACTAGCCAGAGTCTTCATGAACAATTATGTAGCCTCAATTTCCTTCTAGCTAGCCAAGGAAAAGTTTGTGGTTAGCAGCATGTATTACTGTACCTACACATTACAGAGCCAGTAGAACATGACAAGCCTTAAAGAAAAAAAAATCATGTGAATGTCTAAAACAGACGTAGCTGGATTCTAGGGTATGTTTTCATTGCCAGGATTTTATAATCTGGGACTCTGGCTTCAAGACTTATTTTAAAAGGGGACCAGCAGTTAGCGTAATGACTATGTCACTGGACTCCCATGTAGTCGACCGCGGTTCGAGTCCCAGACCTGGTGGCTTAAATTTACGCCGGGTGTGTGTGCGTGCATGCCCAAGATCCTGAGAGGAGAATGGAGGAGAAGGGATTGTGGTGTGGCCATCCTCCCTGGGGGGTGATTTCTCGCTTTCTGTCTCTCTGTCTCTCTCTCTCTGTTTCTGGCGAGCGCACGTGCCCTATAGCAAAAAACCTCTCTAAAAAATAAAAGAAGACTTATTAAAAAGGTAGATAATCATTTTGTTTCTGACAATTGTTTTGCACTTGTTCCACATATTCTGGCCAGAGTCTTACATGTCTGCACAGCTGTTGTCATACCATGATTCAGCAACTCATCCAACAACAGGAGAAGGAAGAATTAACCCTAGTCTAATTATAGACTATGGGTTTTTTTTGTTTGTTTTTGTTTTTCTTTTTTTTTTTTGGAGAGATTTTCGCTATAGGGCGCGTGCGCTCGCCAGACAGACAGAGAGAGACATAGAGACAGAAAGCGAGAAATCACCCCCCAGGGGGGATGGTCACGCCGCAATCCCTTCTCCTCCATTCTCCTCTCGGGATCTTGGGCACGCACGCACACGCACCCGGCGTGAGTTCTAAGCCACCGGGTCCGGGACGCGAACCATGGTCGACTACATGGGAGTCCAGCGACATAGCCATTACGCTAACTGCTGGTTCCCTAGACTATGTTTTTCAGATCAGCATAAACTCAGCAACAGTGAAAATCTGAATATCATAGATTAATGTTCTGTGATCTGATTTTATTTGTCCTGAAAAAATGGTAGGGGAGGAGACTGAGAAGATAAACCGAGGGCATCTGAGAACTGGTTTGGCAATAATAACTAAGCCTCAGTGTTGTCAGGAGCTGACCTGGCATTCACAGTTATGGCATGATAATCACCCTTTGAGTATAATCAATATTGCAGGACACCAACATCACACAAACACTACCACTTACAATATCGTCTAAGCACAGACAAAAACACTGTTACCATACAAACCATAAACATTTCAAACATTTCTCTTCTCCCACTAATTTAACTGACTGCATTTCTCTCACCTACTCTTGCTCTAGCATCACTGTAGTCTTCCTTTCTTCCAGATGAGAACCATTAAGATAACCAATCATAGAATTACCCCCTTGTCCTCATGGCATCCAATTCAGAGCAAAGTCCTGCTTCTTTAAACCTCCTTTCTAAATTACCTACCACAAACCCAAATCCTATAGGTCCTAAAAGCACTTGCTTACAGAGATACCCCAACCCCCCATGTTGTGTAGTCTCCTTTGCTGCAACAAATAATCAACTCAGCCCTAGGGTTGAGCCAAGAGCAGTGCAAGAAGGAGCAAGGGCCTCACACTCTTGCTTCCCTCCCCTGTATATGTTGCTGCTGCTACCTTCTTTCCCCTTCTCCTTCACCCCTCCTCCTGCCCTTCCACACTTTTCTGGATAAAGCGAGGTGATGGGAGCAAAACATTTAATTGGGGTTTTAAGGTTGAACTGTAGGCAGGAGCTGGTTCATTAAAACCATAAAACACAGGAGCAGATTGCTCCAGATCTGTGCATTTGTTATTCATGCAGGCATCCTATCTTGTTCATAACTCTCTATGCCTGCATATAGTTGCCTTCTCTATTTCTCCAACCAATGAATGAATGAATGAGTAAATGAATGTTATTTTGCTACTCCTCTGGTTATAGAGATTAAAAGGAAGGAAACAAGACATTCTCCTTCCCAACTTATCATAGATGTCCATAAAACGAGGGCACTTCTAGGGCCTCTACATATTAATGGTGGTACCCAGAGACAACCACAGGGCCTGTCAGGCAAGAGCAGAAGTAACTGTAGAGTCGAATGGAGGAATTAGTGCTCCAGAGATAAAACAACCCAGGAGAGTCTGCAGCCATGTCCAGGTAGGCCATCATGCCCGCTGGAGAGGCTGTCCACTGCTGGAGTGTCAATAGTGCTCATCACATGACAGCTAGTCAGGCTGCTTGGGGACTCTATGTATAACAGACTACGTTAAGGACTGAATGTTTGTGTTCCCTAAAAAATTCTTATGTTGAAATCCTAACCCTCTGTGTGATGGTGTGAGGTGGGGTTCTTGAGAGATAATTAGATTAAGATGAGGTTATGAGGGGCCAGCAGGTGGTGTAGTGGTTAAGGTGCTGGACTCCCACGGCCAATCACAGTTCAAGTCTTAGACCTGGCAGCTTGAAACACACCAGGTGTGTGTGCATGTGTGCCCAAATTCCCAAGAGGAGTATGAAGGAGAAGGGATTATGGCATGGCCATCCCACCCTTTTCTCATTTTCTGTCTCTGTCTTTCTGGTGAGCAAGAGCACTCTCTAGCAAAAAAATCTCTTAAAGAAAAACAATGAGGTTATGAGGTAGAGCCCCAGTGATGGGATTAGTGCCCTTATGGGAAGACAGAGCAGGACTCCTGTTGAGGTGGTTAAGGCAGCTGGATTACCCATGGCCAACTATGGGGTTAGAGCCCCAAACCTGGCTGCAACCTGGGTGCTTAAGAAATACACTGAGCTGGGAACCAGCAGTTAGCATAATGGCTATGTCGCTGGTCTCCCACGTAGTCGACCACAGTTCGCGTCCCGGACCCAGTGGCTTAAAACTCACGCCGGGCTCGTGTGCGTGCGTGCCCAAGATCCCGAGAAGAGAATGGAGGAGAAGGGATTGCGGCGTGACCATCCCCCCTGGGGGGTGATTTCTCGCTTTGTGTCTCTATGTCTCTCTCTGTCTGTCTGGCGAGCGCACGCGCCCTATAGCAAAAACCTCTCCAACAAAAAAAAAAAAAGAAAGAAATACACCGAGCACATGTGCATGCCAAAATCCCAAAGGGAGGAAGAAATGGAGGAGAAGGGTGACCATGCCTCATGGTTAAATGATACCTTCCTATTTCAGAGGATTTACTTTCTGCTGCCCAGACCTCCCTAAGTTTCCAAACCTAAAGAGTTAATGACCGGGGAACCAGCAGTTAGCGACATGGCTATGTCACTGTACTCCCACATAGTCGACCGCGGTTCACGTCCCGGACCCGGTGGCTTAAAACTCACGCCGGGTGCGTATGCGTGCGTGCCCAAGATCCTGAGAGGAGAACGGAGAAGGGATTGCGGTGTGGCCATCCCCCCGGGGGGTGATTTCTCACTTTCTGTCTCTATGTCTCTCTCTCTCTGGCGAGCGCATGCACCCTGTAGCGAAAAACCTCTCCAAAAAAAAAAAAAAAGAGTTAGTGACTGGTGCAGCCTGAGCCTTTGACATTTCAGGTATTCAATATTTTTAATATCGCCACTGCCTGGGGCAAAGGAGAGATGAGGTCTTATTTGAAGAAGGACTAGAACCAATCAATTGGGAGACTATTATTAATGTAGACTTATCCAGTCAGAGGCTGGTGATGTTTCTAATTTCTAAAAAGCATCACGAAAGTTCATCTTGCTGGAGCTGTGCTAAAGACAACCCAGGGGAAAAAATATCTGACTACTTTTTTTGTACCTATGCTTGTGTTGAACCATAACATTTTAAGCACATGGAACAGCCCAGCAGTGACAGTAGTCATCACACTGAGCCTCCTGTCTACGAGAGAGAAAATTCAGGGGTCCTGCTGGGAATGGCAGGGCTAGCTGGCTCTCTCCCACCAGATTCTGCTTTCAAAACCATACCTCAAACGTTCTAGCTTTTATTTTAAGACAGGAAAAGAGTTTTCAGAGGCAGGTCACCTCTGAAGTTCAGATTATAACACAGCTAATCAGGTGACATCTCTCTGTAACTACCTTCCAGTCCTGAGGCTAAACCTTATCCCCTTGGCAGGTCTGTCTACCCCAAGTTTCCAATGGCATTTATTTACTTCTGGAAATGCATAAATACCCACCAAATGAGAACAAGTAAAGGCTGTATATTCAGAGCTTGCTAGAGCAAGAGCCTGCCACCATCACTTGTGTTAAGGAAGAGACTCAAAGGTAAGCAGAGGAGTGGGAAAGCTTTTTAGTTTTAAAAAAAAGGAAGGCTTTGATATGCCCTGCTGGGGGGTTGTTGGCATGGAAGAGATGAAGAGGGCTAACTACAAACAGGGCATCCTATGTGATTCATGAAGGGTGCATATTCACCTTTCCCTGGTTGGCCCTATATTGGAAGCAAGGAAAGAATTACAAATGCTGTCAGTTACTAATCGAGTCCTGGCCACTGGGACCAATTGTCGGAAGGCTCAATGTTTGGCTTTGTTAACACAGAGAACAATCTGGCTTCCTAGAAGGCAGATATGGCAGGCTGGCTTCTTTAACTAATTATTGTAGATACTGGGTTGATATCCCAGGCAGATTGCTGCAGGTTGTGGGTCAGAGTTCTACTTTTATATATTGTCTGTATATTCAGTCTCTCATATGAAAAAATATTTATTGAGCAGCTACTAAAGGCCCATCCCTTTTGCCAGATGTTAACATAACAAGAGGTTAAATGATACCTTCCTACTTTCAGAGGATTTACAGTCTCATGGGCAGGTCACCCCCTTAAAAATCATAGTGTCCAGGTTTGCTTGCATTGGGTTTCTAGAATATCTTCCTGAAGGCAAACAGGGGAATGTTTTTCATGAAGCCAATTTTATCATTGGCTATTTTCTTATTCTGTTTGGACTGCTATAACAAAATACCATCGACTGGGTGACTTACAAACAACAGAAATTTGTCTCTCACTATTCTAGAAGATAGGATGTCCAAGACCAAGGTGGACACAGGTTCAGATCTGGTGGGGCCACTTCCTCATAGATGGGCATCTTCTCAGTTTAACCCTCTGTAGTGCAGAGAGCAAGGGACCCCTCTTGAGCCTCTTTTATAAAGACACTAATCTCCTCCCAAAGGTCCCATTCCTGATACCATCACTTTGGGGTGAGGATTTCAACATATGAATTTGAGGGAACACAAACATTCAGACCACAGCCATCAGGAACTGAGGAGACTTTGGTAACTGGCATAACAGAATCACCTTCTGCCTGGTGAAGGAGATATAACTTCTTTTCTCAACCCTTGTAAGTTCTTAGTTGAGACACTCTCCTAGAAGAAAAAGTTAGATTAATGGGAGAAAAACCAGAGCAGAAATGTATTTTAACACATGCTGTGCCCATCATGCAAAAGTATCTCTCAGCTCTATGACTGAGGAGCCTCGCTTTTAAGTTGTGTACCCAACAAAGAACAGTAAATTTAGAAGTGATAGGATATGATAATGTGTATTTTACAGTGTTACGATTCTCACTGGATCTAAAAGTTTACAGGATTATGTCTTACCAGTACTAACTCCACTTTAAATGCTTTGACAGTATTACTTCATTTTGGGAGTATGACTGTTGCTGTGGCCGATTTGCTGCATACTTGCTGTAATTGAGCCAAACGAGCTGCTGGTGAGCCCTATGACCTTCCCTTCCTAAGTGACATCTAGAAGCTGAGATAGCATGTCTTGTTTTGTTTTGTTTTGTTTTTGTTTGTTTGTTTATAGATTTTTGCTATAGGGCGTGTGCGCTCGCCAGAAAGACAGAGAGACAGAAAGTGAGAAATCACCCCCCAGTGGGGATGGCCACGCTGCAACCCCTTCTCCTCCATTCTTCTATCAGGATCTTGGGCATGCACGCACACGCGCCCAGCGTGAGTTTAAGCCCCTGGATCCAGGACTCGAACAGTGGTTGGCTACATGGGCATTCAGCAACATAGCCATTACGCCAACTGCTGATCCCGCTAGCATGTCTAGGGCTATAAAATAAGGGCCTGAAACTCTTATTTGAGACACATCTCACAGTGATTCCGTTCTGTATGAGTATCTATTCGCTAAGACAGCAACAGCCAGAAACTGTTGTAGTGAACAGCCCTCAACCACGGACGCAGGGGTTTGTTAGTGGCACACACGGGCTTTATGCCCTCCTTTTCCTCTGCCTTTTACTTATCTTTGTGTGACTATATACTTGTCTATTTGCTGCTTGTGTGTGTGTTTGTGTGTGTGCATGCGTGCACATTCTGCAATAAACCAACTCATTTAGAAAGATCCTTTTTTCTATTTGGCTGGTCATTTGAATTAGGCATCAAAGAACCTGTTCCTCAAGAAAGGTCAAAATTTGTCTCCAGGTATTAGGGAAACTGAACCACCTTTAATTAGTCCAGATGTGACACAGATAAAATATCTAGTAGTCTGAGGCTCCTAAAAGGTGGAGACACTGGGAAAAGATAGTTCAGGTTTGCTCCTGAATTTCTCTGGCACTGCTGATACCATACTGAGCTGGGAGTAAGCTGTCTCCAGCAGGGGAGGATTTATATCCTGAATTCAGGCAGGCAGGGGAAGTAGGTGACAGATTGCCCTGCATTCTAACCTTCTTCAGATCAACAATCCTCAGTATTTTAAACTTTTTTCCTTTTTTTTTTTTTTTGGAGAGGTTTTCGCTATAGGGCGCGTGCACTCGCCAGACAGACAGAGAGAGACATAGAGACAGAAAGCGAGAAATCACCCCCCAGAGGGGATGGTCACGCCGCAATCCCTTCTCCTCCATTCTCCTCTCGGGATCTTGGGCATGCATACACACGCGCCCAGCGTGAATTTAAGCCACTGGGTCTGGGACGCGAACCGCGGTCGATTACGTGGGAGTCCAGCGACATAACCATTATGCCAACTGCTGGTTCCTTCTCATCCATGATTTAAGGGCCTCCCATGTTCTCAGCTCACTGATCCCCTTGAAGGTTGCTGCCATAGCACTAGTTCATAGCTGGATGCTGTGTCAGCAGAGGTGGTATTTAGAGATCAAATTTAGTGAAGGGAACCCGAGATTTTTGAGTTTGTACACACTATCCAGTCCTGCTACTAGGATCGCTTTGCTAAGGGGCCCATTTGACCATGTTCTGGAGTATATTCTAGGTACACGCTCCCCAGTTCCCTGGAATTGTGCTGTTTCTCCACCGGGTTCCGTAAGCTATTAGTTTCCTTTCCCTAAATGTTAGTCGAAATCTCACTGGTTTTCACCTTATCTCAGCCTGATGATATATTCCAAATACCCTGTTTTTTTGAGGGCCTTTTATTTGGAACCCCACTCTCAGGTACCAATTTCTGTCCCAATTAGTGCCCTGAGGTTATGAACAATAGAAATGATTTTTTTTGGTCAACATAATTTTTAAAAATGTATTAGAAATATGTAGTCTAGCTCACATACTACCTGAATCAAAACTATCCATCAACACACAGAACTGTGCCAGCTAATAAATTATTGTTTTAAGACACTACATTTTGGGACCAGCAGATGGCATAATGGTTATATTGTTGGACTCCCACATAGTTGACCACGGTTTGAGTCCTGGACCTGGCAGCTTAAAACTCATGCTGGGCACATGTGCGTGCATGCCCAAAATCCCAAGAGGAGAAAGATGGAGAAAGGATCGTGGTGAGACCATTCCCCTCGGGAGGTGATTTCTCACTTTCTGTCTCTCTTTCTCCCCAGCAAGTGCATATGTTCTATACTGAAAACCTCACCTAAAAAAAAATTACATTTTGAGGTGGTTTGTCACACTGCATCAGATAAGCAAAACACCCACCTCATATAAAATAAAATATACAAGGAACATTAAAGTGTACAACTCAAAATAGATACTTAATTACATATATGGAATTACATATGCATATATTTATAATGAGATGGCTCCTGGAGTCCTCATTTCTGCAGCGGGCACAAGTACAGAACATTATGGCAATGCTGCAGTGTCTACCTCATGTTCTCAGCCTGCATCTCTGCTGGCTGGGCTTTTTTATCCATGGGTGACCCAAATCCCCATTTCTGAGGGCTACCACCTATGTATGATTGCTGTAGTCTTCTATTAAATTTTATTACTAAATAGGCCATTCTTAGGAAGTGTCCCAATGTCCTGTGTATCAGATACATTATTCTTCTCTCATTCAGTTTTATATCGACATTCCTATTTTACTTTGATCATCAGAATCAATTGCCCTGGGACCAACAGTTGATATAATGGCTACGTCACTGGACTCCCACGTAGCCAATCGTGGTTTGAGTCCCAGACCCAGTGGATTAAACTCATGCCAGGCACATGTGCGTGTGTGCCCAAGATCCTGAGAGGAGAATGAAGGAGAAGGGATTGTGGTGTGGCCATTTCCCCTGGGGGGTGATTTCTTGCTTTCTGTCTCTCTCTCTGTCTGTCTTTCTTTCCAACAAGCGCATGCACCCTATAGCAAAAACCTCTCCAAAAAGAAAAAAAAAAAAAGAATCAATTGCCCTAGCCAAATAATAACCCTTTTTATCCAGCTGCATAAGGAATACAAAATGATCAGTTGACAGTTTCAGTTTCTAGTTCACTGGAACCCTTATTTTTGTTGTTGTTGTGTTTTCTGTTGTTACTTTTTAAAAATTTGCTATAGTGCATGTGCACTTCTGGACAGAGAAAGTGAGAAAGCACCTCCTGGAGGAGATGTCTGTGTCACAATCCATTTTCCTCTCAGGATTTTGGGCATGCACACATGTGCCCAGTGTGATTTTTCAACCCGCTGGATCCAGGACTTAAACTGCAATTGGCCATGTGAGAGTCCAGCGCCTTAACCACCACACCACCTACTGGACCCACAATGCATATTTCTATTAGTACTTGAACATCTCTACTCCAACTGTAAACTCAAGAACTAGAAAAAGAAATATGGGATGAATTTGAAGACCACTGAGCCATAGTGAGAAAAATGCTAGCCAAAACTTCATCACCTACCTCTCAAAAGTCCCATCCTGACTGTTGGAAAATAGTGGAATTCAGGTTCCTCAGAGATTAACTTCGGCTCAGAGCCAGAAACTAAAAACTCCTGAGAGGGGGAACCAGCAGTTGGCGTAATGGCTATGTCGCTGGACTCCCATGTAGTCAACCGAGGTTCGCGTCCCAGACCCAGTGGCTTAAAACTCATGCTGGGCGCGTGTGCGTGCGTGCCCAAGATCCCCAGAGGAGAATGGGGAGAAGGGATTGCGGCGTGACCATCCCCCCTGGGGGGTGATTTCTCGCTTTCTGTCTCTATGTCTCTCTCTGTCTC
>NW_006159809.1:4705154-4707751 GCF_000334495.1 Tupaia belangeri chinensis
CCCTATAGCGAAAATCTCTCCAAAAAACAAACAAACAAACAAAAAAGAACCTCACGCCAGACGCATGTGCGTGCATGCCCAAGATCCCAGGAGGAGAATGGAGAGGGGATTGTGGCATGACCATCCCCCTGGGGGTGATTTCTCACTTTCTGTCTCTATGTCTCTCTCTGTCTGGCTAGCGCACGCGCCCTATGGCGAAAACCTCCCCCCCACCCAAAAAAAAAAATAAGAACTCCTGAGAAGTGTGGATATTTCTCTCAGTTTTTCTCTTCTTTCTCCCAGGCTCAGTTACCATGATAAATAGGCATGAGTTCCTTTGGGAAAGACCAGTAATATGAATTCCTATATGTGGAACCAGCAGGTGGTATGGAGGTTAAGGAGCTGGATCCCATATATCCGGCTATGCAGTTCAAGTCCCAGTCCCAGTGGCTTGCAAAATATGGATGCATGTGTGTGTGTGCCCCAAATTAAGAGAAGAATGAAGGAAAAGATATTGCAGCATTAACATCATCCCCAAACCCCATTGTGGTGATTTCTCTCTCTCTCTCTCTCTCTCCTTCTTTCTCTTTCTCTTTCTATCTCTGGTGAGCAAAAACACACCCTATAGCAAAACAAAATAATATTTTTTTAATGTGGGAGATTGCCACAGTATTTAAGTTTTCACCAAGTCCTTCCTCTAGGGCTCCTTATCTTTCCTTCATTCAAGGAGTCCTGGAACATTGAACTGATTCCAAAAGGAGAAAGGGTGAGAAGAAAGGACATGACTTTTCATTATGATAGCTTAAGTCAAGATTCTTTTCATACACATATGAACCTTCTGTAGAACCTTAGTGAGCTGTCAATCTACTTTGGCCCTGTGTATTCCCATGGCAGCTACCATCAAAGTTTCCTATGAGTCTGGGGGACCAGCAGTTAGTGTAATGGCTATGTTGCGGACTCCCACTGACCGAGGTTCGCGTCCCGGACCCGGTGGCTTAAAACTCACGCTGGGCACATGTGTGTGCGTGCCCAAGATCCTGAGAGGAGAATGGAGAAGGAATTGCGGCGTGGCCCTCACCCCTGTGGGGTGATTTGTCGCTTTCTGTCTCTCTGTCTCTCTCTGTTTGTCTGGCGAGCGCACGCACCCTATAGCAAAAACCTCTCCCCCCAAAAAAAAAAAAAAAAGTTTCCAAAAAATCTAACTATTTTGATGACTACTCTAGCCCTTCTGCTTATTATGCAGTCATGCCCACCTTTTTTCCATTGGTTAAATGTCACTCTAGTAATGCATTTCAATAGCAGAATCCTTCATCCATTTATCCATTTTCCATGTTTTTTTTTATTTGTATTTTTTCATGTCATAATGTAAAAAATATTCTCTGAGTCTTTTCAAGTAATTTAATTAGGAAGGGAGTGAGAGAGTGACAAATCTCCCAAATTTCAAGATGATTAAATCTTTGGATTTCTGTATATCATACTTTGGTATATTTCTGGTGTGAATTTCTGGTATCTCAACCTCATGTGGTGGGCCACCCTAAGCTTTAGTCAACCAGCCAGGTAGTTGGACTCTTAAAGTCAATGTAAAAATGTGTTTCTAATCTCCTAATCTCTTGGATTTCATCTTCACATATATTTTCCATGTCTTGTTGAAATAAATTAGTAAAATCTTACAATTCTTTTGCTAAGATTTGACCTTGTAACTGGTCCCCTATGACGTAGGACAATATGACTCTACTAACATGTTTTGGTGTAATAATAGAGGGCTAGGGAATATGGGGAAAATTGGCATCCATTTCCAAGGAAACTACCTCTGAGGTAAGGCTTCAAGCTGGACAGGAACAGACACAAAAGATGGGGTAAGGCTGTGAGGAGAAGTCGTCTGTTATCAAGAAAGGATTAGTGGGGTTTGAGGTACTAGATATTACACAGATATTTCCCAAATTTTCCCCTCTCTAATTCTTATAGTACTACCCTTTCCCAACTGAAGCTCAAACTTATTAAAAGATTAGGTAAGTACATGGGTTCAGCCTATGTTAATCAGTACATTAGTTAACCCAAGTCGGGTGGGACTACATGAAGAGATTCTTTTAGAGCAGTTACAGTAACTCCCAGATTCTCTAACCATGCTTTGCAGCAAGAATTTAAAATCCTATGATTTAAAAAAATAATAATAATAATTTATTTAATTCCATTTATTATTATTATATTATTATTATTTAATTTCATCAGAGAGAGACAGACAGAGAGAGAGAAAGGGAAAGGGAGAAAGCAAGCCACCAGGTCTGGGACTTGAACTTTGGTTGACCATGTGGGAATCAGTGCCTTTAACCACCAGGTCATCTGCTGGCCCCCAAATCCTATGATTTTCATTTTCTTTCTTTAAAAATAATTAGAAATGCCAGCCTTAGGACCAGCAGTTGGTGTAATGGCTATGTCTCTGGACTCCCATGTAGTTGACTGTGGTTTGAGTCCCAGGCCTGGTGGCTTAAACTCATGCCAGGCGTGCGTGCGTGCATGCCCAAGATCCCATGAGGAGAATGGAGGAGAAGGGATTGTGGTGTGGCTGTCCCCCTGGGGGGTGATTTCTCGCTTTCTGTTTCTCTGTCTCTCTCTGTCTT
>NW_006159809.1:4707765-4719335 GCF_000334495.1 Tupaia belangeri chinensis
CCCTATAGCAAAAACCTCTCAAAAAAAAAAAAAAAAAAAGGAAAAGAAAGAAAGAAATAGCCAACCTAAGCTACAACCATTATATTCTCTTTTTAAAAAAAAATATTTTATTTAACTTTATTTATTTATTTTAATTTGACCAGAAAGAGACACAGAGAGAGAGAGAGAGAGAGAGAGTGAGAAAGCAAGCCTCCAGGTCCAGGACGTGAACTGTGGTTGGCCATGTGAGAATCCAGTGCCCTTAACCACCATGCCACCTGCTAGCCCCCAACCTTTATATTCTTTATGGCCTTCAAATGGCCTATAGACAATTGCTTCGAACTATACAGATTCTAAATAACCACAGATGGCAAATGCAGCAATTATTCCCCACTGTGTACCATAAACTGTCAGCCACCCATCCTTATCATTAAGCAGACTGTCACACCTTTCAACTGTAAGCAGGGCCAATTACCAATCCCCTCTCACCATTTCACTGAGATACTATTTTCTGCAATCACAGCTGGTATTTCTCAAAGTTATTTGTTTTAGTCATGAGAATTTACTCTAGCATATTTTATGAAAAATGTATTATTTTAATTGGCAGATGGTGTGCGCACTCACTGAGGAGAGAGAGAGAGAGAAAGAAAGACAGAGGAGAGGGAGAAAGCACCCCCCCCCAAGTTGGGGCATGGTCGTACCACGATCTCTTCTCCTCCATTTCTTCATCTTATTGGGATTTGGGACATGCATACACATGCACCTCACCTGTTTATCAAGCTACTGGGGCTGAGATTCAATCTTGGTGGGCTATGTAGGATCCTGAGAAAGATATTGCTGACTGAGAAAAGCAAGATGAAGAAAAGTGCATAAGATATGGTTTTGGTTTTGTTTTTTAAAAAAAATAGATAATTATATATAAGGCGTACATGTATATGATTACATGAATATAAGAAAAGCTGTAGAGAA
Organism: Tupaia belangeri chinensis; assembly: GCF_000334495.1. Taxonomy (NCBI): domain Eukaryota; kingdom Metazoa; phylum Chordata; class Mammalia; order Scandentia; family Tupaiidae; genus Tupaia; species Tupaia belangeri. The sequence goes on from NW_006159809.1 coordinate 4,708,714, forward strand.
ATACACACAGGCTTAGAGTGTGGGTTATCTGAGGAGATATGGGACGATATATATGTGAGGGAAGGGAAGTATACCAAGAAGGGAAAAATAAAGGAAACGAGACTGTATTTTAACATTATGTGAAACATAATTATGTGAAACATAATTTTAAAATAGGAAGCAGCAATGGCAATAACAACATGTTTTTTTTTTTTTTTTGAGAGGTTTTTCGCTACAGGGCGCGTGCACTCACCAGAAAGACAGAGAGAGACAGAGAGATAGAAAGCGAGAAATCACCCCCCAGGGGGGATGGCCACGCCGCAATCTCTTCTCCTCCATTCTCCTCTCGGGATCTTGGGCACGCACTCACACGCACCCAGCGTGAGTTTAAGCCACCGGGTCCGAGACGCGAACCGCGGTTGACTACATGGGAGTCCAGTGACATAGCCATTACGCTAACTGCTGGTCCCAACAACATGGTTTTTCAACCTCTGCAAATTTCCACATAAGAACAGCAGAATAGGCCTAGTACTGGTGCCAGGGTGGTAGCACAACACTCTGCATTGCTGAGGCCATGTGGAATATGGGAGTTCAGTTCCCTGGCCAGCATGTACACGCCCTGATCCTGGTTGCCAGGTGTGTATATGGGGGGGAGGGATTGCAGCATAGAACCCTGTGGAGGGTGCTTGTTTTTCTCTTTCTCTTCCTGTGTCACAGAAAATAAACAAATATATTTAAAAATACAAATAGGTCCCAAATATTACATGGAAATAGAAAGGCTAGACTTAAGTTGGGGGAAGGAAAACAGTGCCAGAAAATCCCAGAAAGCAAACCAACGTATGCTAAACACTACCCCAAAACAACAGAAGAGGGAGCTCTGTGAAGTTAGAAAAGCTTTCCTGAACTCCGCCTTCTTTTTTTGCAGTCCAGAAAAACTAATTTCACTCAAAAATAAGAAACAGAATAACACTGAGGTCAAATCCCACCCGAAAGTATTATAAGAAAGAGATAAAGGAGTAGATTACCATTCCAAAAAGAAAAGAAACAAAAGCATGCCAGAAAGACATACCTACGAAAGAGATAAAAACTGTAATGTACTATTTCAAGATGAGCCTTAAAACATTAAGAACAAAAACCTGAATTATAAAAAAAATCAGAAATGAGGAGACGGAATCCAAGAAAGAACAAGAAGCAAAAGGCCAAAAAAAAAAAAATCATTTCACAAAAGAAAAGCAAGTAAATGCAACAGAGTAATACCCCAAGAAAAATTTCCAGATAGTGAAAAGGAACAAAACTTCTTAGAACAAAAAGAAATAAAAAAGAAATATAAAGAAAGGAAGAAGGATAAAGGAGACCAGCCACACACCATTAATAATCCCTAGAGGCTGGGCAAGCAGATGGCTTAGAGTCAGGGCAACCTAATCTCACATGGCTCACTACAAGGTTTGAGTCCTGGACCTGGAAGCTTGAAAAACACATCTGGTGCATGTGTGTATATGCCCAAAATCCAAGGAGGAGAACAGAGAAGGGATTGCAGCATGGCCATCTCCTCTGGGGAGTGCTTTCTCACTTTCTCTGTCTCTCTTTGGCGAGTACATCTGTCATATAGCAAACAACACACTACACAGCTGAGATTATTGACCAGAACAATCTCATAATACACTCTAATAAAATTGTTAGACTTTGAAAAAAAAGAAAAATTCTCTGGGCATCTAGAAAGGAGAACTTAGGACTTTTAAGAAAAAGAAAATGAAATTATCATCAGAATTTTTTACTTTATTCTAGAAGAAAAGAAGTGTTTTAGGGAACCAGCAGTTAGTGTAATGGCTGTGTCGCTGGACTCCCATGTAGTCGACTGTGGTTCGCATCCCGGACTCGGGGGCTTAAAACTCATGCCAGGCACATGTGCGAGCGTGCCCAAGATCCCGAGAGGAGAATGGAGGAGAAGGGATTACGGCGTGACCATCCCCCCTGGGGGGTGATTTCTTGCTTTCTGTCTCTATGTCTCTCTCTGTCTGTCTGGCGAGCACACGCGCCCTATAGCGAAAAACTTCTCAAAAAAAAAAAAAGTGTTTTACAGTAGAAGAAAAAAAAAAGGAGAAACGTGCTTAAGACACTCAAAGAAGGAAAGCATAAAACATGAAGCAAAAATTACTTTTAAATATAAAAGACACTGCTCCCAGTGTCCATTGCTTCCAATGGGCAATATTATTCTCATGATCCATTCTGAGAAATCTACCAGTCCATTGGAATACTTAGAAGGACATGGATGTGAGGACAGGTGGTAGGCATTCGATGGATAATTACCTGTGGAACTATAACTGAAGACTAAGAGACCACAAGTATAAATAACAGCAACGTGCTCTACAGTGTATATATAGTACGACTTAAAATGTTTCCTTTTTTTAAACAGCTTTATTGAGATGTAATTCACATGCCATATGGTTCACCCATATACAGTGTACAATCAGTGACTTTTAGTATATTTACAGAGTATGCATCTATCACCACGATCAATTTTAGAATATTTTTATCATCCTAAACAGAAACCTTACACTGCTTAGCTGTTATCCCCTAACCACCCTGACCCCTCCACCCTAAACAACCACTGGTCTATTTTCTGACCCTATAGATTTGTCCACTCTGGCATTTCAAATGATTTTGAATAACATCATATGTTATGTGGTCCTAGTCATGCCATGCAATTCTCAAAGTTTACCACAGGGATCCAGCCATGTCTAATCCACCTTATGGATCAGCTGTATGTTTGTAGGAAATAGGGCAGAGGAATACACTGAACTGCATCAAGAATATACAAGCAGCAAAATCTAGACAGTGCAAGACTCTACAGGTCACAAGACTTATAAGCAAAAGAAAGGATGGAGGGAAATGTATAGATTAAAAGATACTTAAAAGGTATATTTTTTTATGGCCAGTCCCGGGGCCTGGTGATTAAGGGAGCCAGATCCCACCCGACTGACTGTGCAATTCAAATTTGCACACATGCCCAAAATCTTGACTGGATGGAGAAATGGAGAACTGCAGCGTGACCACTCCCCAGTGAGAGGGGCTTTCTCCTGCTCCTGCTCTCTCTATATTTCTGTCTCTCTCTACCAAACACACACAACCCCTGGCAATTTTTTTTTAAAGATAGATATATTTTTAATAGGCAATAGTAAATTATAGTGTCTGTGGATGCACTTCTGGGTGATAAGGCTATAATAAAAAAAAATGCAAAGAAGAGATTACCATGAAAGTCAAGATGGTGGTTACTTATGGGAGGAGGGGTGATTGGGGTTGGGATGGGTTACATGGGAGGGACTTTCAGAGCAAGTGGGAAAGTTCTGTTTTTTTGTTGTTGTTGTTTGTTTGTTTGTTTTTTTAATCTCAGTGGTATTTAAAATAACTCATTAATCCATGCATTTGATTTATGTGTTGTTCTGTTATGAAGTTTTATTCTATTAAAACCTTTTTAAAATTTTTTTCTAAAACTAAAGTTACACCCCAGACCAAATAAACCAAGTTCTCTGGAGGATGGACCTAGCCATCAGTATTCTTTAAGCTCCCCAGCTATTCCAAAGTGCAGCCACATTTGAGAACCGGTGTGTAAAAGGAATGGTACCTCACTATGCTGAGTATCAGGGGTCTGGGATCTAGTCTTCCCATAGTTACCAATTCAGTTGTGTGACCTGGAGCCAGAGATTTAACCTTTCTAGACGACAGTCACCCACCTATTTATTACACGATGAAAACGGTTTGTCTACCCAAAGCAGGGACTGGACAGACTGATTTTTTAAGTCTTTTTGAATTTCAAAACCTGGTGATCTAAGTAAAAAGAAATAGTATTATATTAAAATGATTTAATTGTATAAAATATTTTTAAAGTTTATTTATTTCCTCCATGAACAAAAGTGGAGAGAAACAACGAGACAGTACTTCAATAGGGTCCTGATGCATTACCCACTGATCTCAGCTACTGGAAGCTGTACTTGTAGAAAGACTCAGCCTTGCACACTGTCCACTTATGTGCATATCTATGTGCATGAATGTAGCACAATGCATCAATCCATTCGACTGTTGGTAGACATTTGAGTTATTTTCAGATTTTTGTTCTTAAAAATAATGCCACAGAACCAGCAGATGGCATAATGGCTACATCGCTGGACTCCCATGTAGTTGACCATGATTCGAGTCCCAGACCTGGTGGCTTAAACTCACGCTGGGCACATGTGCGTGTGTGCCCAAGATCCAGAGAGGAGAATGGAGGAGAAGGGATTGCGACATGGCCATCCCCCCTGGGGGGTAATTTCTTGCTTTCTGTCTCTCTGTCTCTCTCTGTCTTTCTGGCAAGCATGCACATCCTATAGCAAAAACCTCTCCAAAATAATAATAATAATAATGCCACTAAGAATGTTCTTGTACATGTTTGTTGACATACATGTACGCACATTTCTGTTGGGTGTATTCACAGGGGTAGCATTTCATGATCATGGTATATTTGAATCTTTAGCATGCACTGTCAAACTGTTGCTCAAAGAATGTGTCCCACTTTACATTCTCACTAGTAGTATACGAGAATTACTCTTCCTCTTTAGTATTCTAACACTTGCTGAAGAAGAAAAAACAAGGTGGGAGGACTTACACAGTCAAATATCAATGCTCATCATAAAGCTACAGTAATGGAGACAGTATGGACTGGATGGAAAAATAGATAAGTAAACCGAGGCGGCAGGTGGTATGGTGGTTAAGGTGCTGGACTCCCACATGGTCTTCCACAGTTCAAGTCCCAGACCTGGAGGCCTGCTTTCTCACTTTCCCTCTCTCTCTCTCTCTTTCTCTCTCTGGTGAAACTGGAAAATAATAATAAATAAATAAATGTAAATAAAATCATTCTTTAAAAAAAAGATAAGTAAACCAACAAGGAAAAAAAGAGAGGGCAGTCCCAAACATGGACCCTCGATTAGTGGCAGGTAGAAGAGCAGAGCAGTAGAAGACACTCTTATCAGTAAATGGTAGGGGAACAATGGGATATACAGACTCAGAAAGTGAAACGTGACCCTACCTCACAGCACACTTAATCAATTTCAGGGACCAGCAGTTAATGTAATGGCTATTTCGCTGGACTCCCACATAGTCGACCGCGGTTCGCGTTCCAGACCCTGTGGCTTAAACTCACACCAGGTGCGTGTGCAGCGTGACTATCCTCCCGGGGGGTGATTTCTCACTTTCTATCTCTCTGTCTCTCTCTGTCTGTCTGGCAAGCGCAAGCGCCCTATAGTAAAAAACTCTCCAAAAAAAAAATAAATAAATAAAAGAATCAATTCCAGGTGAATTGCAGATCTAAAAGAAAAAGGTAAAACAATATTTAAAGCAAAGTAAAATATCTTCATGACCTTGAAGTAAGGCAGAATTTTCTGAAACAGCACACAAAACATACTTAGTGAAGGGAGAGCAATGAATTCATTGGAGTCTATTAGAGTAGGGAACTGGCTTAGCGCTGTGGCACGTCAGTAATGAAGCACCCAGCAAGGCTGCAGTCTGTGTGGCTAACGGCAGGTTTAGATGCCCAGGTTGGCTTGAAAACATGCTGTGTTCACAGGCATCCAGGCTCCTGAGGAGCTGAAAGGCTGGAGAAAGGGGATTGCAGCATGACAACACCTTGTCAAAGGTGCTTCTCTGTCTTTCTCTAATTAATAAGGGGGAAGGGAGGCAGTCCATGGTTTGGTGATTGGTTAAGGCAGCAGGATCCCACATGGCCACTTCATGGTTCAAGTTCTAAACTGGCAGCTTGAAAAACATGCCAGGTGGGTGTGCATGTGTGGCCAAAGTCCCAAACGGAGGAAGAAATGGAGAAAGGCTTGTGGGAGGGTGCTTTGTCATATTCTCTCTCTCTCTCTCTCTCTTTCTCTCTGGTGAGCACATGCAGCTTCTGGAAAATTAATTTAAAAAATTAAGGGGCCAGCAAACAGCATAGCAATTATATTGCTGGACTCCCACATGGCCAACTATGGTTTCAGTCTCAGACCCAGTGGCTTGAAACTCACATTAGGCACGTGTGTATGCGTGCTCAAAATCCTGGGAGGAGAATAGGGGAGAAGGGCTTATAGCATGGCCAACTCCCCTGGGGGCTGATTTCTCACTTTCCCTGTCATGGTATTTGTCTCTCTCTCTCTGGTGAGTGCACATGCCCTACGTAAAAATCTCTCTCAAAAAAAATTAAGAATTATTATTCACCAAAGAACATCATAAAGAGTGAAAAAGTGTAAGTCACATACTGGCAAAGATAGTTACGCATACACATGACAAAGGACTATTCTTTAGATTATAGAAAGAACTCTAAGAATGAAGAGGACAGTAACCTAACAGAAAAAATGATCAAGACTCTTGAATGGGCACTTCACAAAGGAGAATATACAAATAGTCTAGGGACCAGCAGTTGGCGTAATGGCTATGTCATTGGACTCCCATGTAGTCGACCACGGTTCAAGTCCCGGACCCGGTGGCTTAAACTCACGCCGGGTGTGTGTGCATGTGTGTGTGCCCAAGATCCCAAGAGGAGAATGGAGGAGAAGGGATTGCAGCGTGGCCATCCCCCCTGGGGGGTGATTTCTCACTTTCTGTCTCTCTGTCTCTCTCTATCTTTCTGGTGAGCACACGTGCCCTATAGCAAAAACCTCTCCAAAACAAACAAATAAAACAAATATTCTATAAACATATTAAACATTGCTCAACCTCATGCAGAACAAGACAATAAGATGGCACACACACCTACAAGCACAGCAAAGTACCTGACAAAAGAATGTTGGAGGGGGACCAGCAGTTAGCATAATGGCTGTCGCTGGACTCTCACGTAGTCTACCGCGGTTCGTGTCCCGGACCCGGTCACTTAAAACTCACGGTAGGCGCGTGTGCATGCGTGCCCAAGATCCCAAGAGGAGAATGGAGGAGAAGGGATTGCGGTGTGGCCATCCCCCCTGGGGGGTGATTTCTCGCTTTCTGTCTCTCTGTCTCTCTCTATCTGGCGAGCACACATGCCCTATGGCAAAAACCTCTAAAAAAAAAAAAAAAGACAAAACCTCTCAAAAAAAAAGAATGTTGGAGAGAACTTGGAGAAACGGGAATTGTCTCACATTGCAGATATGAGATTAATATGACCCCTTAGGAAGTGAGTTGAAAATGACTTATCAATTCTATTCCTTTTCCTCTCTTCCAGAAATATGTACAGATGTGTTCCAAAAGATATGGAGAAGAGTGTTCATGAACAGTATTATTCTTGATAAAAATAATCCAAATGTCCATTATAAGATGGATAAATAAGTTATGATATACTTGTGCCATGGAATAGCGTAGAAACAAAGATGAGCACACCAAGGCTACATCCCAGATCAATCTCATACTTACAATGTTGAGCAAAAGAAGCCATATACAAAATAATATGTATTGTTGGATTCTATGTAAAGTACAAAAACAGGTGACAATCACATATGGTACTAAAAATCAGAATAGTGATTAATGCTGAGGAAGAGAGGTAGGGTAGTGACTGGGGGGGACACAGGGAAGGGCTTCTGGGCTGCTGATATTGTTCTATTTCTTTCTTTTCTTTCTTTCTTTTTTTTTTTTTTTTTGGAGAGGTTTTTGCTATAGGACGTGTGTGCTTGCCAGAGAGACAGACAGACAGAAAGCGAGAAATCACCCCCCAGGGGGGATGGCCACGCCACAATCCCTTCTCCTCCATTCTCCTCTCGGGATCTTGGGCACGCACGCACATGCACCTGGTATGAGTTTAACCCACAGGGTCCGAGACTCGAACCACTACATGGGAGTGCAGTGACCTAGCCATTACGCCATCTGCTGGTCCCCCTATATTGTTCTATTTCTTGAACTGAGAGGTCTTGCTTGATTATATTTATTTTTTGGTGGTTTATGAAGTTATTCACTGATGGTTTCTGAATTTTACAGCTCAAATTATATTAGTGAAACATATGTATGTACAAGAATGTTCCTTATTGCATTATATATGTGATGTCATTGGATTTATCATTTATGGTACTGGTTAAATAAATTGGGGTACATCCATGAAATGAAAGATTTTGCTCTCATGTAAAATAACACCAATGAAAAACTTTCACAAAATTTTGTAAGTGGCAAAAACAAGTGAGAAAACAGTACGTTCAATGTAATCCATTTATTTAAAAAATGTTTACGTTATGTGTTTCTAAAGGGTGTGTGTGTATGTGTGTGTGTGTGTGTGTGTGTGTGTTTTCAAGTAAAGTAACTGGAAGGAGTTGCACCAAAACATTAATAATGGTTGTCTTTGAGTAGTGTGACTACAGAGTTGTTGTTTTTTTCCTTCTGAATTCTTTAATTTTTCTATAATAAATATGTTCTACTTATGTAAAAAATGTTTAAAAAAAGAAAATCTATTCAGAGCTTTGTTGGCACTCCATTAAAAACTCTTTTATATAGTCTCTGATTCTATCAAAGTAATCTTTTATTATCCCCATGGTATCTGAATCAGACAGAATGGCAAACTCAATCCATGATGTAAAGCATTAAGCTAAAACTCTGAAACGGCTTCAGTTTTGAGCTTTCCTGTTGTGTGATCTTGTTTCTCCCATCTGATCCCTCTGCATCTAGTATTTTCTTCCCAGTGTCTTGCTGGAACTGGAACTTAAAATCATTCTGTTTTTCTGTATATTTTCTCAGCATTTGGACTTTTTTTTTTTTCTGTCTACAAGAAACACAGCCACAAAATCTCCAGACATAAAAAATAATAATTTGAGACCCCCGAAACACTCAGACAAGAAGTCATTTTAAATCCGAAGTGTGTCCTGGTGCATCTCCAGGGACCAAGGCGACGAAAGACAAGTAGAAGAGAGATTTTGTTACAGAATGACCAGAAACGACTGCAGAGGCACAAGAAATATGAGAAACCAAGAAAGTATCTCTCTCCTAAGTGAAAAGAATAATCCTTGATTATCTACAGACAATACAGTGGAACTCATGGAAATGTCTGATAGAGAATTCAGAATATGCAGTGATAAAACTAGATGAGATGCAAGAGCTGAGAGACGATGAAGTCCAGAAGATGCTGGAGAAAAAAGACAATGAGTTCCAGGAGGTGAGGAAGTTCTTGCATGATCTGAAAGAGGAAATACACACTATAAAAAAGAATCAAATGGAGCTGTTAGGGATGAAGGCTGCTATACAGGAATCAAAACCTCTCTCAAAAGAGTTAAAAGCAGATTAGTCCATGCAGAAGATCAAATCTCAGATGTTGAAGGCAAAACCTCTGACCTAGAAAAAACAACCAAAAAAATGAGAAAATAACCAAAAAAGAAAATACTATATGAGAAATACTAGATAGCATTAAGCACCCAAACATCCAGATAATCAGTATCCCAGAAGGTAAAAAAAATCTGATAAGGGTATTGATAATCTATTCTATAAAATCCTAGAAGAAAACATTCCAAATCTAGAGAGGCATTTAAATTCCAGACCCAAGAAATACAAAGGACTCCTCATAGAATCAGCCCAAGAAGATCTTCTCCAAGACACAGCATAGCCAGATTGACCAAATCCACAAACAAAGACAAGATACTAAAATTGGCAAGAGAGAAACATCAAGTAACTTATAAAGGTTACCCTATCAGGGGACTAGCAGGTGGTGTGGTGGTTAGGGTGCTGGACACTCCCACATGGCCGACCACGGTTAGAGTCCCGGACCTGGAGGCTTGCTTTCTCACTCTTTCTCTCTCTCTGTCTCTCTCTGGTCAAATTAAAATAAATGAATGAATAAATAAAATTAAATAAATAATTATATATATATTAACCCATCATACTAACATCAGACTTTGCATCAGAAACAATGTGAGCAAGGAAAGAATGGGAAAATATAGTCAAAGTTAAGTGACTAACAGTGAAAAACAGTTTCAACCAAGAATACTATATCCAGCAAGATTATCCTTCATATGGGAAGAAAAGATAAAAACATTCTCAGGTAAACAAAACCTGAAAAGTGCCAACACCAGACCAGCTCTTTAAGAAGATCTGAAAGGAGTGCTTTACCAAGAAAACTAAAGACACACATACAGAAATAAGAGAACAAAAAGCAACCAAGAAAATGACCAACTTAATGCTAGGGACAAGAAATATTGATAATAACGTTGAATGTTAACTTCCAGAATTTAAACGGAAAGATCGGATCACCGTAACACTGCAAATTCAACAGAAGAAAGATTATTTACTTAAGACTGAACTGGCAAAACAGAATTTTATGACTTTTTAGTAAAACATTACTGATTGGTTTTCTTTACTCTGCTTTGTTTAAATCCCAACTTAAGGATTTTGCTTTCTTTTGAGCTGTTGATAGGTTCAGCAAGTTGTTAAAAAAATTTTTTTTCTTGTTTGTTTGGGTTTTTCTTTCTTTCTTTTTTTTCTTTTTCTTTTTCTTCTTCTTCTTTTATTTATTTATTTATTTATTTTTTTTTTGGAGGTTTTTGCTGTAGGGTGCGTGCGCTCACCGGAAAGACTGAGACAGAAAGACAGAAAGCGAGAAATCACCCCCCAGGGGGGATGGCCATGCCACAATCCCATCTCCTCCATTCTCTTGGTATCTTGGGCACACACACACACACACACAC
>NW_006159809.1:4719384-4723776 GCF_000334495.1 Tupaia belangeri chinensis
GCGTGAGTTTTAAGCCACCGGGTCCGGGACGCTAACCGCGGTCGACTACGTGGGAGTCCAGCGACACAGCCATTATGCTAACTGCTCGTTCCCAAGATGTCAGTTTTGATGAATGCATCAGGCTATTATCCAGATGAATCATAGACATTTAAGATCCTGACCACAAAGTACCAGAAATTGTCCAAATCTCAGCCTAAACTAAAGCATGGTAAAGCCAAAATGGACAAAGTCATTTAGCACACTATCTTCCAACCATTATTTTCCTCGGTAATAGTTGGCAGTACCCCCAGAGATAAAACCACATAAATGAAGACATTTTAATTGCAGGTAGAGATCTAGGCGTCAGGGACCAGCAGTTGGCATAATGGCTATGTCACTGGACTCCCATGTAGTCGACCGCAGTTTGAGTCCCGGACCCGGTGGCTTAAACTCAAGCCGGATGCGCATGCGTGCCCAAGATCCTGAGAGGAGAATGGAGGAGAAGGGATTTGGCATGGCCATCCCCCCTGGGGAAGTGATTTCTCCCTTTCTGTCTCTCTGTTTCTCTCTGTCTTTCTGGTGAACACACAAGCCCTATGGCAAAAAACCTCTCAAAAAAAAAAAAAAAAAAGAAAGAAAGAAAGAAAAGAGAGAGAGAGAGAGACCTAGGAGTCAAAGACCTAAGGTAGTGATTCTCAAATGTGAACTTGCATCATAAGCACTTGGAGGGCTTATTAAAACTCCCCAGAGGGGCCCAGCCATGGTGGTGCAAGCCTGGTAAATGGAACAATCCCCTTCACTGAGGCTGGAGGGAAAGGAGAAAGGTTAAGTCAAGAAAGAGGGTTCAAATTGCAGGTTGGTTGGGAAAGAAGCTGAAGAGTTTTTGCCTGACGGCCTCAATTTTCCCAGTAGAACAGACAAGTCCTTAGTTGAGGGCACGATGGTGGAGGAGGAGATTTGAGGAAAGAATGAAAGAGGTTAGATCAACTGCTGGAGGATGAGGAACAGCATAATTTCTGACATATAGGAGGATTAATGAGCAGGTATGAGGGCCCAGATGAAGTTGGAGACTATAATTAGAAATCATTCTTGCGTGAATTTCTTCAGCAGCACCCAGCTGAGCGATGGAATGCATGCATTAACTGAGGTTTGGGGTTCTATAGGTCAAGTACACGGATGGGACAAAGAGCAAGCAAATCTCGGGAAATAGAAAACATAAAGGGGGAGGATGCTGAGGTCCAGATTCAGTAAAGAAATAACTGATGGCACAAAGACCTTGTTTCAATAGGAGAAGATGGAGTGGACAGGGATCGAGGTTCTGATCATTTGGGTTGTGGCCAAGATGGGGATATAGATAAGAGACTGGATTGTAAAGCCAGCACTGAGGTCCTAAATTTCATGAAGTCAAATTTACCTTTGGAAATGTCTTAAGTCATCCTTAAAATGTAGTTTGTACCAATACCTCCAACATACTGTTTTTCAATAAGAACTGCATGGCCAGTGTTATTAGGCTAGAACTCATGATTGGCGGAGCAGCATGTGGAGTACTTAGAGGCCATACTGATAAAGAGAGGGAGTGCTCAGTAAACACTAGAATTACAGAGAAGGCTGTGAGAGGCTCCCACAGTAACAGGTATAAGGGATCTGAGGTCAACCTAGGAAACAGCAGATTCAAGGCTCCCACCTCACCCTCACTCCCCAGCACATACTCTTGAAAGAAGAGGCAATGAAGCAACTGTGCTATTTAAACTATTCTTTCTTCCCCGTTCTCATTTTTTCCCAGACTGTAGAACCAAATTTAAATTAGTTAAAAACATGAATGATGTGATTCTACTATTTTAGGAATAAGAGAATGAGTGAGCTTAAGTAATTGGAGGCTGTGGTCTGTGTGAATCATGAGTTCGATTTCAAAGGTTCAGATAGTTGGCAAGGTCAAAGGACAACTGTTCAGACAGCTGTCATTACGGATGAATGTGCTGCCTCAAAAAATCTAATTTCAAGTACATCTCTATCTGATTAACATGCATTCTTTCAATTTGCTAATCCTAGTACCCCCACCCTAGGCAATTTGTTGATCTATTGAGACCTCCCATTCAGTGACATGCCACTCTCTTACTCTCCTTTCTCTTATCTTACTAACCTCTGTACCCAGACTCTTCCCAGTGGTCCCTCCCTACACAGACTTATTTGCAAATAACCTTAATTCTTTGACCCTCTCCTCTTCCACTGCACTCTCCTGGTCAAACTCAACCGATTACTTGCTTATGCACTTTAAGAGTTGAAAATTAATGTTTCATCTGTTTCTCTCCAGTATTTCCTGTCTTAATATTTGGTCTTGTGTCACTTTAAATTCATGAGTGCAAATCTAAAGTGGGGTTGCAATCTGTACTGCCTGACAACTCTGCCTCTCTCCACTGAGACGGGGGTTTCTCCTAAAGAAGTCTGTTTTGAAGCTTCTTCTGTCTCCTCAAGCCTCTACTGCCCTCTTTTTCCAGCTAAAGACTTTATATCATATGTAATTAACAGATAGGGACAGTCTCACTTTTCCACCACCAGCTCTGCTGCCACTTATCGATGTCTACACAGTGACTTCCTTCCTCTCACAGTGGCTGGCTCCCTTATCTAAATTCAGCTCTTCCATTGAGTTTATTTTTAAAAAACAATTTTTTTATTTAACTTTATTAATTTATTTTAATTTGACCAGAGAGGAACAGAGGGAGAGAGAGAGAGAAAGAGAGGGAAAGTGAAAGAGCAAGCCACCAGGTCCCGGATTAGAACCAGTCGGCCACGTGGGATTCCAGTGCCCTTAACCACCACGCCACCTGCCGGCCCCTTCCACTGAGCTTTGAATCACATCCTCTTTCACCTTAAGATCTTTCAACTATTCCCTTGATTTCTTCCATCATAATTTTCTCCCTCTCTACTTTTTTTTCACTTCTATGAGAGAGAGAAAAAGATAGACAAGCATTCGCATCAGAATCCTCACAACATGATCTACCATCAGTTTTAGCCAGCCTACCAACAGGCATGCACACACACTCCCTACTTCCCCAGTCCCTGGCATGTATAAGGCACTTGGCATGTATATGGAGCCCCAAGGACAGATCCTATGACTGTCCCATGTGGAGTTTGTTACCACTTTGCCACCATCTGGCCTCACTGTTAAATTATTCTCACCAGCTTACAAGCATGTCCTAGAATCTCTCATCTTTGAAAAATCTACCCTTGTCCCTACATTTTCCTCCAGCTACTGTCCCATTTCTCTATCTCTCTTCATAAAAAAACTTCTCAAACAAATTGCCTATACTCACTCTTACCAGCCCCTCATCCCCTTCTCCCTCATCCCTCTCACATCTGGCTTTTATTTCACTCCTCCATTCCACTAAATAGAGTTTATCAAGGTCACTGGTGATCTCCATATGGCCAATCCAATGCCTACTTCTCTATTGTCATCTTTTTTTCCTAAAATTTATTTATTTAATTCCATTAGTTATTATGTTTTAACTTGATTAGAGAGAGAGAAAGGGAAAGTGAGAAAGCAAGCCACCAGGTCTAGGATGTGAACTATGGTCAGATACATGGGAATCCAGTGCCTTTATCCACCACACCACCTGCTGGCCCCTCTATTGTCATCGTATTTAACCTCTTAGCAACTTTCAACACAGATAATCATTGTTTTTTTCTTGGCTGCAGACCAGTAGTTTCTTGGTCTCCACTCAACCTTTCTAGCTACTGCTCCTCTCTTCTTTGATTCCTCAATGTCTTAGTCCATTACTTAATTGTTAACTGATACTGAATTATAAGGAAATTAGGTTTAATAATTCACGATCTTGGTGGCTGGAAAATCCAAGGGCATCACTAATGTCTTAGTCCATTACTTAATTGTTAATTGATACTGAATTATAAAGAAATTAGGTTTAATAATTCACAATCTTGGTGGCTGGAAAATCCAAGGGCATCACAAAATGGTAGAAGGGAGAACGTTTAGCAGAGCAAAGCATGGTCCGTATCCAAGTGGTTTTCTCTCTGCTTCTGGTCCCATTCTCTCTGCTTATATACCCTCCATAACACAGTCATAAAGGCCTCACCCTAATGACATTATCACACCCAAAGGTATCACCCTGGGATACCATGAAGGAATTAAATTTTCCCCTGATACCTTTACAATACAATCAAATCTCAACACATGAATCTCTGGAGGGCAATCCAATTACCAGTCACTAAGACCAAATTCCAAAACATGAAAGTATGAGGACAAACTGTGATTTAAACCATCACACTCCTCCTTTGAAGAACTACTAAATGTAGGGAACCAGCAGTTAGCGTAATGGCTATGTCGCTGGACTCCCATGTAGTCGACCGCGGTTCGCGTCCCGGACCTGGTGGCTTAAAACTCACACCGGGCGCATGTGC
>NW_006159809.1:4723872-4745358 GCF_000334495.1 Tupaia belangeri chinensis
GGCAAGTGCCCGCCCCCTATAGCAAAAACCCCACCACAAAAAAAAAAAAAAAAAAAGAACTACTAAATGTTGGTGTGCCCTTGTCCTCAATCTGGACCCTCTCCGTTTTTTCTCCTCACTTTTTCTGTAGAAAGCTCATTTGGGTTCATGACTTTAAATGCCATTGTCTGATGATTCCCAAAATTATATTCTAGTTCTGTCTCTCTTTTAAGCTCAAGAGTTACATGTCTAATTGCCTGCTTGAATTTTGACTCAATAAGTAATAGGGAGCTAAAACTTAACATGACCGAAACAGAAGACTTGATTCCATATCATATCTTTCTAATATATTTTTCCCATGTTTTCTATCTCCAAAACGACAACTACCACCCAGAGTGTATGAGTTTTCCACTACTACATAATAAATCACCACAAAATCAGTGGCTTAAGGCAACACACATTTTTTTAAAGTTCATGATAGGGTGTGTGTACTCACTGGAGTGAGACAGAGAAAGCGAGAAATTGCCCCCCCCATGGGGAGGGTGACCATGCACAATTTCCTCTACTCCATTCTTTTTCTCAAGATTTTGGGCAAGCATACATAGGTGCCCTGCAAGTTCCTTCAAGCCACTGGGTCTGGGACTTGAACTGTGTAGTCAGCCATGTGGAATCCAGTAGCTTTAACCACCATACCACTGGTTGGCCCATAACAACACACATTTATTACATTTCTATAATCAGAAGTCTGGGCATGATTAGCTGGGTTCTCTACCATAGGGCCTCAGCACTATGATCCAGGTGTTAGTTGAGGCAGCAGGCAATCATTGGAGGCTTGCTTGTGGAAGGACCCACTGCCAGGCTTCCATAGGTTGTTGGAATAATTCATTTCCATACAGCTACAGGACTGAGGGCTTCAGTTTCTTAACTGAGTCCTCCTTCAGCTCCAAGAGGCTCCCTAGAATCCCTTGCCACATGCGCTTATCCAACACAACCACTTATTGCTTGCTTTTTCAAGGCCAGTGAGGGAGACTCTCTGGTGTGAGTTGACTGGTAAGATAGAATTTTACATAATGTAATCGTGAGTATGACATCTATCATCGTTGCCATATTTTATTGGTTAGAAACAAGTCACAAATTCTGCCTGTTACAAAGGAGGGATTACAAAATGTATGGATAGCAGAATGTAGAAATCATGGGAACCACATTAGAACCTGTCTACCATATGAGGTGAATTATAGCGATTTCTCTTTGTCTTCCTGATGTCCAACAGGTAATTATTGATCAAATACATGCACGTACATATATTCAAAAGGACAAGTGCTAATTTCTCAGAGACAAACTCAGTTTAAATTTATATTGCCATATTTATATCCCATCACATAAATTTAACGACTGCCCCTAGCCACAAGGAAGAGAGCACCTGACTTTGTGCAGAACAACAGGAGTTCCTCTCATTTATCTTAACTCCCTCAACCTTTCTCCATTCCCTCCAAGCCACTGGTATTCTCAGTCTAAGATCAGGGCTCCTTATTAAACTACCTACTTCTTTTTACATTTTTTTTACGAGAGAGAGAGATTTTTGCTATAGGGTGTTTGCACTCACTGGAGAGAAAAAGAGAGACAGAGAGAGAAAGAGAGAAATCATCCCCAAAGGGGATGGCCATGCTACAGTCCCTTCTCCATTCTCTTTCAGGATCTTGGGCACACATGCACATGTGCCCAGCATGAATTTTATGTCGCTGGGTCTGGGACTCAAACCACAGTCAACTATGTGGGAGTCCAGTGACATAACCATTATGCTATCTGCTGGTCCTTAACCTATCTACTGCTTAGTAACCACTGCTAAGCCACACAAATAAATGTCTTTGGAATTGCCCTTTCTTTTTACCCTCAGCCAAATTAAATTATTATCCAAGACCTTCCCTCCCTTCACTCCCCGACAGTGAAAGAAAGGTAAGAAAGGGTGTTTCTTCTTCCAATTATATAACCAAATTCCCATGATTGACATTTTAAATAATTTTGATTTTTTTTTCTAAATCTGTACTGTGTTCTGTCATGAGGATTTTTCTATTTCAATCCATCTCAAACTGGTTTTAAAAGTGGTGAACAACAAGGAATCAACTAAAAATAAACAAATATTTAGGGCCAACCCTGTCTAGTGGTTAAGAGAGCTGGATCTGATATGGCCAACTATGTCCAAATCCTGGTCCCAGGAACCAGCAGTTAGCATAATGGCTATGTCGCTGGACTCCCACGTAGTCGACCGCGGTTCGCGTCCCGGACCCGGTGGCTCAAAACTCACGCCGGGCACGTGTGTGTGCGTGCCCAAGATCCCGAGAGGAGAATGGAGGAGAAGGGATTGCGGCGTGACCATCCCCCCTGGGGGGTGATTTCTCGCTTTCTGTCTCTATGTCTCTCTCTGTCTGTCTGGCGAGCACACGCGCCCTATAGTGAAAAAAACTCTCAAAAAAAAAAAAAGTTAAAAAAAAAAAATCCTGGTCCCAGTGGCTTCAAAAACACACCAGCTGAATGTGTGCAGGGCTTGTGACGTGACTTCACTCTGTTTGGAGTAAAGCGCTTTCTCCTTCTCCCTTTCTGTCACTTGGGTGCACACACATGCCGTCTGAAATTTTTAAAAATAGGAAAAAAAAAAAGAAAAAGAAAAACAAGTATCTAGATTTATAACTTCTCTGAATCTTAGGTGCTTGGGTTTAAAGTAAGACCAGAAGTGAGGTCATGAAGCTATTGATCAATAACAAAAAAATCAATGGATTGAGATTTCAGGATGTTTAAAGAATTGCTGGAATAGGTTACTAATACAAGCATGCAGAAGAATGGGAGATGGTAGTCAAAGAAAGGTATGCTTGAAATCAAGAAACTGAAATTATACAGAAATCAATGGTGATGATGTTTGGATGCTTATCCTCCAACCTGTTATGGGTTACCACTGCTTATCATTCTTGCAGCAAAGGAAGTTTCCCAAACCCTGCTCTGTTCTCTTTTGGTTTTACTGACTGTCTTCATCTTGTTATTGTGGTGACCAGGGCAATATTTCTCTGGGATGGGTGATTCAAAGGAAAGTGTCTATAAAGAAAGTGTTTGTGGGGCTCCTGTGGGTCTTTCCAGCTTACTGTTTGGAGAGGGAGGAATTTGGATACAAGCTGCGGGTCATGCAGTTGCTTTTCTCCCATAGCACCATGCAACTTCCCACTTCCCACACATCAGCTCAGTAGTATGCTGGCACTGAAAAGGTTTAGAACCATTACCATGGTTTTACAGGCATGTCTCACTGGGTCCCTTGGACAATTTAGGAGAAAGTGCCTGGAGGAAAATTAGAGCTCTAATTATGGATTGGCCTGCTGAGATAATGCTTGCAGGCATACTCTTTTCCACGATTAAATGAGAGGTACACCATGGAAAGGAGATCTTTCTATTCTTGCTTCTTTGAAAGTAGCTTTTCTGTCAGTAAATGATCTATCCTAACAGATCTTCTTTGGGTTCAGTAAAACTGCATCCTGAGGAGTCTTTTTATTCAAAAATTACTCAGCATAGGAGAGTACAAAAGTGAAGTTATGTTACTAATTGTAACAATGCTAATGAAGTTTGCATTTCTTCTGCAAGCATAGGCACAGCAGAAAACTGACACTGGAAACAAGATTTTTCTGTCTAAAATATACTCCTCTTACCACTGAATAGCCACTTCTCCTCTTCTAGTTTTCAATTGCCAGAGGGCACGTGCACTCACATGCATGTGTGTGCTTCAGAAAGAACTCCCTAAAGAGGCATGATCATGCCACATTCCTTTTTCCTCCATTTCTTCATCCTCCCAGGATTTGGGACACACACACATACACACACACATTAGGTGTGTTTTTCAAGCCTCCAGGGCTGGAATTCAAACTGCAGTCAATGATGTGGGATCTGGTTCCCTATAGATGAAGTTTAACTACCAGCAGCCCCTACTTCCATTTTTTTAAGGTCTGAGATGCCTACAGTCTGGATTCACTTGCCCCATTACTTCTTTGAAAGTAATGACTTGTTTTTACAAAAATAGATTCATGTTCCTTATTTTAAAATTCAAGCAGTACAGGGACCAGCAGTTAGTGTAATGGCTATGTCACTGGACTCCCATGTAGTCGACCACAGTTCACGTCCCGAACCTGGCGGCTTTAAATTCACGCCGGGTGTGTGTGCGTGCATGCCCAGGATCCTGAGAGGAGAATGGAGGAGAAGGGATTGAGGCGTGGCCATCCCCTTTGGGGGGTGATTTCTCACTTTCTGTCTCTCTGTCTCTCTCTGTCTGGCGAGCGCACGCGCCCTATAGCAAAAACCTCTCAAAAAAAAAATTCAAGCAGTACATAGAAATGGTAATCACCCAAATTGCACACGTTTGTTGACATCATTCTAGATAAATCTCTACGTGTGTGCACAATTTTTAAACAACTTTATGGAGATATAATTCAAAGGCCATATAATTCGTCCTTTCGAAGTGTACAATTCAGTCGTTTTTAGCATTTTCACAAAACTATACAATCATTACCACTATCTAAATTTAGAACATTTTCATTATCCCCAAAAGAACTCCACACCCACCAGCAGTCATTCTCCATTCTTCCCCAGCCCAAGGCAATTACAAATCTACTTGCTGGTCCAGCCCGGTGGCACCGTTGGTAAGTTGGTAGCAAACTCCAGCGCAGCACTGGAAGCCACATGGCCAGCTGCAGGTTCAGATCTCCAGGTCAGTCTGAAAACATTCTGGATGTTTGTAAGATCCTGAGAAGCTGAAGGGCTGGAGAAAAAAAGATTGTGGCATGACAGGGCTTTATTGAGAGTGTTTTTCTCTCTCTCATATGTGTGCTTCCTACCATAAATAAACTTTAGAAAATGACTTTATGTCTCTATATTGGACATTTCCTATAGTGGAAATCATACATATGTGATCTTTAGTGACTCTTTTTTTTTTTTTTCATAGAGCATGTGCACTGACTGAAAACAGAGACAGTAAGAGAGAAAGTGAGAAATCACCCCCCAAAGGGAATAGCTATGCTGCAATCCCTTCTTCTCCATTCTCCTGGGAGTTTGGACGTGCACACATATGCACCTGGTGTGATTTTCAAGTCGCCGCGTCCCATACTCAAACTGCAGTCAGACATGTGAAATCCAGCACGATAGCCATTACACCACCTGCTGGCCCCTCTTTGGTGACTTTTTTCTTTCTCCTAGCATAACATTTTCAAGGTTCGCTCTTTCCCACTATACAAGATGGCAGGTGAAAAAGCTGCGAAGCAGGATACTAAGGAGAAGAAGCCTGAAGCCAAGAAGGCTGATGCCAGTGACACAGTTAAAAAGGGTGACTGACCCCAAGGCTAAAAAGCCCAAGACGGGCAAGCCCCATTGTAGTCAAACCCAATCCTAGTCTAGGGCATCATCAGATACTCCCAGTCTCCCATGTATTCCATGTGTGTTTTCAAGCCACTGAGTCCAAGGAGGCCTTGTACAAGAGGAAATACTTGGCCACTAAATCTGGGATTGAAAAGAAAAAAGGAGAAGATTCTTGTCACTGTTATTAAACCAGTTGGTGGGGGCAAGAATGGTGGTACCCAGATGGTTAAACTTTGCAAAATGCCTAGGTATTATCCTGCTGAGCTGCCTCAAAAGCTGTTGATTGAGCCTCGGCAAAACCCTTCAGGCAGCATGTGAGAGAGCTGCGAGCTAGCATCACTTCCAGGGCCATTCTGGTCATCCTCACTGGATGCCACAGGGGCAAGGAGTGGTTTTCCTGAAGCAGCTGAGCAGTGGCTTGCTACTTGTGACTGGACCTCTGATCTTCAAGTTCCACTGCGTAGAACACACCAGAAATTTGTCATTGCCACCTCCACGAAAATTGATACCAGCAAAATAAAAATCCCAAGACACCTCATCAATGCTTACTTCAAGAAAAAGAAGCTACAGAAGCTCAGACACCAGGAAGGTGAGATCTTTAACACAGAGAAGGAGAAATGCAAGATTACAGAGCAGCGCAAGGTTGATCAGAAAGCTGCGAACTTGCTAATTTTACCAAAAATCAAAGCTGTTCCTCAGATCCAGGGCTACCTGCGATCCATGTCTGCCCTTACAAATGGAGTTTATCCTCCCAAACTGGTGTACTAAATTTCTTGCCATAACCTAATTAAATAATTGAATATAAAATATATATTTATATTCAAAGTTCATCACTATTTTAGAATGCATCAATATTTAATTTCATTTTATTGACAAGAAATATTTTTTATGAACTTTTTTCCTGAAACATTTTTTCTTTTTTTTTAAATTTGTCAGAGGGCATGTACACTTGCTAGAGAGAGATAGGGGGAAAGGGAAAGTAAGAAAGCAGCCCCATGGGGAATGGCCACTCTGTAAGTCCTTCTCTATTTCTCCCTGTTTTCAAGATTTTAGGCACACATACACAAGAGCGTGAGTGTTTTTTGTTTTGTTTTGTTTTGTCTTTTAAGAGAGATTTTTTATTATAGGGCACGTGTGTTTGCCAGAGAGATAGAAAGTGAGAAATCATCCCCTCTTCTCCTCCATTCTTCTCTTGGGATCTTAGGCGCACATGCACACTTGCCTGGTGTGAGTTTTAAGTCACCAGGCCTGGAACTTGAACCACAGTCGACTATGTGGGAGTCCAGCAATGTAACCATTATGCCATCTGCGGGTCCCCAAGTGTGTGTTTTCAAGCCACTGAGTCCAGGACTTGAATTGCACTGTCAGCTTTGTGAGCTCCATCTGCCTTAACCACCGCACC
Source organism: Tupaia belangeri chinensis (assembly GCF_000334495.1). NCBI lineage: Eukaryota > Metazoa > Chordata > Mammalia > Scandentia > Tupaiidae > Tupaia > Tupaia belangeri. Next base: position 4,730,636 of record NW_006159809.1, read on the forward strand.
AGTGTCTAGTCTGACAAACAAGATTTCAATATAAACAATATGTACTATATTTTACTTATCCATTCATCAGTTGATGAACATTTGGGATGTTTCTTCTTTTTTTAGAGAGAGAGAGATATTTTTGCTATAAGGGCAGGTGCACTCACCAGAAAGATAGACAGAAAGTGAGAAATCACCCCCAAACACACACAGGAGGAGGACCACACCGCAATCCCTTTTCCTCCATTCTCATCTAGGGATCTTGGGCACACATGCACATGCACCCAGTGTGAGTTTCAAGATACCAGGTACGGGACTCAAACTCCTATCAACATGGGAGTCCAGTGACATAATCATTACACCATCTGCTGGTCCCACATTTGGGATGTTTCTACGTTTTGGTTATCATGAATAGTGCTGCTATTGGCATGTGTTGATTGTTTATTCCCTCAAGAATTATTCACATTTCCTAGTTCCTTTTCATGTTAAGTAATTTTTTTACTGTATCATGGGCATTGTGAATGTTGTATTGAATAGACGTCACATCTTGTTATAATTCTCTGAAGAATGTTTGCTTTTGTTTTAGCAGACACTCAACCTTATTAGGCTTAGCATGTGATTTCCATCTTGAGTTCTATGACGGTTCGAACCCAAGTTCAGTTCTAAACTTCTGTTATGCGGCTTCGGGTCTATCTTATTCAAGCACACTTACAGGTCTTTTGGAAAGTTGTGCAGGTGGCTCAAATCCTGCTTCAGTTCTCTAAGCCTTTGCTACCTTTGTTGGGATGCTCTTCAGTGGTTAGACACTGGTATTTGCTGATGTGATTCAAATATTTGCATTTTTTTCACGTATTTATAGCTCAGGGCTTATGTTGAGCTTTTTGTTCGTTTGTTTTGTTTTGTTTTGCTATAGGGCACATGTGCTTGCTGGAAAGAGACAAAGAGAAAGAGAAGGAAAATAAGAAACCACTCCCCAGGGAGTTGGTCACATTGCAATCCCTTCTCCTCCAATCTCCTCTTAGGACTTTAGGTATGTACACACATGTGTCCACTGTGTTTTCCAAGCCACGGGTCTGGGACTTGAATCATGCAGCTGGCCACGGGGGATCTAGTCACCTTAACCTCCATGCCACCAGCTGGCCCTGTAAGTTTTATACAAACTCATATATCAGATTAATGAGTCCCCTTCTCCCATAGCTTTCTTTTCTTTTCTTTTTTTTTTTTTGAGATTGTTTTTTTTTTTTGCTATAGGGCACGTGCACTCACCAGGAAGACAGAGAGAGACAGAGATAGAAAGCGAGAAATCACCCCCCCAGGGATGATGGCCACACCGCAATCCCTTCTCCTCCATTTTCCTTTCGGGATCTTGGGCACACACGCACATGCGCCTGGCGTGAGTTTAAGCCAACGGGTCTGGAACTCAAACCGCGGTCTACTACATGGGATTCCAGTGACATAGCCATTACGCTAACTGCTGGTCCCTCCCATAGTTTTCCACCCTGTATCTTAGGTCTGCAGGAGATCCCTGATTTCTTTGACTATAAATACTGGCTTTCTGTTTAACTTATAGCCACAGGTGCCTCTGCACTGCTCCACAACCAGAGCCCAGACTTGGGGTAAGGCCACAAGAGAACAAAGGGAAACTGACCTTCATGTGGGTTGCCTGTTTGGTTTTTGACTCCCCTCTACAATATGTCTGTCCTTTTCGTTTCGTTTCTGTCTTTTGTTTTTCATTTTTCAGAGTCCTCAGGTATTGGTTTTCATATTTTGTCTAGTGATTTCCATAGTTAGTGATTAGATTCCCAAAATAGGGAAAAAAGGCAATTTGTGCAATAAAAGATTTGAATCAATAGCAGTTAAATATGACCTCAATATAGTGAAAGACACAAATTTACAAACTCAAGAAACTTAGAAAAAAAAGGGATATACTTAGAGAAATTTATACTTAGAAATTTCATAATAAAAGTACTCAAAACCAAAAATTAAGGAAATCCTTTGAAACCAGCTGAAGAAAACAACACTATACACAAGGGAATGATGCTTTGAATGTTAACAGATTTTTCATCTGAATCTATGGGGGCATGAACAGAATGGAAAAAAATTTTTTTGAGAGATTTTTGCTGTAGGGCCAGTGTGCTTATCAGAGAGTCAGAGAGAGATAGAGAGACAGAAAGCAAGAAATCACCCCCCCCAAGGGGGATGGCCATACCACAGTCCCTTCTCCTCGATTCTCCTCTTGGGACTTTGGGCACACATGCACACATACCCAGGTGAGTTTTAAACCACCAGGTCCAGGACTCGAACTGCAGTCAACTATGTGGGAGTCCAGAGACAACTACTATAAAATCCACTGGCCCCATCCACATATTTTATATTCAGCAAAAAGAAGACAGACATGAAGGTAAAATAAAAAAACTATTTTTTTCTTCAGATTAAGAAAGACTAAGAAAATTGGTCCAGCAGGTGGCATGATAATTAAGGTACTGGACTCCCACATGGCTGACCACAGTTTGAGTCCTGGACCTGGTAACTTGCTTTCTTACTTTCCTTCTCTCTCTGTGTGTCTCTCTTTGGTCAAATTAAATGATAATAATTAATAAAATTAAATAATACTTTAAAAAAAGAAAGACTAAGAAAACTTATTGACTGTTTACAGTAAATACTAAAGGAAGTTCTTCGAGTTGAAAGAAATGTTATTAGATGGTAATTTGGCTCTCAAAGAGGGGAAGCCAAGAACTGGTAAACAGCTGTGTAAAAATAATGAACTATAAAATATTATACTGTACATATGCGTGTTTAAAGAAAAAAATATAGGGCCAAACAGTGACATCGTAGTTAAGGTGACTGGATCCCATATGGCCAACCATGTGGTTCAAGTTCTGTACCCAAAGATTTGAAAAACTTGCTGGGCAGGAACCAGCAGTTAGCATAATGGCTATGTCACTGGACTCCCATGTAGTCAACCACGGTTCTAGTCCCAGACCCGGCGGCTTGAACTCACGCTGGGTGCTTGCCCAAGATCCTGAGAGAAGAATGGAGGAGAAGGGATTGCTGCGTGGCCATCCCCCCTGGGGGGTGATTTCTCGCTTTCTGTCTCTCTGTCTCTCTCTGTCTCTCTCTGTCTTTTTGGCACATGCACATGTCCTATAGCAAAAACCCCTCCAAAAACAAACAAACAAAAAAAACAACAACACAAAAAACAACTTGCGGGGCACACGTATATGCCCAAAATCCTGAAAGGAGGAAAAAATGGAAGAGAAGGTATTGTGGCATGACCATTACCCATGAGGAGAGCTTTTTCACTTTCTCTCTCTCTGGTGAGTGCACACATTCTCTGACAAAATTCTTAAAATATATATAATATCATCTAGTGGGCTTTTCAATGGATGTAGACAAAAAACAACTTGCGGGGCACACGTATATGCCCAAAATCCTGAAAGGAGGAAAAAATGGAAGAGAAGGTATTGTGGCATGACCATTACCCATGAGGAGAGCTTTTTCACTTTCTCTCTCTCTGGTGAGTGCACACATTCTCTGACAAAATTCTTAAAATATATATAATATCATCTAGTGGGCTTTTCAATGGATGTAGATGTTTTACACAAGGTAACTGTATCAGTGGTGGCAGAGAGTATTCAGTGGTTGCAAAAAGAGACAAAGTGAGACAAGGAAACTTGTTTTGGTGGCTTAAAACTCATGCTGTGTGTGTGTGTGTGTGTGCCCAAAATTCCAAGAGGAGAATGGAGGAGAAGGGATTGTGTCCTAGCTATCTCCTCTGGAGAGGTGGGAGTGATTTCTCACTTTCTGTCTCTCTCTGTATCTCTGGTGAGCACACACACCCTATTAGTGAAAATCTCTCTAAATAAATAAATAAGAAAATCATGGAGAAAAAGGGGTTGCGGCACTGCCATACCCCCAGAGGAGAAATGGAAAAGGGATTGTGGCATGACCATACTATGAATAGGTAAGAGAGAAAAATCACACTTGGGACTTTATTGTGAAATTTAAGAATATCAAAGACAGGGACCAGCAGTTAGCGTAATGGCTATGTCGCTGAACTCCCACGTAGTCAACCATGGTTCGCATCCCGGACCCGGTGACTTAAAACTCATGCTGGGCATGTGTGTGTGTGTGCCCAAGATCTCAAGAGGAGAATGGAGGAGAAGGGATTGTGGTGTGGCCATCCCCTCTGGGGGGTGATTTTTTGCTTTCTGTCTCTCTCTTTCTGTCTGGCGAGCACACGCGCCCTATAGCAAAAACCTCTCCAAAAAGAATATCAAAGACAAAGGGAAAATTCTATAATCTTCCAGAACACATTAAAGACAAAGGGCATATCACTTACAAAGAAACAACCATATCAATGTGGGCTTCTCCCACAGAAAAGGTTGATCCATGAAGTCAACAGAGTAATGATGTTAGAACCCTTTGAAATGTTGCAGTATAAATGTATTTTTTTCTTTTTTTTTTTTAAGAGGTTTTTGCTATAGGGCGCATGCGCTCGCCAGACAGCCAGAGAGAGACAGAGAGACAGAAAGTGAGAAATCATCCCCCAGGGGGATGGCCACGCCACAATCCCTTCTCCTCAATTTTCATCTTGGGATCTTGGGCACGCACGCACACACGCCCGGCGTGAGTTTTAAAGCCACCAGGTCTGGAATGTGAACTGTGGTCGACTACATGGGAGTCCAGCGACATAGCCATTACTCTAACTGCTGGTCCCATAAATGTATTTCTTCATCTGTAATAGCTTGGGCTCTAAAGCTGCCAAACTGAGTGAGAGAAGGACATAGATTTAACAATACACAGTTTAATTCTAAGGAAATAAGACTATCAATTAAAATTAGAGGGAAGAAGAAAACTAGAAAAAGAGGGAAAAGAATAGAAATATTCTAATTTCACCATTGCTCACAGTGGGGAATTAACAGATTCCATCTATAGAAACAGAGGCTTGGGACAGTTACATAAAGTTACAAAGCTAAAAACTAGAATATAAAAATAGAAATCTTTCAGATTATTAGAAGAAATAAATACTCAAAACAAAACTAACAACTGGGGGACTCTGAATCAGATTGGTGGTATATTAATGATAATATCCTGGCTAAGATACTGTACTATAGTTTGCAAAACATTACCACTGGGTGAAGAGTACATGAGTTAGGATGGTGATGCAGTGGGAACAGTGCTCTGAGAGGCTGACTCTCCTCCTAGTTCTGCACTCACATCCAGAGACCTCCCTGAGTTTGCAGGGCATGAATTTGCCATAACAGTACTAAGGTGCTGTTGGGAGTGCTGTATTATGTCTGTCTGTCTGTCTGTCTCTCTCTCTCTCTCTTACTCATGGAAGAAATAAATAAATAAACTAAAAATGGGGCCAGCAGGTGGCGTGGTGGTTAATGCACTGGACACTCCCACATACCCAACCACAGTTCAAGTCCTGGACCTTGCTTTCTCACTTTTCTTCCCTCTGTGTGTCTGTCTTTCTCTGGTCAAATGAAAATAAATGAATGGATAAATAAAATTAAGCAAATGATTCTTTTTAAGTAAATAAACTAAAAGAAAGAGTATATGAGATTTATGTATTATTTCTTACAAGTGCATGTGAATCTATGATTAGCTCAATAAAAAAGAAAATAAAGCAAATACAGAGCAAATTCTTTTTAAAACTATAAAAGAGAAATATAAAAAATATATTACAGAAACAAAGCTAAGTAAGGCATATTAATTAATGTAAATGAGGTATTCAGACAAAAAGACTTTCAGATTGGCTCACAAAGCAAAATCCATTGTATGTTATATTCTAGACTCACACCTAAAACAAACTGGCATTCTTACACTTCTTGCTATCACCTGACTTTTAGTATGTTATTTTATTTTTAATCGTCAGGTTTATAACATATATTTCATTCTGTCATCTTAGTGTCTTTAACATGGTATTTATTTCTAGTTCTAGCTTCAAATTGGCATTGCAAATTAACAGTTCCAAACATTATTTCTAGCTCATATTTGAATTCTCTTCTTGATTCTATATCTGTCATTAACATATTTTTTTCAAGAAAGTGTATGAAATAACAGCGACCACAATCCTGATAATAGCATAAAAGATGTTTTTACTGTTTTGTATTGAACTTGATTACATTGTTCAGTAATGACAAGAATTCCAGAAGGCAAAGGTGATTGCATTGGTCAGAGTTCTCCAAAGAAACAGAACCAACAAGATAAATATATGTAACAAGGAATTTGTCATAGAAATTCTCTCACAGGATCACAAAGTAAAGTCCCACACAGTCCATCTGCAAGCTGGAGAAATAGCTGGAAGTCTCAAAACCAGGGAATGGTTCAGTGTCTCATCCAAGACCAAAGGCCCAAGATTTCACCGGCAACCTTTGGTATGGAGACAGACTCTGAAAGTGAAAGAACTTGGAGTCTCTCCGGCTGGAGGGGTGCAGAGACCAAGGGCTGGAAGAAACCAAGCACAATCAGAGGCCAAGCCATGAAGCAAGAATGGAGAGGACAGATGTGCAGGTGGCAGAAGGAGAATGCCTGTCACACTCTCCAAGGAAAGGCATAGAGAAAACAGAATTCCCTGCTTCCAGCCTATATCTTCAACCAATCGGATGGTGCTCATGCACTGAAGGTGAGTCAGCCCCTCTCAACCCACTGACTCCCATGCCAATCTCACTTGGAAATACTTTTGCAGACAAACCCAGGACAGGGCATCACCAGCCAGCCATCTTGGCATGTGTTAATACAGTCCAGTGGACAACCCAAATTAACCATCAAAGGCTCTCAACTGACCAAAAAACACCCAAGAGCAATAAACCCAATCGTTTATATATAGCAACAGCAAAGCAATCACACAGGCTATAGGCCTTGCTAATGGCAGTACAGCTATTTCAGAAAAATAACAAAGATGAGCAGTAACCTTATGAGAGTAAAGAACTGAGGATGATTAAAATGGTCAAATTTTAAAAGTATTCATATATATTTCACATAAATACACAATACCTAATAGTCATAGGGAATGTAAATAAGGGCTATAACAGGATATGAATGTATGTATAGACACTATATGCATGTATAAAACATCTCTTTTTAAAGAATTACCTTATTTAAGTTTTATCATTTTACTTATTTATTTTAATTTGACCAGAGAGGGACAGAGCAAGAGAGAGAAAGAGAAAGTGAGAAAGAAAGCCACCAGGTCCAGGACTTGAACTGCAGTCGACCATATGGGAGTCCAACGGCCTTAACCACCATGCCACCTGCTGGCCCAGTATAAAACATTTTAGCATTGCTTTAGCTCTTGCTATGTACTGAGAATGTGCCCAGACACTTTAAATCATCTCATTTAGCCTTCAAAATAATACATCGTCTTAAAACTATTATTATTCCTATTTTATAGTTTCTTACTCCTTAAACACAGTAATTTTGCTTTCTTCTAGCTTTTACATCTAAAATTGTATATCTTATATCCAAACCAACATTAAATTCTATCTTCAATAATGTACAAGGCATTACACTAAAGATGATGACTTTATTTGAACAAAAGACCCCAATAACGTTAGAGGGCACTTGTGGGGTTAAAAGTAAAATAACGTTTTGTTTTACCATTTTGACAGTCCCACAAGGTGAGTCCTGAAAATTTGACTTTAGGAATCCTCCATTCAGTAAACAGTGAAAGGAGAGGGTTAGGTCTGGGAACAAGGAGCTTTCTTACATGAATAAAATTTAAGTATAGCCAAAGGAAGATTCATATCATAATTTAAGGTATGCAAGGTCATGTGGAAAATGAACACAAAGGATTGCTTTATCTGACATTGTAATTCTGAAGGAAAATGATGAATAACTACTTTAAAAATTATTTGACCAGCTCCCTGGCCTGGTGGTTGGGGCAACCAGATCCCACATGGTCCACCACACTATTTAAGTTCCAGACCCAGTGGCTTGAGAAACACACCAGACATGTGCACATGCATGCCCAAAATCCCCAAAGGAGGGGGGAGAGAGAGGAGAAGGAACTGCAGCATGGCCAGGCATCATAGAGGGTGTTTTCTCCTCTCTCTCTCTCTCTGGCTCTATCTCTGTCTCTGTCTCTCTCTCTCTCGACGGCACATGTATTCTCTAGCCAAAAAATAAAAAAATGATCAGTTATAGGAATCATCCACAAATCCTGGAGGCTATGTACTTCCCTAATTGTGGCAGCAATGAAGAAAAAAGGACAAAGATCATATGTATAGATTACCATATTCATAATCAATTGCATCTTTTTTTGTACAGCTTCTAGAGTATTTGAAGATTGAATAAATACCTTCCAACTTTCCTTTCCTTTAAAATACTATTTATGGTAAATTTCTTCCTCTTATTCATTCCCACCTCTCACTATTGTAAGTAGGTATGTAGGTGGTAGTTAAATTTATCATTCACTCCATAGGTTGGAGAACACTGAACTATGATACATTAGATGAGGAATGGCTATCATCTAGAAATTGCAATCTACAAGATCAACCGACAACTCTGAAAATGAAGGCAGTACTGCATGAGGTTCCCATTGGACCTGGGAAATACGTGGTTTGAGTTCAGATCCTGGCTCTGCTACATGACATATGTGTCCTTGAGAAGATTTAATGAGGTAACACATACAAAAATACTTAGAAAAAAGCCTGGCATGCAATAGGCACTCAAGAGAAGAATATTATGGTCACATTTTTTTCATTTAAAGGTGCTGAGCTTAACTTTGTGTCACCTTCCAGGGAGCTGTTCATGTTATTGATAAATAGAACAAGTACCTGGAGCAGACTCTTAAATGCATCATAATTCTGCCTCCAATGTCCAAAGGTGTCCTTCAAACATTAGTTTTCTTTTATTTTCTTTTTTAAGAGAGATTTTTGTTATAGGGCGCATGTGCTCTCCAGAGAGACAAAAAGTAAGAAATCACTGCCCAGGGGACATAGCCATGCCGCAATCCCTTCTCCTCCATTCTCCTCTCAAGACCTTGGGCACACACACACACACACACACACACACACACATGACTGGCATGAGTTTTAAGCCACTAGGTCCAGGACTTGAACCACGATCAACTATGTGGGAGTCCAGTAACGTAACCACTATCCCATTTGCTGGCACCCAAACATTAATTTTATTAACAATGAAATACAAGGTGAAGCGATCTGCCTTTCATTTGGATGGACCAGGTTACCATAGGCCAGATTTCTGGTTACCCCATCCATCCATCTACTTGCCTCAAGTGGAGGATTCCTGTATTTTCACAGGATCCATCCCTTTCCTTCGCCCCTTCACACAAGTTTCACAAAACACTCAGTACTGATGGCTTTTAGTCCCCTAGTACCTTTAGAACGATGTCATCATTCTCACAAAGTAGCATATGCTGTCTTTTGGGGTGGAGATGGGCTCAGGGGCACTGCAGAGTTCTAGAGTCCCATTGGGTTGTGGTGTCCAAGGCTCTGCTCCTGACTCATCAGCCTCTGGTTATTTTTCTGTTTGTGAAATTGAGCAAGGCTTGTAAGTAGAAAGGGGACTAGAAAGGACAGGGGAAGACCCAGAATGCATGGAGAATCATAACCCCTTGGGAAGTCCTGTGGTGGCAAAGGACGACAAACACCTTGGATGACAGCTGCAGCACAAATGGGGTCCATGCTGTACTTAAGAACGGGTGTTCTTGGCAGATCGAGTCTGTTTTTAGTGCTTTAAAAAGTGGCAGTGGGGGTGGGGTGGCAAGGAACAACCAAACAGACTAAAAAGAAACCATTTTATTCCCTTTTTATGCAGGTTCTGGAACCCACTCAAGTGGCAAGACATCCTTTTTCAAGGAAGAGAAATGCATTTTATTACTTGGCACTTTGCTGGATAGGCTATTTATTAGCATCTATTTCAATATCCCAGGCATCTCCTGTAATGACAGGGGAGGCTGCTCAACATTCACAGGGAAACATTTAAGAACTTCCATAAATCTGTGTTTCCTGTAAAGAGTGCTGACAATCCGGAGATGTAATGACGATGATGAAATCTGGGTTTAGGAATTCCTTTGAAATCGGTCCAGGCTTGTCAGTGCCTTTGAGAAGCATATGGCTAACGGCAGCAATGACAATAAGAACCCAAGGAGGCACAGCTCAATCAGTTGCTTTTCCCTCTTGCAGCCTCTGCTATTCATCCATTAGGTGTTCTCCAGGCCATTGGCAGGAAGTCCGTAAATGTCAGTGTGAGGACTTTCTGGTATATTATTACAGCATGCAACATTATTACTGTCTTTTTTCTCCTTTAAAAAAGATTTTGGCAAGATACCTGAGACTTGGGAATGGGCCGCCAAATCTCAGTAGGATTCCAGATGGTTGAGATTCCGGCTCCTGATGCCCTGATGTCTCCCCACCCTCCTCTCTTAGATATTTTCAATTGTGTCCTCCTCCAAGATAAATATTTTTATGTAAGGCAGTACTGCATGAGGTTCCCATTGGACCTGGGAAATACGTGGTTTGAGTTCAGATCCTGGCTCTGCTACATGACATATGTGTCCTTGAGAAGATTTAATGAGGTAACACATACAAAAATACTTAGAAAAAAGCCTGGCATGCAATAGGCACTCAAGAGAAGAATATTATGGTCACATTTTTTTCATTTAAAGGTGCTGAGCTTAACTTTGTGTCACCTTCCAGGGAGCTGTTCATGTTATTGATAAATAGAACAAGTACCTGGAGCAGACTCTTAAATGCATCATAATTCTGCCTCCAATGTCCAAAGGTGTCCTTCAAACATTAGTTTTCTTTTATTTTCTTTTTTAAGAGAGATTTTTGTTATAGGGCGCATGTGCTCTCCAGAGAGACAAAAAGTAAGAAATCACTGCCCAGGGGACATAGCCATGCCGCAATCCCTTCTCCTCCATTCTCCTCTCAAGACCTTGGGCACACACACACACACACACACACACACACACACATGACTGGCATGAGTTTTAAGCCACTAGGTCCAGGACTTGAACCACGATCAACTATGTGGGAGTCCAGTAACGTAACCACTATCCCATTTGCTGGCACCCAAACATTAATTTTATTAACAATGAAATACAAGGTGAAGCGATCTGCCTTTCATTTGGATGGACCAGGTTACCATAGGCCAGATTTCTGGTTACCCCATCCATCCATCTACTTGCCTCAAGTGGAGGATTCCTGTATTTTCACAGGATCCATCCCTTTCCTTCGCCCCTTCACACAAGTTTCACAAAACACTCAGTACTGATGGCTTTTAGTCCCCTAGTACCTTTAGAACGATGTCATCATTCTCACAAAGTAGCATATGCTGTCTTTTGGGGTGGAGATGGGCTCAGGGGCACTGCAGAGTTCTAGAGTCCCATTGGGTTGTGGTGTCCAAGGCTCTGCTCCTGACTCATCAGCCTCTGGTTATTTTTCTGTTTGTGAAATTGAGCAAGGCTTGTAAGTAGAAAGGGGACTAGAAAGGACAGGGGAAGACCCAGAATGCATGGAGAATCATAACCCCTTGGGAAGTCCTGTGGTGGCAAAGGACGACAAACACCTTGGATGACAGCTGCAGCACAAATGGGGTCCATGCTGTACTTAAGAACGGGTGTTCTTGGCAGATCGAGTCTGTTTTTAGTGCTTTAAAAAGTGGCAGTGGGGGTGGGGTGGCAAGGAACAACCAAACAGACTAAAAAGAAACCATTTTATTCCCTTTTTATGCAGGTTCTGGAACCCACTCAAGTGGCAAGACATCCTTTTTCAAGGAAGAGAAATGCATTTTATTACTTGGCACTTTGCTGGATAGGCTATTTATTAGCATCTATTTCAATATCCCAGGCATCTCCTGTAATGACAGGGGAGGCTGCTCAACATTCACAGGGAAACATTTAAGAACTTCCATAAATCTGTGTTTCCTGTAAAGAGTGCTGACAATCCGGAGATGTAATGACGATGATGAAATCTGGGTTTAGGAATTCCTTTGAAATCGGTCCAGGCTTGTCAGTGCCTTTGAGAAGCATATGGCTAACGGCAGCAATGACAATAAGAACCCAAGGAGGCACAGCTCAATCAGTTGCTTTTCCCTCTTGCAGCCTCTGCTATTCATCCATTAGGTGTTCTCCAGGCCATTGGCAGGAAGTCCGTAAATGTCAGTGTGAGGACTTTCTGGTATATTATTACAGCATGCAACATTATTACTGTCTTTTTTCTCCTTTAAAAAAGATTTTGGCAAGATACCTGAGACTTGGGAATGGGCCGCCAAATCTCAGTAGGATTCCAGATGGTTGAGATTCCGGCTCCTGATGCCCTGATGTCTCCCCACCCTCCTCTCTTAGATATTTTCAATTGTGTCCTCCTCCAAGATAAATATTTTTATGTCAGCCAGTCTCAATAGTGGTCGCCATTTAATGCGCCATTTAAACCTGAGGTGAACGAGCTCACTCTTCTATACTTTGAACTTCAGTCTTCACATCGCCTCTTTCCGAGTTCCTCTTGCCCCTTTTTGGCATCCCCCCCCCTCACTCACTCTCCTGCTGAGGTGTCCTGTGCAGACCTGACCTACTAATGCTCCCTCTTTCTCCCCCCTATTTGACTGGCTGGTTCCTAAGAGGAGCTCAAACATTCACAGAGTGGTATGTGAGCTCTGCGATCCCCTCTGACCTCGGCAGCCCGGGTGACTGCCCTCTTCTCGGCTCCTGTGGCATTCCACGTTGTCCTCTATCGCAGGTACATAATGTAGTGGTGACACAGGGACACCTCAGTCAGAACTTTGGGTGCAGCTCCCAGCTCTGCCTCTTGCTAGTGCTGTGACCTTAGGCAAGCCACTTAACCTTGCTAAGCCTCCGTTGCCTCGTCTGAAAATTGATACTACTTACCTTAGCAGAATTGCTGGGAGGACTAAGCAAGATAAAGCATCTGATGTGTTGGGCATGATACCCATACGTAGCAAGTGTTCTGTAAATATTTAGCTATTGTCATTATTACTATAGCACTTCATTTAAGCTGTTAGGTGGCTGGCTGTCTCCTAGATTGTAAGTCTGTGACAGCACAAAGTACATCTTGCTCATCTCTGATTCCTAACCTCTCACATGCAGGTATCAATATATTTTGCCTCCAAGAGTATTTGTATGTTTATATGAGCTATTGGGAAGACTAAATAAAAAGGGTCACTTTAATAGAGGAAAGTTTAGCTAGGTGAAAGGCAAGGACTTTTTTCTTTTCTCTTAAAAAGAGAGATTTTTGCTATAGGGCACATGAATGCATGAACTTGCGAGAGAGACAGAAACAGAAAGTGAGAAATCACCCCCAGGGAGTATGGCCATCTTGCAATCCCTTTTCCTCCATTCTCCTTTCAGGATTTGAGTATACACACACACATACCTGGTGTGGATTTTAAGCCACTGGGTCTGGGACTCAAATTGTGGCCAACTATGTGGGAGTCCAGTGACATAACCATTATGCCATCTGCTGGTCCCAGGCAAGGACATCTTTACTACTTTCCTCAGAGGTCCATCTTTGTCTCTAAGGAAAGAAACATCACATTACTGGTCCTCTCTGAGGGAGGAAGAGCTGCTCAGAAAAAAAACATTCCTGAGCCATGTTTTACTGATGGCCAGAGCATTCACATTTCATAACAAGTGAGAGTCTGAGCTCGTTCTGTCAGTCCCTGCCTCTATGCAGTGAGCCAAGCAGGTTTGGCCTTCCTTCTGGCCAGCTTCCCCTGTGCTAGGTTCTCTGCTCAGACCTGTGGGAGGGAGGGAAGGAGGTAGACTCTGCATACTCAACTGCCTCAGCTCAGAGGAGAGGGCCTAGAAGCCCTTCTAGTTATTTTGAACCCAAGCCTTGTGCCCCAACTCAAGAAGCCTAACTTATGGCAGCTGGCATTTACCTGGGCACCACTTTCATGTATAGCTGAGGGAACCCTGAAATGGAGAAGGAGCAGGTGCTATGATCTAGATACGAATATCCCACCCCAAATTGAAACACAGAATATGTGGTACAGACCTCAGCAGCCTCACAAGCATCTCAAGAGTATCTGACCATGCCAGCGACCACAGAAAGGAATGCGACACTAATCCTGACACTCTCCAGACATTCTGAGAGGAGCTTGAAATGGGAGTTTTTGTTACTGAACCTTCTGGTCTGATTAGATCATTTATGATGAACATATGTGGCTTCTACCATAAAAAGGAGGTGATTGAAAGAAAACAGAGATGAGCCAGCAGATGGCATGGTGGTTGAGGCCACCGCACTCCCACTATGGCTGACTGAGGTTTAAGTCCTGGGCCTGGCAGCTTGTTTTCTCACTTTCTCTCTCTCTCTCGCACATGCCCTGTAGCAAAGGAAAAAAATAGTAATAATATTGATAAATAAAATTAAATAATTCTTTTGTTTGTTTGTTTTTTTGCTATAGGGCGTGTGCGCTTGCCAGACAGACAGAGAGACACAGAGAGACAGAAAGCGAGAAATCACCCCCTAGGGGAGATGGCCACACCACAATCCCTTCTGCTCCATTCTCCTCTCGGGATCTTGGGCACGCACGCACACGCGCCCGGTGTGAGTTTTAAGCCACCAGGTCCGGGACGCGAACTGCAGTCGACTACATGGGAGTCCAGCGACATAGCCATTACGCTAACCGCAGGTCCCAAAATTAAATAATTCTTAAAAAGAAAATACAAGCATTAAGCCTCGTTGGGCAGCAGTGAGAAGCTAGAGCGGGGAATTCTTCCTTCCTCTTCCTTTGAGTCCTGCTTGGAG
>NW_006159809.1:4748314-4775238 GCF_000334495.1 Tupaia belangeri chinensis
CTTAATGCCTCTTTCTGTGTCCCCTGCTGAGCCACAGTATTTTCTCCCCAGCACCCCTAAGAGTTCTAAGTAATAAGTCTTTGATTGACGGTCAGGTGACTTGAATCTGTGCCCAGCTTTGCCCCTAACTCAGCTGCCTTGGAACTTTTCTCCAAGAGTCAATTTCCCATCTGGAAAATGGCTATAAATACTTAGCTCTTAAGATACTGTCAGGTGGAGCCAGCAAGTGGCATGGTGAGAAATCACCCCCAGGGAGTATGGCCATCTTGCAATCCCTTTTCCTCCATTCTCCTTTCAGGATTTGAGTATACACACACACATACCTGGTGGCTTGCTTTCTCACTTTCCCTCTCTCTCTCTCTCCCTCTCTTTCTCTCTGTCTCTCTCTGGTCAAAAATTAAAATAAATTTAAGAAATAAAATAAATAATTCTTTAAAGAAAAAAGAAGGGGAGTCAATTCTGGGCAGATAATGTATGTAAAAACTCACTACATAGTATAGTGCTATAACAATGTAAAAGTACATATAAAGAAATACATATACTACTATATTTAAAAAGTATATATTGGATTGTCAGGAAAGTCATGACATATTTTTCCATATTTTTCTATGCAAAAAATGCATCATGCCTTTCCCAACAATCCAATCCATGTATACATTTTAAAAGTATATAAGGAACTTGCAAGCAATGTACATATATACAGAGTACCTATAAACAACGGGAAAATGTAAAGTACACAAGTGCCATAAAGAATGTCCCCACAGGTTTGAGAAAGTCTTGAAACAGCATTCCACACCCAAAGAATCAAGAGGAGGACAGAGATAAAGAGTAGAAGACAATAAACACATTCTAGTCTTAAGCAATAAAACTCAGATCCTGGATCAGGGACTGGGAAAAGCAGATTCAGCCTCTACTCTATCGTCTGACTCTAAGTTATAAAACCTAGAATTCCATGATTTAGAGCAATAAAGGTTTTGGTTTGTTTGCCAGAGGAAAGGGCACATTCACTCGCCAGAGAGATACTGAGACACAAAGAGAGGGAAAAAGCACCCCCAGTGGGGTGTGGGCAGGCCGCAATCCCTCCTTCATTTCTCCATCCTGTCAGGATTTGGGGCATGCACGCATGCCTGGCATGTTTTACAAGCTGCCGAGGCTGGGATTTGAACCCAGGTCAAATATTCCCTTAATCACCAGGCCACAGAGCTGGCTCATTTTTGTTGTTTTTTATTGTCAGAGGGCATGTGTCAGAGAAAGAGAAGGGAGGCACCCTACAACAGGATGTAGTCTTGCTGCAATCCTTTCCTCTTTCTCCATCCTGTCAGGATTTTGGAGCACGCACGCAAAATGCTTTTCAAACTATTGGAGCTGGGATTTGAACCAGTGGTCGTCATGTTGGATCAATGACCTTAACTGCTCAAGTACATGGCCTGCCCAGAGTGAGAAGTTTTGTTTTTTTTTAAGTGAATACAAATTTATTTAACATTCAAACTTCATTAATACATGCGTGGTATGGCAATTTTACTGGGGGTTTAACCCTACCTAAGCTATGATTGCTTCCTGGAGCATAGGAACAGGGTCCAGTTCACACTCAGCACTAATTAAATACTTTATTGAATAAATAGAAAAACAAATAAAATGCATTCAAATGCTTTCTTAAAAAGTCATTTTAAAGGCCTTTCTATTCAGGCTAATAACACATAAAGGCAGATATTTAACATAATTGTCTGATGTCACATAGCACTTATATCTTTTAGTCCACAGGTACAGTATTAAATGATAGAGAACATCTAATACAACCATATCTATATAACTAGTAAACCAATTCCTAAGAAAGAAAGATTTTACAGACCCCATCTTTTTTTTTACACCCCCCCAACAGTCTAACTCTAGAGAATAAAGCCAGTGACTTTCCTCACTAGAACTCATGACTAATGTTGCTTTGCTATCAAAATCTGTATTTCTGATCCATTATGAGCATTGAGATAAGATTCAAATATTCCCAAAGAAAGAAGCACAGTCCATGTAGTGATCGCCTATTCAGCAACAACAAGCACTGCATTCAACACTATCTCATTCCAGGACTTAAATAAGGTCAGCCTCATTCATGGGCATTTCCCCCTCTGCAGTATTGTAGAAACTCTCAATATCATGAAGAATCCTCCTCTCTTTGGGACTGGCAGGTGGCATGATGGTTAAGGGCACTGGACTCCCACATGGCAGACCAGGGTTCCAGTCCTGAACCTGGTGGCTTGCTTTCTCACTTTCCCTCTCACTGTTTCTCTTTGGTCAAATTAAAATAAATAAATATATAAATAAAGTTCAATGAAATAATATTTTTAAAAAAAGATCTTTTTGTCTCCTTCAGTAACAATTTATAGCCATACCTTTCCTCCCAAGTCAACCCCTTCTTTCAATTTGACTTGCCCTTTATTCAAACAGTGTGCCGTTTCGCTTATAATTTCATGTCCTAAATTATATGAATGCCGTTCTGAGCGCCATCTCATCATCAACTGCGACTATCAACTCCTGCGAATGTAGTTTTCACGATTGGTAGGTAGATCATAGTTCATAACCAAAGACATTTGTCACACATCAGTCCCATGAGTCGACAAGTCAGTAGTGATCAGAACTCGGCTTAACCCTGGCCAGAATTCCCTCATGGTAACATCTCATTCTTTCTGGTTCATGTCACTGAAATCCCTGGTGTGTATTTCCTCAGTAAGCCAGTCCACCCGTACTTTGTATTAAGAAAGATAACAGCCTGTGTAACGGTCAGTGTCTCATACAGGTCGCAAAGTGCATCCAGCTTCCATTCCTCTCTCTCTGCATTAATATAAAACTGTCTGATTCTTTCAAGGATCAATTCTTCCTTCTTCACCAGAACTCAAATTGGATCTCTCATGAATTTTTTGATCACTTCCAACACATCAGTTGGCATTGTGGAAGAAAACAACACAACCTGAATACTTCCATTTAATTTTTGTTAAATCCCGTAGATTGGATCCTTAGACCCTCTGCTCAATATTTCATCTGCTTCATCCAAAAAAAAAAAAAACACTTGGATCTACTTTGGAGAAAGATACAGTCCATTTAACATATCAAACACTCTCCCTGGTGTGCCAACAAAAATATGTGGTGCTTCAGCCTGCAGTTTTTGCATTTTATTTCAAACATTTGTTCCCCTAATGCAGGCATGACAAGTTGCTCTCATATATCTCCAAGTGCCAGGATTACCTTTTGGATCTTTAATACAAGGAATAATAGCTCTCTGCTGAATAGCTGAAGGCTTCTCAAAACCATAAGCAGAGATACCCAAAGAAGAGACTCCTTTAAATTCATATCATCAATGACATCCACAATCTCAGTCCAGTTGCTCTCAATGACACCATTGGGGTCCAGTCCCTCTGGGCCACCATGTTCTCTGCTGTTAAACCTATAGAGCTACCAGACATGATCCCAAAAAACGACTCAGTGCCCAACTGAAAGGGAAGTTTTAAAGTTTATCTACTCCTGCTCCTTCTTTCTACGGATGTAGACATTAAGACTCAGAGGATCCAACAACTTCTCCTGGTCCTCAGTCCAGTGCTCTTCATGCTACACACATCTCTCAGTAAAGTGAGCCTTTCAATTCTCAGCTTGCATGAGTTGACAAAATTGACACTAAGAAAAGCTATGTGAATTTCCCAGGTCACAGGTCATGGTGGCTGTCAACCCAGAAGAGAAGCCTGATCTCCTCATGCCTGGCAGAGAGGCAGTGCTCCTTGTTGTCAATGGTGCACAAACAGAAAAGTCCAAATTCTAGTTTCCATACCTCTGGCTAGCTTGTGACTGAAAGGTGTTCAGCCTTGATAGCTTGATATTTTCTTTTGCTTAAAGCCATGACTTCTGGGACCAGCAGGTGACATGGTGGTAAAAGGTGCTGAACTCCCACGTGGCCGACTGTGGTTCAAGTCCCAGACCTGGCGGCTTGCTTTCTCACTTTCTCTCTCTCTCTCTGTGCCCTCTGCTCAAATTAAAATAAATAAATAAATGGATAAATGGATAAACTAAAGTTAAATAAAGTAATTCTAAAAAAATTGTTTAAAAAGCCATGACTTCTGGGTGAGAAAACAGGCTCAGAAGAGTGCAAGGAGGTCATGGAGTCTAAGCTACAGATCCATTTGAGGGTATTACCAGCAAGTATGGAACTGTATGAATTAGAGGTTGACCTTTTATATTACTGGGCCTAGACCCTAAATTTCCACCATCCTGATAAGTTAGAAGGCAATACAGCTAGAAAAGAAACGCAGAGCTCCGATGATCGTTTAGCATAGCACAGGCTCAGAAGGTGTAGGAATTTCCTCTTTCTACTTGTTGGGATATGGAGGTTCAGTTCTATAGTTGTCTCCTGGGAACTCATATGGTATCAACAGTTGAAGCACATTAAGTAAGGAATCTGTGGGACTGCCCTCAGGTGGTACATCAGGCAGACTGGTTGGGAAAGTGAAACACAGACCATGACAAGATAAACTCTAAGACATAGAGAGGTTACGGGTCAAAACAGTAAAGCCAGACACGTGTCCCATGGAAGTTAAAGATGGAAGAGAAGCAATGAAGCCTGGAGTAGTCCTGGGTAGCTGCAGAATATGGACAGAAGGCAGAGTTAAAGGTTATGTGTCCAAAGTAGAAAAATGAACAAGAATAGTCAAGCTGCTCTGAATAATCTGACCTGCTGTAGGAGGAGCTCCAGACAGATGACAATCACACTGTACAGAGCACTGAGGCGTGAGGCCTGGCAGGAAGGTGACATCATGCCCATTTTACAGTGAGACAGGTGGAGAAACAGGCGACTTTAAAAGGGCTGAAGTGGTCCCACTGCTGTGGCACAGCAGTAATGCAAATGCCCTGCAAGGCTGGAAGCCACATGTGCGTGCGTGCCCAAAATCCTGAGAGGCAAATGGAGGAGGAAGGACTGCAGCATGGTCATCCCCTCTTCAGGAAGGGGGGAGAGTGATTTCTCACTTTCTTTCTCCGTCTCTCCAGTGAGCACGTGTGCTCTATAGCAAAAATCTCTCTCTTAAAAAAAAAAAATCTTACAGGAGACACTATTGTTGGTTGGATAACCCAGCAACCAGTCCAGTCTGTCTGTGCTTTGCCTTCAGCGCTGAAGAGATGGAACCTGACACTCACTTTCCCAGCCTCCCTGGCAGCCAAATGTGAACAAATATCCTATTGCTGGTCAAGAGGAGTATATTTACAGAGGATTGGTAAAAAGCAGCTGCCTACCTAATAAAGAGGTTAAGTCTGAAAGAAGGATGTGGGGGCATCCCACCTTTTCTCCTTCCTGGACTGGGGATGTAATATCTGGAATTGTGGTGACCACTTTTTATAAGCATAGGGGAAAAGAGTCAATGCAAAAATGATGGAGCTCTTAGGTGCACCCTACTCTTTGTCTAGGTTCTAAATCCACCAAGAAATGAAAAAGTAGAGTTAATGAACAGAGAATCAAAATATCCTTTCTTATTGATAAAGCTAGTGTTTAGGACGGTTTAACACAGGGGCTGACTGACTCTACCCTAAAAAGCTGATTGTCCCTACTGCCACCTTCATGTGTCTCTCACCCCCAACACCGACCACAGCTATTTCAAAACTCCCGCAGGACCATGATGGAGGCAATGGAGAATCTGTCACCTAAGGTCCCTGATGTGAATTTGGACCAAGCATTAATGCAATCCACTTCCAGGCTATTATCCCTAAGGCAGAGAGTTCAGTCTCGCATTTATTTTCCCATCCCAAATAATTCCTACCTGTGTCTAACATCATCTATCAGAATCTTTGCAGTTAGACTACATGAGAATATTGAAATTCTCCAGTAATAATATGCCAAACAAGGGGCTGGCAGGTGGCGTGGTGGTTAAGGGTGCTAGACTCCCACATGGCTGACCATGGTTCAAGTCCTAGACCTGGAGACTTGCTTTCCCACTTTCCATCTCTATCACTCTCTCTGACTCTTTTCCTCTCTGGACAAATGTAAATTAATTAACTAATTAATTTAATAATTCTTTCTTTTAGAGAGGTTTTTGCTATAGGGCACGTGCGTTCGCCAGAAAGACAGAGAGAGACAGACAGGGAGGATGGCCACATCACAATCCCTTTTCCTCCATTCTCCTCTCGGGATCTTGGGCACGCACGCACACGTGCCCAGCGTGAGTTTAAGCCACTGGGTCCGGGACTCGAACCTCAGCTGACTACATGGGAGTCCAGCGACATAGCCATTACGCTAACTGCTGTTCCCATTTAAGTTTTTGCCATTTAATAACCCTTAAAAAAAAAAAAAAAAAAAACTCAGCTAGTAGTGAATACTACTTGATTGCAAGTACATGACCAAGACTGAGAAACGGGATTCCCCCACCCTGACTGAGAACAGGCCCTAAGTCAGAGTGGTCATTAATAGGTAGGTCATTAAGTGAGGAATGACTGTATTATAAAACATAAACTGGTCCACCAAAAAATTCCCAAGGAAATTACATCCCTTACTTATAGATTAAAATGGAGAGAAATCTGAAGTCCAAAATCATTCTGTCTTCTGTCCCTGTGTGTTAACATTTAACGGCTTCAAAGTCCATACCACATGGTCCTGGCTTCCCATTCAGCTCAGCCTCAACCTCAGCTACAGAGCCTCTGCATCTGCTCACAGTGGTCCTCAGTGGCTGCGGCTTGGGCTGCCTCTCCAGCAACACGTGCACACTCGTTCAGGACCTCAGAAGTGAATTATTTTGAGGACTAGTTCTATGACAGTGGTAATATGCTTCTCAGGAGAACCTAGACCCAACATGATGACCATAGTTCAAATCCCCAGCCCAGCTCATTGGAAACACGCAGGGCATGCAAGTGAGTGCCCAAGATCTGATGGGCTGGAAGACTGGAGGTAGGGGATTGCAGTGTGAACAGACCCTGTGGAGGGTGCTTCTCTCTCTCTCGTGTGCACACATGCTCTATCATGAATAAAGAGAAAAACTCTTACCAAAATATAGAGTGAATTACTTTGCAATCGAGTCTCTGGTGCACCACACTTTTTTTCTTTTCTTTTTTTTAGAGATTTTTTTGCTGTATGGCATGTGTGCTCACCAGAGAGACGACAGAGAGACAGAAAGCAAGAAATCACACACACACACCCCAAGACAGAATGGCCAGGCCGCAATCCTTTCTCCTCCATTCACCCCTCAAGATCTTGGGCACACATGCAAGCACATGCACCCAGCATGAGTTTTAAGCCGCTGGCTCTGAGACTCAAACCACAGTCGTCTATGTGGGAGTCAAACAACATAACTACCATGCCATCTGCTGGTCCCAGTGTATCACACTTTTTAACTTTTTTTTTTAAGAGATTTTGCTATAGGGTGTATGCACTTGTCAGAGAGACAGAAGGAGACAAAAAAAGAAAAGTGAGAAATTACCTTCCCATGGGGGGATGGCCACACCACAATCCCTTCTCTGCCATTCTTCTCTCAGGATTTTGGGCACATGTGCAAACACACCCCAGGTGAGTTTCAAGCTGCTGAGCCCAGGCCTCAAACCATGGTCAACCATGCAAGAGTCTAGCACCTTAGTCACTATGCCATCTGCTGGTTCCCTATTTATTTAACTGACAAATAAAATTGTATGTATTTACTGTGTACAACACAATGTTATAAAATGTGTACATGTTATGTAATGGCTAAATCAAACTAATTAACATATGTCTTCCCCCACATACTTGTTTTGTGTGTGTGTGTGTGTGTGTGTGTGTGTGTGTGTGTGTGGTGAGAACATTCAGAATCTATGCCATGATAAACTGTAATTAATTATAGCCATCACACTGTACAATAGATCTCTTGAACTTACTCCTAGTTAACTGAAATGTTTTATCATTTGACCTATATTTCCCAATCTCCCACCCACCAAGTCCCTGGTAATCACCATTCTATTCTCTACTTCTCTGTGTTAGACTTTTAAAAATTCCACTACATGGGAACCAGCAGTTAGCGTAATGGCTATGTCGCTGGACTCCCACGTAGTCGACTGCGGTTCGCGTTCCAGACCCAGTGACTTAAACTCACGCCGGGCGCGTGTGCATGCGTGCCCAAGATCCCGAGAGGAGAATGGAGGAGAAGGGATTCCAGCGTGACCATCCCCCCTGGGGGGTGATTTCTCGCTTTCTGTCTCTATGTCTCTCTCTGTCTGGCGAGCGCACGTGCCCTATAGCGAAAACCTCTCCAAAAAAAAAGAAAAGAAAAAATTCCACTACAAATTAAGTTGTGTGGTATCTATCCTTCTGTGCCTGGCTTATTTCACCATACATAACATTCTCCAGATTCATCCACGCTATTGCGAATGAAAGGATTTCCTTCTCTTTTTTTTTAAGAATTATTTTTTTAATTTAACTTTATTTATTTATTTATTCTAATTTGACCAGAGAAGGACAGAGTAAAAAAAAGGGTGGGCGGGGGGCAGGGGGAAAGCCAGCCTCCAGGTCCAGGACTCGAACTGTGGTTGTCCATGTGGGAGTCCAGCATCCTTAACCACCATGCTACCTGCTAACCCTAAGGGTTTTCTTCTTTTTAAAGGCTGATTAGTGTTCCATTGTGCATATATGTATGTGTGTGTGTGTGTGTATATATATACACGCATATTGCATTTTCTTTATACAGTCATCTGGTGATGAGCACTTCAGGCTGATTCCATCTCTTGGCTAGTGTAAATAGTTCTGCAATGAACATGGAAGTACAGCTGTTATTATTGTTATTATTTTGAATGTTTTGAGGAACCTCTGTACTGTTTTCCATAATGGCTGTACTCATTTACATTCCCATCAACAGAACACCACACTTTTTTAAAGAGTCCAAAGATATAAAAGGACATACACAATTATCACAGCACTGACTCTTAAACTACCAAATTTTAAGAAAACAAGCTTATTCCATTCCCCTAGAGAACCGTTATTATCTTGTTTCCCTAATCTAGTACTGAATGTTTCAAAGATTCTAGAAGACATTCAAAAGTAGCTGACTGAAAGAGAGATGGATAAAGTCTTCTTGGCGTTGGCCTCTCCAGGATGCCGGGTTTGTGTAAGTCATTTTAGTGCGTAAAGCCTTTGGACTTAAATTCAATGAAGAGAAACCTCCTAGCAGAAGATTAATTTGAGGACTATGTACTTACCATTTTTGCAGCATGAATCCACCTATATTTAGCCCCTTAAATTCCATTTCCCTTTCAGTGCCGTCTTAGCCCAGGTTTCCCAGCAAAAAGAACCAGAGGCAAAGCCTATGTGCCAGTGCTTTATTGGAGAGCGGCAAGCCCCAGGGAAGTAAGAGTGAGGAAACGGGAAGTGAAGCAGGGAAGGGGAAGAAGCAAATCCAAGTTGGGACGCAGCCACGCTGGCCACAGCTTCACGAGCAAACATCTGCCGGTTACTCAGCCATACAGGACATCTTCCAGGTAGGCCACCGGAACCACCTGCCTCAGAACACTCCCTCAGAGGAAAGGAGGGCAATGGGTAGAAATCTGTGTTTTCGGACCAGCGGATGGCGTGGTGGTTAAGGCGCTGGACACTCCCACATGGCCAAGCGGGATTCGAGTCCTGGACCTGGTGGCTTGCTTTCTCACTTTCTCTCTCTCTCACTCTCACCCTCTGTCTCTCTCTGGTCAAATTTTTTTAAAAAAATCAATGAACGAATAAATAAAAAATAAATTGTTAAAAAAAAGAAATCTGTGTTTTAACAAGCCCCGCCTGGTGATTTTATTCACGTGCAAGTTGGAAAACCTCTGCTCTACAGGAACAAGCACTCATCAACAGACCAAACCTCTACAAGCCACAGTCACGTTAAGAGCTAAATAACAAGAAGGCAGATAAGTCTGTCACCTGCATCACAGAACTAAAAGCCAACTGTGGAAAAATTCTGTCTCCCAACAAATCACTGCAACCAGAGTACAAGGCTCTAGCCCCATATCCTGCCCACCCTCCAAAGCTTTTCCATATGAATCTTTTGTTCCTTTCTATCCCACTCTTAGGTTCTGTCTTCGTGTTTCTAGCCAATCTACTGGGTGTTGAAGTTTCTGAGACTGCACACTCACAAAATCAATGCCTACAAGGGGCAAGGCTCCTCCCCACATAAAGCTTGTGTCACGAGAGAGAGCCATGAAAAGTACATGACCTGTCTGCTGATTGCTGACCTCCGACAGGAAAAAAACTGAAGCCAGGACAAGCCCCCGGCTTATCCTGCCTATGTTTTTTTTTTTTTTTTTTTTTTAAGTACCTCCCAATGAGGTGTGGTCATGCCATAATCCATTTCTTCTCGCCATCAGGATCTGGGACACACACGTACCCAGTGTGTTTATCAAGCCATCAGGGCCAGGATTAGAACCATGGCCAGCCATGTAGGATCCATCTCCCTAAGCACTGTGCTTAATACTGTGCTATGGGATCAGCCCATATCCTACCTAACTTTACTGATTATAGAAGTAACTTTATCTTGGGGCCAGTAGGTAGTGTATCTTCAACAACCAGTAGATTGGTTAAGGGTGCTGGACTCCCACATGGCCAATTGTGGTTTAAGCCCTGGACCTGGTGGCTTGCTTTCTCATTTTCTCTCTCTCTCCCTCTCTGTCTTCCTCTCTGGTCAAATTAAAATAAATAAATAAATAGAGTTAAATTAAAAAGAATTTTTTTTGAAGAAGTTTTTTCTTATTGGGCGCGTGCGCTCGCCAGAAAGACAGAGAGAGACAGAGAGATAGAAAGTGAGAAATCACCACCCCCCAGAGGGGATGGCCACGCCGCAATCCCTTTTCCTCCATTCTCCTCTCTGGATCTTGGTCGGGCACGAATGCACACATGCCCGGCGTGAGTTTAAGCCACTGGGTCCAGGACTCGAACCGCGGTCGCCTACATGGGAGTCCAGCAACATAGCCATTATACTAACTGCTGGTCCCCCAATAAAATAATTCTAAAAAAAAAAAAGTAACTTTATTTTCCCTGGAGAAAAGATAGGAATGACACTAATAGATGTCCCTGCTCATGGAAGGAAAAAGCAGGAGTAGAGAATAAGCATCTCCACAAAATGACAGATGGTGGAGAAGAGAGATAAAAGGAGCCTGTATCTTTGATGGTATAACATATTAATAGTTGCCATTTGGACTCGGCACTGCGACACTGCGGTCTGCACCAGCTCTGCGGACGTGATCCAGAGCAACTTATTTCTCAAGAACTGGCTGCTAGTCCGCCCCAAGTTCCATATTGAGAAACACACTCTAATCTAACTCAGAGCGAGATGGCCGTCCTGTCCAAGGAGTATGGTTTTGTGGTCCTGACGGGCGCCGCCAGCTTTGTGATGGTCGCCCACCTAGCCATCAACGTCGCCAAGGCCCGCAAGAAGTACAAGGTCGAGTACCCTACCATGTACAGCACGGACCCTGAAGACGGGCACCTCTTCAACTGCACCCAGCGAGCCCACCAGAACACGCTGGAAGTGTATCCGCCCTTCTTGTTTTTCCTAGCTGTTGGCAGTGTTTACCACCCACGTATGGCTTCTGGCCTGGGCTTGGCCTGGATCATAGGATGGGTGCTTTATGCTTACGGCTATTACATGAGTGAACCCAGCAAACGGAGTCGAGGGGCCCTGGGCTCCATTGCCAACTTGGCCTGATGGGCACAACCTTGTGCTCGGCCTTCCAGCATCTTGGTTGGGTGAAAACTGGCTTGGGGGTGGGGGGTGGGGGTCCAAGTGCTGCCATTGAAGAATGACAGGGACCTAGCACTCTCCTCCATTTTGGATGACTTGTCTTCCTTTCCACTTACTCTTTTTTTTTTTTTCCTAAACGTAATAAAACCTTACGTGGCATCAGCCTCATTAAAACAAAAAATAGTTGCCATATGAGGCCTGAGACATCCTACCTCCAGGATGCTTGATATGTAAGCATTCATTATGGGATAATCTGTACACTCCAGAAAAATAATGGTTGAAGGCCTAATCCCTCATGCCTCAGAATGTGACATTGTATGGTCTTTATGGAGGTAATCAAATTAAAACCAAATTAAAATGAGGGTGGGCTCTCATTTGGTGAGTGCTGTCATGATGAAAAAGAAAACTGTGGGCATGGAGACAGACACTCACACGGAAGGAAGATGATATGAAGAGACACAGGGAGAATACAGTCATCTACAAACTGAAGACACTACCCGAAGCTATAAGAGAGACCTAAATAATCTTTTCTAGCATCTTCGGAGGGAGCATGACCCTGCCAATGTTTTTATTTCAAACTTCTGTCCTCCAAAACTATGAGATAATACATTTCAGTTATAACCCAACCCAGTTTGTGGTACTTTGTTAGGGCAGTCCTGGGCACTGACATACAATCAAATGTCCACAAGATTTAAGTTATGGCAAGGTATTCTGTTACTTGCTGCCCCCCAAATTCCTAATTATCACACCTTGAATTTATATAAATTTCAGTGTTACTCATTTTTAAAATAATTATTTACTTAATTTTATTTATTTATTCATTTATTTTTAATTTGACCAAAGAGAGACTCAGAGAGAGAGAAAGGGAAAATGAGAAAGAAAACCACCAGATCCAGGACTAAACTCCATGTGGAAGTGTCTAGCACCTTAACCACCAAGCCTCCTGCTGGTCCCATTCTTTTTTTTTTTTTTTTAGGAGAGAGATTTTTGCTATAGGTGCGTGCACTTGCCAGAGAGACAGAAAGCGAGAAATCACCCCCCAGGGAGGATGGCCATGCCACAATCCCTCCTGTCTCCTCTCAGGATCTTGAGCATGCATGTATATGATCCTGGCATGAGTTTTAAGCCACTAGGTCTGGGACTTGAACTGTAGTCCACTATGTAGGAGCCCAGTTATTTAACCATTACACCATCTACTGTGTTACTCAGTTATTGCTGTATAACAATTTATCCCAAAATTTGGCATCTTAAAACAACAATAATATTCTGAAATCCTGAACATTATTCAAAACCCCAAAAGTTAAAATCCCTAACATCAAAACTCCCCCAAATCACAATCTTGAAAGATTAAGATCCTGAATGTTAAATTCTGAAGACTGAAGGCCAGCAGATGGTGTGGAGGTTAAGGCGCTAGATCCCACATATCTGACTCTATGGTTCAACTTGTAGAGTCAGCAGCTTGAAAAATGCCAGGTGTGTGTGCATGCATGCCCAGAATCCTGAGAGGAGAGTGGAGGAGAAGGGATTGCAGCATGGCCATCCCCATGCAGGGAGGAGGGCTGTGGTTTTCCACTTCCTCTCTGTGGCAAGTGTGCACATCCCATAGCAAAACAAAAACAAAAACAAAACAAAACAAAACAAAAACTTGAAGACCAAAACCCCCATATAAATTGAGTAGAAGTTGTGTTAAGACTTTTAGAGAGTTCTAAGTAATCTGTATGCATTTTTTTAAAGTTTGACTTCACAAAATGTATTATTACAACATTGACTTTGCGTGTACAAAAAGACACTGAAACTTTCTCAATAAATGAAGAGATGTCCTTTTCATATATCTGCTTTTGGGAAAGATAAAGTTTCTCAAGATCTCTGCTCTTTGGGTAACTGCATACACAGTGGTGACCAGAGGTCTTTGATTGATCTCATCAAAAACGAGGTTGTCATGGTATTTCAGAGGATCATAGTTATAAAGCCGGGAGCACACAATTACCAACCACAGTGGTATGTATTTACATTTCTCTTTTTTTTTTTTTTTTACCTATTTCTTTATCTAGTGTATCTGCTCATACTGTTATACCCTTGGGACCTTCATCATACCTGATCGTTCATGCTTACAAAAATATTTATGTCATTATTGTCTATTACGCAAAGTGGCCTATGACGTGCTGTGTGTTTATGCTTCTCAAATAAATCCGCTTTTAAAAACATAAATAAACGTCTTTAACATCCTTTTAAATCATTTTTCCAGAATTATCTCTTGGGAATTATGATCTTCTAGGATTCTAGACTTTAGGAATTCTAATCTTTCAGCATCAACATTGGGATTATGGCATTCAGGAATGTGTCTTTTGGGATTATGAGCAGCACTGGTCCTCGAGACATGGCAATTGGCTTCTCCCTGAAAGAATGATCCAAGAGTGACCCCCAAACAGAAAATTGCAATGTCTTTTATGACCTAAGCTCAGAAATCACACGTCATCATTTCTACAGTCTCTTACTGGTTCCACAGGTCAGACCTACTTACTGCAGGAGAGGCATGAATACTAGGAGGTGAGGGTAATTGGGAGTCATTTTAGAGGCAAGCTCCCACACTTTCCAAAGGCCTTTACATCTTCTACATCATTGAATGAAATGAAATACCATTGTAATGTTCCTTCCTCTACATGGAAACTGGATATTCTTTTATGACTGTGCCTCCATGATCCATCTCAAAAGACCCAGCAAGGGAAAAATCTATAACCTCTTCCATTGACAAGATGAAGCCTGAGCGGGGATACAACTGGGACTGTGAAGGACAGAGGAGGGTGGAAATGTGATTTTGACCCTCAAACCCCAGATACTCATCTGGGGGAGTGTGGCTAGAAATATGAGCCAAGAAATTTAAAGCAAAGAAAAAGCAATACTGTTGTGCCCCCTAAAAGTACATACTTTATTTGTATGAAAGTTAATCCAAGCAAGAAAATAAATATAGGAAGGAATTAGAGAAAAATTTTAGAGGCTTTTGCCTTAGGGTATGTGCACTTGCCAGAAAGAGAGAGAGAGAGAAGGAAAGTGGGAAGTCACCCCTCTGGGATGGCCATGCCCCAATTCCTTCCCCATTCTCCTCCCAGGATCTTGGGCATGCACACACACGTGTCCAGTGTAATTTTCTTTCTTTCTTTTTTTTTTTTAATATATGATCAGTTACTTAATTAGGTTCTTGGCAAAAAATTTAGAACACCAATTTAGGAGGATAAACTCCATTTGTAAGGGCAAACATGGATCGCAGGTAGCCCTGGAGCTGAGGAACAGCTTTGATTTTTGGTAAAATTTGCGAGTCCACAGCTTTCTGATCAACCTTGCGCTGCTCTGAAATCTCGTATTTCTCCTTCTCTGTGGAAGATCTCACCTTCCTGGTGTCTGGGCTTCTGTAGTTTCTTTTTCTTGAAGTAAGCCTCAATAAGGTGCTTTGGGAATTTTACTTTGCTAATATCAATTTTCGTGGAGGTGGCAATGACAAATTTCTGGTGTGTTCTACACAGTGGACTTCGATTGAGAACCAGCGGTCCAGTTACAAGTAGCAAGCCACTGCTCAGCTGCTTCAGGAAAACCACTCTCTTGCCTCTGTGGCGTCCAGTGAGGATGATCAGAATGGTCCCAGGAGTGATGCTGGCTCGCAGCTTTCTCACAGGCTGACTGAAGGGTTTTGTGCCATGGCTCAACAGCTTTTGAGGCACATCTTCATTAGGATAATACCTAGGCATTTTGTGCAGTTTAACCACCTGGGTACCACCATTCTCGTCTCCACCTACTGGTTTTTTGACAGTGTCAAGAACCCTCTCCTTTTTCTTTTGGATCCTGGATTTAGTGGCCGAGTGTTTCTCTTGTCCATGGCCTTCCTGGAATACATGGCAGACCGGGAGTATCTGCTGATGCCCTGGACTAAGACAGGGTTTTGGCTGCAATGGGGCTTCCCTTCTTGGGTTATTAGCCTTGGGGTCACTTTTTTTAACCTTGCCACTGGCATCAGCCTTCTTGGTTTCAGGTTTCTTCTCCTTACTATCCTGCTTTGCAGCTTTTTCACCTGCCATCTTGTATAGTGGGCAAGAGAACTAAAACTCTCCATTGCAATTTTCAAGCCACCAGATCTAGGACTCAAACCACAGTGAACTACGTGGGAGCCCAGCAAAATAACCACTACGCCATCTGCTGGCCCAAATTTAGAGAAATTTAAAGATGATTAGAAAAACTAATAAAAGAAGCTTGACATTCAGTGAGCTGTATCAATTAAGATTTTCTTGGTTGCAAATAATGGAAGCCAATTAACATTAGTTTAAAGAGAAAAAGGAACCTATTAGAGCACTGGGTACCCTATTGAATCCAAGCGTCAAACATGACAGGCTGCGGGCAACTCTGAAGACTTCAACAATGGAGGGTCATGGAGCGCCTCTGTACGACATCACCACTGATGTGACTCCTCTCTAGGGAGGAGTCTATGTGTCTCTTGGTTCCATATTCTAGATCTACCCAAAAGACAGGTCCCAGTTTTCTCAACCTGGACCTAGCCCCTGCCTCAGGAAAGACTGAACTAGCACAGACCTGATTACTAAGCCCCACTGCTAGGATTTGGGGCAGTTCTTGGACAAAGAGTAAATGTGAGCTGAACACCCAGGCAGCTCCCTCCAGAGAGCCCATCCATCATAAGCCATATCCTTGGCACATCATTTCAGAAGAGCTGTGGCCTGCTCCGGTCAACCCAAACCTTTACTCATGCTTAGGATTTCCCTTATATTATTCTGTTCTTAAGTCCTGCAACTTCTTGACATGAAAGAAAACAATCTTATGAGGGGCCAGCCCTGATGACAATCAGACAAAAGTATGATATAAAACAAGTTCTTACTTTTCACTTAATAGAGCCCTTCAGGCAGACCCCATCAGCCTCAGGTGGAAAGTACCAAGTCCCTTCTTCCTCTGGCTCCCTCTCTCTTCTCTTTTCTATTCTTCTACCCTGTGTATACCACCCTATTCTGGCTTTCATCTCCAGGCTCCAGATCTGGATTCCATTCTGATGAAGCCCCTTGGGCTTATCTAAATTCTCTCAGTGGCCATGAGCCTCCTTATACCACTTTAAGCCTAGACAACTTCAGGTCTTGCAAACTGGTCAGAATATAACATCTGTGAGACAAATAGGCCTTTATTCCACTAATTCGAATCACCACCCAGAATTCACTTTTATTCTGAGACTCACTTCCCAAGAAGGAAAAGATGAACTCAGGGGGTTCCATGACATCTATCATTTTGTTTTGTTTTAAAGAATTATTTATTTATTTATTTCCATTTGTTATTGTTATTTTTTTTTTTCTTTATTTGAAGAGAGAGAGAGAAAGGGAAAGTGAGAAAGCAAGCCACCAGGTCCAGGACTTGAACCATGGTTGGCCATATGGGAATCCAGCACCCTTATCCACCACACCACTTGCTGGCCCCTCTGTCATTTTTTTAACCCCCCGTTCATGTCTGGGTATGTGTCTTATGACTCCTTGCTGCTGTCTATAAATGCTTAGAAACACAGACACAACTCGATGCTGGGAGGAGTGACTAATGGCAGCGTGTGTCACTCCTCTAAATTATGAGACTAGAAGGAAAATGTCCCTCAGGAGCCATTACACACCATGGCAGAAGTGAGGGAAAACACTAATCGGTACTGGGGAGAAGGTGGGCAGGGAGTGTGGGGTGGAGGTGTCTGAGTCAGCTCCCTGGTCCTATTCTAGAAGAAAGAAATTCTCGAATGCGACATAGGACATTGTATCCAAATTGGTAGGTGATAGCTTCAAGATGAATAATATCTCAGAAAATTTAAACACAGAAAATTATGCTACAGGAAACGGCATTTAATCTGAGCTTTCTTTGGTGAGGCCAGTTAAAGATTAAAAAAAAATAAAAATTAAGCTTGCTAAAGCAGATGTGCCTTGTTGGTGACAACTGAGAAAGATGAGCTGTTGAGATAAAGACAGCCCCTGACTCCAAACCTGATTTGACTATAGCCTAGAAAGTCAACTAGAGTAAAGAAAGAAGGGACAGGATGGGGTACCACATAGTTGTGGCTTACTGTCAAGAGCCTAATTTTGTTTTGAGAGGTGTTTGTAGATGCTTACTATATTATTAAATTAACTAAATAAAAGATAACTTATAAATGAATATAAGGGGTGGAATGGGAGAGTCAGTAAGCTTTTAACAACTTCATGTTCCTATATCTGGGGAGGTGGCCACACTGTAATCCCTTCTCCTCCATTCTCCTTTGGGGATTTTGAGCAGACGCACATGCATCCAGTGTGATTTTCAAGCCACCAGGTCTGGGACTCAGACCACTGTCAGCTATGGGGGAGTCCAGTGCCTTAACCGCCACACCACCTGCTGGCCCTGTTCCTACCTTTAAAATGGAATTTAAAAAATCATTTTGATTGGAACCAGCAGTTAGCGTAATGGCTATGTCGCCGGACTTCCACATAGTTGACTGCGGTTCGAGTCCTAGACCCGGTAGCTTAAACACACGCCGGGCACGCGTGCGTGTGTGCCCAAGATCCTGAGAGAGAATGGAGGAGAAGGGACTGCGGCATGGCCATCCCCCCTGGGGG
This sequence comes from Tupaia belangeri chinensis, assembly GCF_000334495.1. Taxonomy (NCBI): domain Eukaryota; kingdom Metazoa; phylum Chordata; class Mammalia; order Scandentia; family Tupaiidae; genus Tupaia; species Tupaia belangeri. The sequence goes on from NW_006159809.1 coordinate 4,766,619, forward strand.
ATGATTTCTCGCTTTCTGTCTCTCTGTCTCTCTCTGTCTGTCTGGCGAGCGCATGCGCCCTATAACAAAAACCTCTCAAAAAAAATCATTTTATTTTATACATTCAATCACTGTACATTACTATAGCTTGTAAAATGAATTTACCCAACATGAATATATTTCACACCAGTAAATTAGATTTTTTTTCAAAGTTTAGAAAATCCTGGGGCCAGCAGATGGCATAATAGTTACATCACTGTACTCTCATATAGTGGGCTGCAGTTCAAGTCACAGACCTGGCAGCTTAAAACTCATGCCAGGCATGTGTGCGTGCATGCCCAAAATCCCAAGAGGAGAATGGAGGAGAAAGGAATGCAGCATTGCCATCCCCCTTTTGGGGATGAGTTTTCATTTTCTGTCTCTCTGTCTCTCTTTGTCTGTCCAGCGGACATATGTGTCCTATAGCAAAAAAAAAAAAAAAGAAAGAAAGAAAGAAAGAAAGAAAGAAAGAAAGAAAGAAAACCTCTCTAAAGAGAAAAAAATCTAGAAAATACTAAATTTACAAAAATGTAAACATCTGTATAATCCTACCATGTTTTGGGGTGGAAATTATAGAATTTGTCCCACTACTCTTCTAAGTCACAGAGGTGACCTTGGTAAACTTAGAGGTGGGTAGGTGGGTAGTTACTACCTAATTTATGAAATGGCAATATAATAGGAAACTCTTCAGCTTCTTCAACTCCCTTCTCAGATCCATTTGGTAAAAATATGTCTTAAACTATCCTCAAAAGTGTTCATAGTCTGACTTAGTGGTGCAGGAGTAATGCTGGATCCATGTGAAAGACCACAGATTAAGTTTCCAGGGCAACTTGTATATATCAAGCATGTGTGCTCAAGATCTTGGCTGGCTGGGAAGGCTGGGGAAAGGGATCACAGTGTGAGACCCTGTTAAGGGTGCTTATCTTTTTCCCTCTCTCTGTCTCTCATGAAAAGAATAAATAAATAAATGAATGAATAAATAAATAAACAAACAAACAAACTTTTTTTTTGGAGGGGGGGGAGATTTTTACTATAGGGCACATGCACTCACCAGAAAGACAGAGAGAGATAGAGACAGAAAGCAAGAAATCACCTCCCGGGGGGATGGCCATGTCACAATCCCTTCTCCATTCTCCTCTCAAGATCTTGGGCACGCTCGCACATCCACCCAGCATGAGTTTAAGCCACCGGGTCTGGGACTCGAGCTGCGGTCGACTACAGGGGAATCCAGTGACATAGCCATTACACCAACTGCTGGTCCCAGAATAAACTTTCTCAAAAAAAGTGTTTAAATATATATGGTTGCATAGTGTGGGGCTATGTTATGATTAATGTGAGATGAATGGACCCAGATCTTGGCACAGTTATATGCTTGTCTTTTAGCAATGATTAGGAAAGACTGGGAACACTAGTCATTAAATAAATACACAAATGTAAAAAGGGCTGTTTTTACTCCAAATAGTCAAAGCAATCTTGAGCAGTAAAAACAAAACTAGAAGTTGGGACCAGCAGGTGGCATGCTGGTTGAGGCACTGGGTACTCCTACATGCTGACAATGGTTTGAGTCCTGGACCTGGTGGCTTGCTCTCTCACCTTCTCTCTCTCTCTGTGTGTGTATCTCTCTAGTCAAAAATGAATGAATAAGTAAAGTTAAATAAATCATTAAAAAAAAAACTAGATGCATAACACTGCCTGATTTTTAAATATATAACAAAACTACAATAATCAGAAACAGTATGGTACTGGCATTAAAACAGACAAATAGGGGACAGTCCCCATAACACAGTACTTAAGTCCAATGTATAGGGAGCTGGACTCCATATGGCTGACTATGATTCAAATCTTGGCCCTGGGGCCTTGAAAAACACACTGGGTCCATGTGTGTATGTGCTCCATATCCTGATGAGATAAAGAAATGGAGAAAAAAAGATTGCAGCATGACCATGCCCTATTGGGGAGTTCTCTCTGCCTCTCTCTGTCTCTCTCTTTCTCTCTCTCTCCCTTCTCTCTCTGGTGATCATGCATGCCCTTTGGAAATTAAAAAAAAAAAAAAAAAAAAAAAAAAAAACACTACCCTCCCCCACCAACATACACACAAATAGACAAATAGACCAATGAAACAGAAAAGAAAGCCCAGAATAGAGAGCATCTATGGTCAACTAATTTTTACAAGAGTGCCAAAAAATACACAATGGAAAAAGGATACACATTTCAGTAAACAGTGTTAGAAAAATTGAATATCTACACACAGAATGAAACTGGACCTTAGTTCACACTACATACAACATCAACACAAAATGGATTAAAGATTTAAGTATGAGGGGGCCAGCAAGTGGCTTGGTGGTTAAGGGCACTGGACTCCCACATGACCGACCACAGTTCGAGTCCCAGACCTGGTGGCTTGCTTTCTCACTTTCTCTCTCTGTCCCTCTCTGTTCAAATTAAAATAAGTAAATAAAATAAACAAATAAAGTCAAATAAAATAAACAAAATTAAATAAAATAGTTGGGTTTTTAAAAAAGATTTAAATATAAGACCTGGGCAATGATATTTTGGAGTATGACACCAAAAGCACAGGCATAAAAGCAAAAATAGACAAGTGGGATTCCATCAAACTATAAGCTTCTGCACAGAAAGGAAACAATCAGCAGCATGAAAGACAACCCATGGAATGGGAGAAAACATTTGCAGACCAGAAGCACTTTCTTGGGAAGATGGTGGCTGTGTCAGTCTTTGCACCACCGGTAGGAGGTTTCTCTTTTTATAACTGCAGTAGGAATGGCGTAAACCTGGAAGCTGATTTTGCAAAGAAGGGGCACAAGCTTCCAAAGGCCCAGAAAACTGGCATGACAATCGCGGGGGTGGTCTATAAGGATGACATAGTTCTTGGAGCAGATACAAGAGCAACTGAAGGGATTGTTGTTGCTGACAAGAACTGTTCAAAAATACACTTCATATCTCCTAATATTTATTGCTATGGTGCTGGGACAGCTGCAGACACAGACATGACAACCCAGCTCATTTCTTCCAACCTGGAGCTCCACTCCCTCTTCACTGGCCGCCTTCCCAGAGTTGTGACGGCCAAACGGATGCTAAAGCAGATGCTTTTCAGGTATCAAGGTTACATTGGTGCAGCCCTAGTTTTAGGGGGAGTAGATGTAACTGGATCTCACCTCTACAGCATCTATCCTCACAGAGCAACTGATAAGTTGCCATATGTCACCATGGGTTCTGGCTCCTTGGCCACAATGGCCATGTTTGAAGATAAGTTTAGGTCAGATATAGAGAGGGAAGAAGCCAGAAACTGGTGAGTGAAGCCATTGCAGCTGGCATCTTCAACGACTTGGGGTCTGGAAGTAACATTGATCTCCGTGTCATCAGCAAGAGCAAGCTGGATTTCCTCCGTCCATACTTGGTGCCCAATAAGAAGGGGACCAGGTTTGGCTGGTACAAGTGTGAGAAAGGGACTACCGTGGTCCTCACCAAAAAGGTCACTAGCCTGGAATTCGAGGTGCTGGAAGAAACAGTGCAGACCATGGACACTTCCTGAAGGGTGTTAGTGGCTGGTTGGTTGTTGTTCTAGAAGACTGGGGTGTTGGAGGCTCCCCAGAAGATGTTCACTTGGTAGTGTTTGCTGACTGAAACGCAATTAAAACAAACAAACAAACAAACAAACATTTGCAGACCATATATCTGATAAGGTTAATATCCAAAATATAAGGAACTCATACAACTCAGTAGCAAAAATGCCTTTTGTTTGCCCTGAGTTAGTACTCACCAATGTTAGCTAGAACCGTTCTCTAGGCAGTTGAATTATCTTCCTATCTACACTGATTTCAAAAAAAAAAAGTCATTTTAATTCAGGACCAATTCACTCAGCTCGTCTGTGGACCTACTCATGCTTCTTGGTTCTATATCGAAGATGAAGCCCACTTCCAGCACAGTTCCCAGCCTAGTCAGCAGCCGTCTAAAAGGAGTACCCTGGGACCAGCAGGGTCCATAGCGTAATGGCTATGTTGCTGGACTCCCATGTAGTCGACTGCAGTTCAAGTTCTGGACCTGGTGGCTTAAACTCACGCCAGGTGCATGTGCATGTGTGCCCAAGATCCCAAGAGGAGAATGAAGGAGAAGGGATTGTGGCATGGCCATGCCCCCGGGGAGTGATGTCTCACTTTCTGTCTTTGTCTCTCTCTGTCTTTCTGGCGAGTGCACACGCCCTATAGCAAAAAAAGAAAAGAAAAGAAAAGAAAAGAAAAGAAAAACCTTTCCAAAAAAAGAAAAAAAATTAAAAAAAAAAGGAGTATCCTTGGACATAAGGGGTTCTATAGGAAATCAGGGATGGACTAGGGACTCCATCACATCACTGAATTATCAATTTGGACCCAACTGCTTTCATTGTTTAATTTTCTAAAATAATGAGACACTAAATATTTTCAAATGCAGGCTTCAATCCCTTTTTCTAGCCCATCTCTCTTCCCCTGTCCCCACAAAGCTAGTACCCCAAAGAAGTCTTGCCATTCCTGATATTCAGGAAGAGCCTCAGCCTCTGATAAGTAAAAAATGTAGGCTCTTGAAGACAGCAGAGCTGCCAAGCAGCCCAAGAGCTTGGAGGCAAAGGTGCTGGCAGCAGGCAGCCCACAGCCTATATATGGAGCTGCCAGGAAAGCAACTGTTTCCAGGGTGAGCCGGCACAGCCATTCAGAAAAGGAGCAACTCAGAACTTAGCAACGTAATTGAAGCCTGTCATGCTCACCTCTCACCCCTCCACCCCCTCCCCAGCAGCCCAGCTTCTGCTCTGCTCAGGACTGCTTTGGGGGATTCGCAGCAAGTGCCCAACAGCTCACATGTGTTTCCCAAACAGCCCGGAAAGACATCCGGGTCCTCCGTGGTGTGGAGGCTTTTGACCTTAACAAGGCTCCTGTAGTGGAAACAGTAGTATCTCAGCGAAGAGAGAGACAAAGGATCAAATGAGACAGCACACTAGCACTATCCAGGAAAGTGAATCAGTTAGGGCTTTCCCAACCGGAAACAGACATGTGTAACTGGGCTGATGCTGATTCCCCTCTTAATCAGTGTCATAAAAACAAAGCAACCACAGGGCAACAGATTAGACCGGTGAAACTGAGGAAGCCGTGGACTGACGGAATGCATTTACAAAGACATAACGGGCTACTGGGTCCTCACGATGACCTGCCTTGCCAGTTCCCAGACCACCTTCTGCTTTGCATGGTGCCACAAAAAAAAAAAAAAAAAATCTCCACAAAGGCAGCTTAAATGGGACCTTGTTCTCTTTTTGCCAAAATCAGGATGATGACCTAGTTGCGATGGCCACAAGGACCAGTAAAGACCATGGATACAGGTAACAAGGTCCGGGCAAACCTGCTGAGGCAGAAGTCTAAAAGTGGTATAAAGAAATGGCTAAGAAACGGGGGCAGGCACATCAGCCAGAGATAGGACCTCTAAAGCCGGGATTTGGAGGGTCACAACAGCCCTGGAAGGGACTACGGCCCCTTGAAGGGGGATGTGGCCTGCCAAGGGCCAGATTGGCCAGTAATTGGCCCCTCTGGTCACTTTTTTCTTATTTTAACAAGTATAGGTTTGACTTAGAAGACGTTTGTCTCGGTCCTATTTTAACTTATTTTGTTGTCTTATGTGGCTAGTTCAACCCTCTTACTCTCTCCTTATCCTTATTTTCTTTCTAATTTAAGGTTTCCAGCTCCACCTTCACTCTATTATTATCTTACCTTTCCATTCTTTTTATTAAACTTCATTTTTTTTTAAAGCTATTTGTTTGGGAGACTAGTAGGTGGTGTGGAGGTTAAGGCGCTGGACTCCTACATGACCCACCACTGTTCGAGTTCCAGACCTGTTGGCTTGCTTTTTCATTTCCCCTCTCTACCTCTCTGTCTCTCTGGTGAGCACACATGCATTAGAGCAAAATTTTAAAATGGTAATAATAACAGTAAGAAAAATTAAGAAAAAAAAGCTATTTGCTTCTCCATTTTAGCCTTTCTATTAAAAAAAAAAAAAAGGAGCCTTGTAAAAATCTGGCTTTACTTTTATTTTCTTGTATATTCCTTTAAAATGTTAGCTATTTACAGATTTAATACTTTCCTTTTAGTTCCACCTTTTATTCTAAAACTGTCTTTTATTTAATCCTTGTTAGTAACTGTAATAGCCATGGTTCAGAGTAGGAATGCAGCAGATTGTACTTCCTAAAAATGGCCACAATATTTCTGTTCTAGTCCATTCTGTTTCTAATTACAGAAGTACCTGAGCCTGAGTAATTTAAGAAATTAGAGGTTTATTCAGCTCATGGTTTAGAGGTCTGAGGTCCAGTGGCTGCATCTGGTGAGGGTCTTCTTGCTGGCAGATAACAAAGCAGAGGGCAGGAGCTTCTGCAGAGCAGAGCAGAGCAGAGCACATCTCTTGTCCTTCCCTTGCCTATAAACCTAGAGGACTCAATCATGGGGACCCCTCCCTGATGCCTAATCACATCCCAAAGACTCCCCTTTCTTTTTTTTTCCCCAAAACTCCACCTTTCAACACCATAATTAGATTAAGTCTCCACCCTCTTCGCATTGTTACGTGGTTTTTGTTTTTTGTTTTTTTTGGAGCGGTTTTCGCTACAGGGCGCATGCGCTCGCCAGACAGCTAGAGAGAGACAGAGAGACAGAAAGCAAGAAATCACCCCCCAGGGGGGATGGCCATGCCGCAATCCCTTCTCCTCCATTCTCCTCTCGGGATCTTGGGCACACACGCACACGCGCCCGGCGTGAGTTTAAGCCACTGGGTCTGGGACGCGAACCACAGTTGACTACATGGGAGTCCAGTGACATAGCCATTACGCTAACTGCTGGTTCCCTCGCATTGTTATATGGCTCTCCAAAGTTTAACATATGAATTTGGGAGGTTCACATTCAAACCACAGCAATTTCCACCCCATGTGATCTTCCAGAACTTTGTCTCTTCTCCATCAAAGGTGGAATCTGGGCCAGCAGGTGGTGGTTAAGATGACGGATCCCACATGGCTGACTCCATGGCTCAATCAGGCAGCTTGAGAAAACACACTGAACACATGGGTGTCCATGTCCAAAATCCTGAGAGGAGGAGGGACTGCAGTGTGGCCATTTCCCTTTGGGGGTGATTCCTCACTTTCTCTCTCTCCCTATCTCTCTCTGGTGAGTGCACATGTCCTAAAGCATATTTTTTAAATTTTTAGAAGTAAAGTCTAATTCCCCTTCTCTAGAGTTGAGTTGGTCTTTGTAACTGCCTTGACTACTAGAGTGTGACAGAAGTGATGCTATGGGACTTCTGAAGCTAAGTAATAAAGGCTATCTCTTTCTGTCTCTGCCTCTCTCTTATTTTCTTTCTCAAAGAGCTCACCCTTGGGACCCAGCAACCATGCTGTGAGAAAGCCCAGGCTACATGGCAAGGCTCATGTAGTCAGGGACCAGGGAACTGAACTGACAGCCAGCATATTTGCCCACAGTACAAGTGAACTTCTTCCTTTTGTTTTTCTTTTAAAGAATTATTTGTTGGGGGGACCAGCAGTTAGCGTATTGGCTATGTTGCTAGATTCCCATGTAGTCGACCGCAGTTTGTGTCCCAGACCCAGTGGCTTAAAACTCATGCCGGGCATGTGTGCGTACATGCCCAAGATCCCGAGAGGAGAACGGAGGAGAAGGGATTGTGGCGTGGCCATCCCCCCTGCGAGGTGATTTCTTGCTTTCTGTTTCTCTGTCTCTCTCTGTCTGGCGAGCGCACGCACCCCATAGCCAAAAAAAAAAACTCTCAAAAAAAATTATTTGTTGGGACTGGCAGATAGTGTAATGGTTATGCTGCTTGACTCCCATGTAGTCATTGGCAGTTTGAGTCAGCAACTTAAAACTCATCCCAGGTGCATGTGTGTGCATGCCCCAAATCCCGAGAATGGAGAAGGAATGGCAGCACAGCCATCCCCCCCAGGAAGTGATTTGTTGCTTTCTGTCTCTCCATCTCTTTAGTGAACACACGCTCTATAGCAAAAACCTCTCAAATAAAGAAAGAAAGAAAAGAAAAAAATATTTTTTTAATTTTATGATTATTTTTTAATTTGACCAAAGAGAAAAAGCAAGATTCCTGGTTCGGGATGTAAACCTCAGTTGGCCATGTAGGAGTCCAGTGCCCTAGCCTCCATGCCACCTGCCAGCCCCACAAATAAAATTCTTGGAACCTCTACCTTCAGTAGAGTCCCTCCAACTTAAACAGTGTGGTATAAAGATGAGTCTTCCCTGCCAAACGCTGTCCAAACTGTAGATTTGTAAGAAAAATAAGTAACTATTGCTGTTTCAAGTCACTAAGTTCTGAGTGGTTTGTTATATACTAATAAAATAACTGAAAAAAGGAAACAGAAACTATGTATTTTGGGGACCAACCCACAGCCTGGTCGTTAAGGGGGCTGGATCCCCCATGTCCAAGTGAATTTCAAGTTCCGGACCTGGAAGCTTGAGAAACATCGAGGCATGTGTGTGGGCCTACCCAAAATCCTGAAAGGAGGGAGAGATGGAGGAGAAGGGACTGCAGTGTGATCATGGCTGGTGGGGGGGGGGGTCTCCCCCCC
>NW_006159809.1:4775289-4788162 GCF_000334495.1 Tupaia belangeri chinensis
AAAAAAAAAAAAAAAAAAAAAATAGGCATTTTAAAGAGGAAGAAAGGATATCAGATACTTACAAAACCACCAGAAGGGATAGAATAAATCTTGGAATGCAAAATTACTGAGTTCAAAAACACCTACAGGGCCAGCCCCACAGCATAGCAGTTAAGCCCTGTGCAGAGAAAGTTGGTTCTCACAAAGCTGACTGCAGCTCTGATACCAGCTCCAATGGCTTAGAAAACATGCCTGGCACATGCACATGCATGCTCCAAATCCTAATGGAGTGGAGAAATGGAGGAAAAGGGATTGCAGTGGGACCATGTCCCACTGTGAAAGGTGTTTTCTCTCTCTCTTCCCCTAACCCCCCCACCTTCCACACCCTGTCTCATCTCCTTCTCTCTCTGGAGATCACATGCACCCTCAGGCAATTTAAGGGGAGGAAAAATCTGCAGTAGCAATGTAATCCAAGGACTAGGGAATCCTTAGTGGCCAACACACCACTTTACAACATCTAAGTCAGGGAGTGAACATTGGAGCACTGCCTTGGGAAAATCTTTTGTCCCTTGACATGGCTTGATGGCAGAAAAACAACCAAAGGAGGCAGGAAAATTATTTCTGCCCACATCCACCTTCAAAATCTCACACAATGCTTCTACTTATAATTACTGTACCTAGTTTGTGTTGTGAATTCAAACAGCAAAGGAGTCTGAGAATTGCAGTTTCCAGCTTTCCAGCTCTGCAATACAGGGAGACCCTCAGAAGCAAGGTGAAATAGAAATTAAGCATGTCAGTCAAAAGTATCACCTCTACCTTCTGCCCATCAGATTGCATCAACCTCCGTCTTTCAAACTCTGCCCCTTTTTCACTGTCATCTCCTTTTCTTCTTGCCTCCATCTTTGTTACCTTGTTTTTCATGATTTGTATTTATACTGGCTAGCAGAATTGACAGAGTAGTGTAGCACTGAGGAGACTGCACACTACAAGCAGGGGAGTTTAAAACCTTCTACTCCCTTGAAGCCATTAGGTGGAGTGGTGGTTAAGGGTGCTGGAGTCCCACATGGCTGACCATGGTTCGATTCCTGGACCTGGTAGCTTGCTTTCTCACTTTCTCTCTCTTACTCTGTTCCTCGCTGGTCAAATTAAAATAAATCAATAAAGTTAAATAATTATTTAAAAACAAACAAACAAAAACCGTCTGTCCCTAGATGAACTGGCAGCACCCATCATATCCAGCCTCTCCTAATAGATATTCAGTTCTTACTGTGGGCTCCCCAATTGTGCCTGTCGTTCTTTCCCCCCTCAGTCCCACTGTTGGGACCAGCAGATGGCATAATGGTTACATCACTGGACTCCCACCTAGTCCACTGCAGTTTGAGTCCCAGACCCAGCGGCTTACAGCTCACGCCAGGCACATGTGTGTGTGTATGTGTGCCCAAGATCCCAAGAGGAGAATGAGGAGAAGGGATTGTGGTGTGGCCCTCCCCACTAGGGGGTGATTTCTCACTTTCTGTCTCTCTGGCAAGCATATGTGCCCCATAGCAAAGATCACTCTCTAGGAAAAAAAAAAAAAAAGCAAATAGGTTACTACTGTTTCTAGTCTGAATTTCATCCATCCATTTTTCCACACATTAACATGTTTAGATTCATAAAAATGTAATAGACTCAAAACAAATACTGTTCTACACTTAGCTCTTGTCATGTTACAACATACCAAAACACCTTCCTAACAGTATATATGGACCTATCTCATTTCATGGTTAAGTATTTCAGTTGCATGAATTCCTATCATTATTTAACCAGTCCTTTCTTGGTAGACATGTAGCTTGTTCCCAGTGTTGTTCTATTTCCTATTCAAACCAGCGCTATAAGGAACATTCATGCACATGTACATTGTGGGCAGTTTCATTTATTTATTACAGATTTCTAGAGATGTAGCTGTTTAGCTGAAGGAAATTTATATCATTTTCTTTACATTTTTAATTAGAAAAATGCATTATTTTTGTTAAAAAGTTCAGATAAGGAGTTATATAAAGTTATATGCAGAAATCCCCCCGAATGTACAGGTTAAATACTCTCAACAGTTAAATGTGTTAGAGGCCTTAAAAATGTTCATGAAAAATATGTACTCTGAAAAAACTGAATGGATTTCCATTTTTTTTTGCACCAAAATGTGTATTTTTAAATTCCATTTTACACAAACATTTTGAAGTCCCCTTGTTATATCCTTCCAGACCTTTTTCTATGCAAATACAAACACACTTTCAAAAATAAACATGAATATAATTTTTGCTTCTTTTTAAAAAACAGGATCAGGACCGGCAGGTGGCATAGTGGTTAAGGGCGCTGGACTCCCACATGGGTGACCTCGGTTCAAGTTCCAGACCTGGAAGCTTGCTTTCTCACTTTCTCTCTCTTTCTCTGTCCCTCTCCAGTCAAGTCAAAAAATAAGTAAATCAGTAAATAAAATTAAATAAAATAATTCTTTTTTAAAAAAAGGAACATTAGGGCCAGCAGGTGGCATGGTGGTTAAGGCACTAGACTACCGCATGGCCAACCATGGCTTGAGTCTTGAACCTGGCAGCTTGAAAAATCATGCCAGGCACATGCCTATGTGTGCCCAAAATCCCAGGAGAAGAATGGAGGAGAATGGATTATGATATGGCCATCCTCACTGTCACTTCCCCTCTTACTGTCTCTCTCTTTTCTCTCCAGCAAGCACATGTGCCCTATGACAAAAAAAAAAAAAAAGATCATAGAGATCATAACATACATATTGTTCTGGGTTCCTTTCAACTTAACAATAGATGAATTGATAATAATTAGCATATTAACATTATCATTAATAACGTTCCATGATTAATTAGATACGTCTCATTATTTGTGAATGCCAGTGCTGGGTTTTATTAACCTTTTAAGTTTTTTTTTTTTTTTGGCTTGCTGTAGGGCATGTGCACTTGCCAGAAAGAGACAGAGAAAGAAAGAAAGAAAGAAAGAAAGAAGAAAGAAAGAAAGAAAGAAAGAAAGAAAGAAAGAAAGAAAGAAAGAAAGAAAGAAAGAAAGAAAGAAAGAAAGGGAGAGAGAAAGGGAAACTAAGAAATCACACCTTAGGGGAGATGACCACACTGCAATCCCTTCTCCTTCAGTGTCTGGGGATTTGGGGCATGCACACAAATGAGCCCGCTGTGTTTTCAAGCTGCTGGGCTCAGGACTTAAACTGCACAGTATGCCATGTGGGATCTAGCTGATTTAACCACCATACCACCAGGTGGCCTTCAATTTTTTATTTTTGACTGTCTGAAAGGTAAAAACCTATACCTATTATATCTCATCGTTGTTTGACTTGCATTTGTTTTATTATCAGTGAGGCTGAGCATCTTTTCATCTGTGTATTTATCATTTGTTCTGCTCCTTCCCTAAGTTGTCTGTCATATCCTCTGGCTATTTTCCTATAGAGCAGATTGTCTCTATGTGTAAGCACTCTTTCAATATTACGTCATGTCTATTACATATATTAGGTTGTCAGGAGAGTCATGACAGATTTTTCTATGCAAAAATGCATCATGATTTTCTCAATGACCCCATAGATAGATTTTTTTTTCTGACATCACTTGTTTTTAGTTTTATTCATGATGGCTTTTGTCAAACACTACACATAGACCAACTTGCCAATCTTTTCCAGTGTAGCTTCTGGGTTTTAGTTTATGCTTACAAAGACCTTCCTTATCTTATCCCCAAATTAGAAAATTATTCTTATATAGCTTTTGGTTATTTTTTAATCTTAGGACTTTTTAATATGTAGAACTTACGTTTGAGTGTTAAATGAAATACGTATTCTACTTCTCCCACGCATAGGTCTGTCTAATGCTCTCAATACCATTTTTTCAATAATCAAATGTTGCCATTACTGTGAAAAGCTCCTTTTATGAAATTCTAAATTTCATGTAGGTGTGAGTTAGTTTCTCGACTCTATTCCACTGGTCTATTTGGGCACCTCTTATTCTAACACTACATTATTTTAATAGGTTTTTATGTTTCATAGGGTATTAGTTGTAATTTTCAAAATTCTCTTAATTATTCATTCATATTCTTCCAAACATACTCCAGAATTAATCTGTCAAGGCTGAGCTGCCATGACATAGTGGTAATGTGAGTACCCTGCAAGGCTGAAAGTCAGGTGGTGACCTCGGGTTCAGATCCCCCGGTCAATCTGAAGTCGTTGCTTGTGCACAGGTGCCCACTATTTGGAGATGCTGGAGGAACACAGTGTGAGGAGAACCTGTTGAAGGTGCTTCTGTCTTATGCACCAGCCCACGCGTGCGTGCATACACATGGACTATTTAAAAAAAACAAACAGGATTTATTTATCAAGTTGTACCTAAATTATACTAATACCCTATTACTTAAAAAATAATCCTTGGGCTGGCTGTGTAATTTGGTGGTTAAGGCAGCTGGATCCCACATTACTGACCACATGGTTCAAGTCCCAGACCTCCCAGCTTAAGAAACATGCAGGACTTGTGTGCATGCCTGAAAGTCCCAAAAGGAGGGAGAGATGAAGGAGAAGGGGTTGTGGCATGAACATCCTCCATGTTGGGTGCTTTATCCTCTTTCTCCTTCTCTGTCTCTCTCTGGTGAGCGTATGTACTCTCTAGCAAAAAAAAGAAAAAGAAAAATCCTACATGTTCTTGGCATTTTTATTGGAACTGGGTGAAACTTCCAGGCTGACCTAGGGAAGACGGACTGTGGCAACCACAGAGGTGTGGCTGCTCTAATCTCCCTCCCAAAAAGAACATGCCGTTCCGATACAGGCAGTGGTTAGAGCTGAGCCTCCAGCTATTAGCTTTCAGGCCAAGCCATGCTCTTTTCAGGAAGGCCCCTACTAATGACTGAGTAGAGAAGGGTACGAGAAGCTGGCCATTTCTCCCCAATAAGGATTCCTCTAGTTGGGTCATTTGTGCTCTGAACTTGCCACTGAGTTGGCTGAGACTTGTGTCAGATGCTCATTGCAATCTGAGGCTCTCCTGTCCAATCTTGCTTTTGTCTCTCACGTTTTATTCCCAAATAAACCCCTTGCACCTCTCACCCCATCTCAGTGTATGCTTCACAGAAAACTCGCTAATTCTGACACATTGACATAGTTATAATACTTGGTCTTCCCAATCAGAAAAACATATCTCCCTACTTACTCTCTATGTTTAAATGCCCTGCAGGAAAATTTAGTAGTTTTCTTTCTTTTTTTTTTTTTCTTTTTGCTTTGGTGGGAGAGGGTTTTTGTGTGTTTGGTTGGTTGGTTTTTTGGTTTTGTTTTGTTTTGTTTTGTTTTGCTATAGGACGCATGCACTCACCAGAAAGACAGAGAGAGATGACAGAGAGATAGAAAGCGAGAAATCACCCCCTAGGAGGGATGGCCACGCCGCAATCCCTTCTCCTCCATTCTCCTGTCAGGATCTTGGGCACGCACACACACGCGCCCAGTGTGAGTTTAAGCCACCGAGTCCAGGATTTGAACCACAGTCAACTACATGGGAGTTCAGCGACATAGCCATTATGCTAACTGCTGGTCCCACCAGTTTTCTTTATATCCATCTTGTATAATCTCAAGTTTATCACTAGATTTTTAAAAAGTTTTTGCTGAAATGAGTTTTTTGGTTCCCATTTTTTTTATCTATCTTAAAGCTCCATAGTAGGTAACAGGGTTTATAACTGTTATATCTTCTTATTATTATCCATTTTAAAATCATCTTTTGAACTCCTCTAAACAAACACAAAAGCAAACAACAACAACAAAAACCTACCTCCATCAGTAAAAGACATGGATAAACAAACTGTGGTATATTCGAACAATGAAATATGTCTGTGATTAGAAACAACTCGTACATACAAAACGTGGAGTGCATAAACTTTACAAACATCATGTTGAGCAGAAGAAGCCAGATACAATACAGTACATACTGAATTATTCCATTTATTGAAATTCAAGAACAGGCAAAACTAAACTATAATCATAACTGAAAACCGGTTGCCTCAGCAAAGGGGTATCTACTGCACAAGGGAATATTCCAGGAGGTGTACATGTTCTACAATATATTGTGACTTGGGTAAAAAGTCATCAAAGTTTGGGGCCAGCAGGTGGCGTGGTGGTTAGGGGGCACTGGACTGGCCAACTGCAATTCAAGTCCCGGGACCTGGTGGCTTACCTTCTCACTTTCTCTTTCTCTTTCTCTTTGTCACTCTCTGGTCAAATTAAAATGAATAAATAAATAAATAAAGCTAAATAAAAAATTATTTTAAAAAAAGTTATCAGTGTTTTTAGGGCCGGCCCCATAGCCTTGTGGTTAAGGAAAGCCTGATGCCATATGGCCAATTGTAGTTGGAGTCTTTGTCACACTTGGCACATGTGCATGCATCTCCAAATCCCAGCAGGCTGAAGAAATGGAGGACAAGAAGTGACCACAGCCCACTGGGGCTTGCTTTCTCCCTCTCCCTGGCTAGTGCACACAACCTCTTGCAATTACAAAAAGAAAAAGAAAAAAAAAAAGCATCAAATTGTACACTTACAATTTGTTTGTTTTGCTGTATGTAAATTACAGCTCCATAAATAAAACACAGTATGTATGGGTAAGGGTCTCTGTTCCTCCTAAATAAATAACACCTCCACCCAAAAGTCAACCCTGATTCCCTCCACTCTTTTTATTTTTTTCTTTTTTTTTGGAGAGATTTTTCCTATCAGGATGTGAAAAAGAGAGAGAGAAACAGAAAGCAAGAAATTGCTCCCTGGGGGGTGATGGCCATGCCACAATCCTCTCTCCTAACATTCTCCTCCTGGGATTTTGGGAATGTGCACACATGCACTCAGTGTGAGATTCAAGATTCAATCCTCCGAGTCCGGGACTTGAACTGCAGTTGGCCACGTGGGAGTCCAGTGTTTAACCATTATACCACCTACTGGCCCTAGCCCTCCTCTCTCTTCTGCTATATACATAGCTAATCACTCACAAGTGTCTATAATAGAACAGCTCCTAAGTGTCTATTGCTCTGAAAGCTTCTCCTTTCCTGCTGCCACCACATGGTTCAGGCCCTCCCTCTCTTACCTGAATTTCTTTTTCTTTTTTCTTTTTTTCTTTTTTTGGAGAGGCTTTTGCTATAGGGTGCATGCGTTCGCCAGAAAGACAGAGAGAGACAGACAGAAAGCGAGAAATCACCCCCCAGGGGGTATGGCCACACCACAATCCCTTCTCCTCCATTCTCCTCTTGGGATCTTGGGCACGCATGCGCACCAGGTATGAATTTAAGCCACCAGGTCTGGAGTTTGAACCACAGTTGACTACATGGGAGTTCAGCAACATAGCCATTATTCTAACTGCTGGTCCCTTACCTGAATTTCTGAAGCAGTCTCTTAACTAATCTCCCCTCCAGGTCACCTTCTATACCATATAGCAGTGGTCCCCAACCTTTTTGGCACTGGAGACCAGTTTCACGGAAGACAATTTTTCCATGGACCAGGGTGGAAAGTGATGTTTTGGGGATGATTCAAGTATATTCAATTTGTTGCATACTTTATTTCTATTATTATTACAATGTAATATGTAAAGAAATCATTGTACAACTCACCATAATGTAGAATTAGTAGAAGCCTTGAGCTTGTTTTCCTGCAATTAGATGGTCCCATCTGGGGGCTCCTATGAGAATTGAGAGGGAGAGAAAGAGAGAGACAAAGTGAGAAAGCAAGCTGCCAAGTCAGGACTTGAACCGCGGTAGCCCATGTGGGAGGCCAGTGCCCTTAACCACCACGCCTCCTACCAGCCTCCAGATTGGTCTTTCTAAGATAAAAACTGTATCTCCTACATGGCCTGAACCTCTTCAATGACATCATATTGCCTTTCAAATGCTTAAACATCCTAACAAGATCCCCAGTTCATGACCCTAAGCTTGTCCCTCTCTCCAGGCTGACCCCACCTCTTCCTCCCAGCCTCTCTACTCCTAAACTCCAGCCATCATGGAATTCCTTCAGTTCCCTGAATCCTTTTCTTTCTTTTTTGTCCTTGTCCTCTCACCTTCTTGCCTTTGCACATGCAAGCACAGAAAGGATTAGTCATCCGTTCAAGGTCACTGACAAGTTAGTGGCAGAGCTGGGTTGGAACCTGTTTCTCTTACTCTCACACTTGAGGATGTTGCTCCACCATCAGACTCTCTACCTCCTCTGCAGGTTGTGTGTTCCTGCAAAATGTAGGGGTCACTGGTTTGGCTTCTGTGGGGGCTGGCATTTAGAAGCGGTATGGTGGTTCAGATGCTGGACTCTCACATGACCAACCACAACTGGAATCCCAGACCTGGTGGCTTGCTTTCTCATTTTCCCTCTTTTTCTGGTCAAATTAAAAAAAAAAAATTAAAAAGCAGTAATAATAAATACAATTGAATAAAATAATTCTTTTTTAAAAAATAGTTCCTTTCCTCCCCCACCTACCCTGTACCAGAAACCTACTGTACACCATTAATAAAAGCAGTTCTGTTCTGGGTCCCTGATTGCTGCTGCCTGGGGGGGGTGACCTCTGGGGACCTTCCCCAACACCCTGACTAAATAGAGGTCCCTGCTGGAGTCTTCACATGGCACTGCATGAACGTGTGGGACCTACTGGTTGTCAAACCAAATGTGGCTCCAGATTATTCTAGGAAACAAATAAGTTGTTTTGCTCTGGATTGCAGGAATTGCTAATTAGGGATTTTTATTTTGGGCAGTGTTCCTTGGAGCTAGCAGACAGATGGAGTAGGCGACTTGCTCCAAGGGGCATTGTTAAGCAGAGGGAACTACCCGTTTCTGCCCTGGTTGTGAGAACGCGGCAGAGCTCATTGCCGTCCAGCTCCTGCCCTCAGGGACAAAGACTGGGGCCTCTGGGGAAGCCTCCTGGCTTGAAGTGAATTCCTTTCTCTGTGAATGGCCCTCAAAACACAAGCACAAGTCCCTAGTGGGGTTGTCAATTGCATATCACCCTGCCTGCTAGCCAGACAACTGTCCTAGGGAGAAGAGCAGAGATCTTTCCTGGGATTCCCAACCTGGAAGTGAGAATGAGAATCTATTTCTCACAGCAGCTGATATATAGAACACAGAAGTGCTAATGGCCAGGTTTTCAGGCATCAGAGAGAAAAAAAGAAGAGCCAGGGTCCTTCCACCTCTTGACACCCAGCTGGCTGGGTTTTGTTTTGTTTGTAATATTCCCTTAGATTCTGTGGACTGATAAATTCCTTTACTTTTTGTTTGTTTGTTTTGCTGTGCATTTTATTCTAAACTAATTTTGGTGGTATTTCTGTCACTTGCAACCAGGAGTCCCACCTGATAGTGGTGGACAGGATACAGAGACACAGAGGATGCAGGCTATGGTTCAATAATAGATCCAATTATGGAAAAATTGCCTGGGTATTCTGGAGTCATGTCCTCAGTTTCCACTACAATGACCAAACTACCTTAAAGAAGTTTAAAGAAGGGGGAGCAGGTGGTGTGGTGGTTAATGTGCTGGACTCCCACATGGCCGACTATGGTTTGTGTTCCAGACCTGGAGGCTTGTGTTCTCACTTTCTCTCTCCCTCTCTTTGTCTCTCTCTGGTCAAGTTAAAGGTAATAATGATGATGATGATAATGAATAAAATTTAAAAAAAGTTTAAAGAAAATTATTGCAAGATGATGGAGGAGAGAAAGTGAAATGCCTCAGAGGAGGCCTGGGAGATGTAGCAGGCTTCTTTCCATCTCCAGGTCTGTTCTAGAGCTATAGCTATAGCTCAGTCTGCTGTCTCACTTCTTTAGACTCCTTTTTACCTTCTCAACACATGAATCAAGAATAAATGTTCCTAGGGCCAGTAGGTGGTGTGGACCACAGTTCAAGTCCCAGACCTGTGGCTTGAAACTCATGCCAGGTGCATGTGTGCATGCTCAAAATCCTGAAGGCAGAATGGAGAAGGGATTGTGGTGTGCCCATTCTGGGGGATGATTTCTCATTTTCTGTCTCTCTCTCTCTCTCTGATGAGTGCCCTATAGCAAAAATATCTCCAAAAAAGGGGAAAAAAATCAATGCTCCAAACATATTATTTAATCAATAAAATATCTATCAAGATCCAATTCCATTATGGCCCATAAAAACAGAACCAGGTTGAGGTGTACAGTGGTGGTAGGAGGCTGATTCCAAACCACAGGGCTGGCAGCAGCACGGGAAGGCCTCTGTATCCATCCCCCTGCCTCTGATGCTCTTAGATCTCACCCTAGCCACACCTCTACCGTAGTCATCTCACTCTTAGTTCTGTTCAGTACTGACTTTGCCCAAAGAAGGATGTAGAATGGAAAATATGACAAAGAATAACCTCCCCCTTTCCTGGGGGAGAACAGCTTAGAAGTTACCTTGTTAGAATATATGAAGGGTTTTTCTTTTTTTTTCTTAAGAGAATTTTTTTGCTATAGAACATGTACACTCGCTGGAGAGACAGAGAGAGACAGGGAGACAGAAAGCAAGAAATGAACTCCAGAAGGTAGGGCCATTTTGCAATCCTTTCTCCTCCATTCTCCTCTTGGGATCTTGGGCATGCACAAACACGTGCCCAGCATGAGGATTTTTTTTTTTTAAATAATTATTTATTTTATTTATTCATTCATTTATTTTTTAGTTTGAGCAGAGAGAGACAGAGGGTGATAATGAGAGAGAGAGAGGGAGTGAGAAAGCAAGTCACCAGATTCAGGACTTGAGCCCTGGTCGGCCATGTGGGAGTGTCCAGCGCCTTAACCACCACGCCACCTGCTGGTCCCCAAGGATTTTTTTGTATTTTTTTAGAGAGAGATTTTTTACTATAGGGTGCATGTGCTTGCCACAGAGATAGTCAGAAAGCAAGAAATCACCCCCTAGGGGGATGGCCATGCCACAATCCCTTATCCTCCATTCTCCTCACGGGATTTTGGGAATGCACGTACACACACCCAGCGTGAAGTTTTTTGTTTTTGTTTTTTTTTTAAAGAGGTTTTTGCTATAGGGCACATACACTCACCAGAAAGACAGAGCAAGAGACAGAAAGTGAGAAATCACCCCCTCAGGGGGAATGGCCACGCTGCAATCCCTTCTCCTCCATTCTCTTCTTGGCATCTTGGGCACGCATGCACACGCGCCCAGCGTGAATTTAAGCCGCCGGGTCCGGGACTCGAACCCAGGTTGACTAAGTGGGAGTCCAGCGACATAGCCATTACACTAACTGCTGGTCACACGCAGAGTGCGTTTTAAGTTGCCAGATCCAGGACTCGAACTGCAATCCACTACCTGGGAGTCCAGTGACAAACCATTATGCTATCTGCTGGTTCCAAAATCTAAGGTCTTTCTAAATGGATTGTAGCCACCTTGATCTCCTCCTCTCTATCACCTACCATCATCCAAAATAGAAAAAACAGAGGGTGTGAAATCCCTCACAGCCCATATCCCCATCCAGACCCCTCCCAGTCTATGCCACAGCAGCCTGACCTTCAGTGCCCACTGCATGGAAGAGCATGAGGAAGGGTCCCACTCAAAGGACATGAGCGAGGTCACAGGACCCTAGGTCACAGAAAAGAAAATGCCAGTCTTGTAAAAAAATTCTTATCCTTATTGATAGTTTTAACAATGCAAATTAAAATGTCACTGGAGGGCTGGCTGTTAACACAGTGGTTAAGTGCTGTGTGGAGGAAGACGGATCCCATATAACTGACCACAGTTCAAATTCTGGCCCTGGTAACTAGGAAGACACTCTAAGTGTGTATGCATGCCCTGAATCCTAACAGGATGGAGAAATTTTGCAAAAAGGGATTGCAGTGTGGCTGCCCCATGGTGGGTGTTTCTCTCTTTGTCTCTTTTTCACACACATGCCCTCTGGGAAAAATAAACAAACAATAAATACATAAATAAAATTTTACTAGGTGACTAAAATGTCACTCAGAACAATCTTTCTAGAGAAATGTTTGTTAATACATGTACTTTTAAATGTTGAGACCTTTGACCTAAGAATTCTACTTTTTTTTTTCTTCTTTTTTTTTGAAGAGGTTTTTGCTATAGGGCGCATGCGCTCGCCAGAAAGACAGAGAGAGACAGAGAGACAGAAAGCAAGAAATCATCCCTTAGGGGGGATGGCCATGCCACAATCCCTTCTCCTCCATTCTCCTCTCAGGATCTTGGGCACGCACGCACACGCGCCCAGCATGAGTTTAAGCCACCAGGTCCGGGACTCAAACCGCGGTCAACTACCTGGGAGTCCAGTGACATAGCCATTACGCTAACTGTTGGTCCCAGAATTCTACTTTTTGAAATCTGACCTATTGCTATACTGTAATTCACATCGTAGTGCTGTCACTTGCTAACTGTGTACATTCACAAGCTTCTCTTTTTTTTTTAAAGGTTTTTGTCTTAGGGTACATGCACTCATGAGAGAGAGACAGAGACAGTGAGAGGGAAAATGAGAAATCACCCCCTGGGGGAATGGCCATGCTGCAATCCCTTCTCTTCTATTCTCCTCTAGAGATCTTGGGCACAAAAGCACACATGCCCAGCATGAGTTTCAAGCCCGGGGTCAGGGACTTGAACCATGGTTGGCTGTGTGGGAGACCAGTGATGTAACCATTACACCATCTGCTGGAACAACACTCAGAAGTTTCTTATCCTTTGTGTTTCAATGTCCCATCTATAAAATAGAGGTAATAATAGGACTAATCAGGTTGCTGTGAGGACGAAATGATGACTGTATGAAAAACTCCTTGGTATCCTTGGTAAATCTGTCCACAATAAATGGTATACTAATGTTAGCTAGCAAAACATATTATTACCCCTTTAGACACCAGGGCTATACACTCAGATTCTTTTTTTTTTTTTTTTTGTGGAAGGATTTTCACTATAG
>NW_006159809.1:4788401-4795883 GCF_000334495.1 Tupaia belangeri chinensis
CAATAGTGAAAAATAGGAAACTATTCAGTTAAAGAATTACATTCACCTAAATGATGGAATACTCTGGGCAGTGGTTACCACCGCTATTAGATCAGTTTCTATCATGATGGGAAAAATAAAAACCAGTCAAGGTACAATATTAAGTAGGTCATAAGAGCATGTGTAATATAATACCATTAGTATAAATAATAATGATGATAATGAGACTGCTGAATAAATGAATGTTGAATGAGTATGCATTTTTTAAAAAAATCTATAGAAGTCAACCTGAAACTATTTAAATGAATATATCTGGGTATTGGATTGTGAAAGGTATTCACATTGTTTACATTATAATTTTTTTTTTTTTTTTAGAGAGAGATTTTTGCTATAGGGTGCATGTGCGCACTAAAGAGACAGAGACACAGAAAACAAGAAATCACTCCTTGGGGAATGGCCATGCTGCAATCCCCTCTCCTCCATTCTCCTCTCAGAATTTTGGACACACATGCAACACGTGCCCAGCACTGAGTTTTAAGCCACCAGGTATGGGACTTGAACTGTGGACAGCTCTATGGGAGTACAACAACGTAACCATTGTGCCATTTGCTGGTCTCTGCATTATAATTTTTAACACATTTCTCTTTTTCCAATAAGCCAGTTACTTTTGCTAGTATTAAAAATCATAATCATAGAGGAGCTAGCAGGCGGCGTGATGGTTTAGGGCACTAGACTCCCACGTGGCTGACCCTGGTTCGAGTCCTGGACGTGGTGGCTTGCTTTCCCACTCTCTCTATCACTCTCTCCTGTTCTGTTCCTCTCTGATCAAATTAAAATAAATAAATAAAGTTAAATAAAATAATTATTTTTAAAAAATCATAATCATTGTGTGCAGCAGGTGGCATAGGGGTGGTGGTGCTAGACTCCCACATGGCTGACCACAGTTGGAGTCCAGACCTGGCAGCTTGAGGGTCACACCAGATGCCTCTGTGTGTGTGCCCAGAGTCCTAGGAAGAGAATGGAGGAGAGGGGATTACAGAACGGCCATCCCTCTTGCAAGGGTGATTTTTCACTTTCCCTCTCACAGTCTCTGGCATGTGCACACACCCTATGGCAAAAACCTTAAAAAAATCATAATTTAAAAAAAAATCATAATTATGAGGCAGGGTCAGCAGGTAGCATGGTGGTTAAAGCACTGGATTCCCACATGACTGACCCCATTTTGAGTCCCAGACCCAACAGCTTGAAAAATTATACCAGCACTGGGACCAGCAGTTGGCATAATATCTATGTCGTTGGACTCCCATGTGGTCAACCGTGGTTCAAGTCCCAGACCCAGTGGCTTAAACTCACACTGGGCACGTGTGCGTGCGTGCCCGAGATCCTGAGAGAAGGATGGAGGAGAAGGGATTGCGGTGTGGCCATCTCCCCTGAGAGGTGATTTCTCACTTTCTGTCTCTCTGTCTCTCTCTGTCTTTCTGGCGAGCGCATGAGCCCTATAGCAAAAACCTCTCCAAAAAAAGAAAAAGAAGAGAAAACCATACCAGCACATGTATGTACATGCCCCAAATCCCAGGAGGAGAATGGAGGAGAAGGGACTGCAGTGTGGTCATTCCTCCGGAGGGGTGATTTCTCACTTTCCCTCTCACTGTCTCTCTCTGGCGAGTGCATACACTCCTTATGGTAAAAATAAATAAATACATAAATAAATACATAAATAAATAAATAAATAAATAAAATTTTAAAAATCATATTCATGACCTGAACCATAAATAAGTAACTGGCTATAGGAAGGAAAGGAGGGGACAGAGAGAGACCCTGGCAGGAGTCCTGTGCCACAGGGCAGATGACTAGACTCCTTCTGCCTTAGTGGTCATCAAGGCCTGGGCACTGCGTGGGTCTTGGGAGAAGAGTTGGGCAATACAGAGACTGCAATGGGAGGCAAACTTCCTCTCTGCGCAGCCTCGTTGGCCTTGTTCCTTATTAATGGGATGGTCTGAACTTGCCTTTCTTTGCCTTTAAATAAATCCTTTAGGAGTAGGTGAGGGTGAAGATGGCGGCAGCTGAGGCCGTGAACTGCATCATGGAGAATTTTGTAGACACTGGATGGGTTTCCAGCTGCCTCTTGAAAACGTCTCCTGTGGTCAGGCAGAAAGTAATGAGAAGCCCAAGACCGAAGACGTGACCTCCAAAGATGACTACTTTGACTCCTCCACCCACTAAGGCATCCACGAGGAAATGCTGAAGGACTAGGTGAGCACCCTCACAAACTGCAACTCCATGTTACACAACCCACACCTCTTCAAGGAAAAGGTGGTGCTGGACATGGGTTCAGGCATGGAGATCCTTTGCATGTTCACTGTGAAGGCCAAGGCCCACAAGGTCATTGGGATCGAGTGTTCAAATATCTCTGATTATCCAGTGAAGATTGTCTAAGTCAACAAGTTAGACCACGTGGTGACCATCGTCAAGGAGAAGTGGAGGAGGTGGAACTCGGGTGGAGAAGGTGGACATCATCAGCAAGTGGACGGGCTACTGCCTCTTCTATGAGTCCATCCTCAACACTGTGCTCTACACCGCAACAAGTGGCTGGCACCGGCGGCCTCATCTTCCCAGACCAATCCACGCTGTATGTGACGGCCATCGAGGATCAGCAAGACAGAGACTACAAGATCCACTGGTGGGAGAATGTGTATGCCTTCCATATGTCCTGTATCAAAGACGTGGCCATCAAGGAGACACTTGTGGATGTAGTGGATCCCAAGCAGCTGGACACCAGTGCCTGCCTCATCAAGGAGGTGGACATCTACACTGTCAAGGTGGACGACCTGACCTTCACCTCCCCCTTCCACTTGCAAGTGAGACAGAACGACTACATGCACGCGCTTGTGGCCTATTTCAACAACAAGGTCATCCGTTGCCACAAGAGGACTGGCTTTTCCACCAACCCTGAGTCCCCTTACACACATTGGAAGCAGATTGTGTTCTACATGGAGGATTACCTCACGGTGAATATGGGCGAGGAGATCTTCAGCACCATCGGCATGCGGCCCAACACCAAGAACAATTGCAACCTGGACTTCACCATCAACCTGGACTTTAAGGGCCAGCTATCCTTCGACCTGGACTTCAAGGTGGAGCTGTCCTGCTCCACCAACTACTGGATGTGCTGAGGTGGCACCTGGGTTCCTCTGCCCTGGCCAGGCCACTCCTTCACAGGCCCAGGGACTGTGGCAGTCTTAGGTGGTTTGGGGCCTCTCCTTCTTCTCCCTTCTCTTCCTTTCTCCCACAGAAGGGGATTTTAGGGGTCTGGCGGGGGATGGGGAGGACACATCATGATTGTTTTTCATAACATGTTTTATATGGTTGCGTTTACGCCAATAAACCCTCAGCTGTGAAAAAAATAATTAAATAAATCCTTCAGGAAGAGAAAAAGACAGGGAGTAGATCAGGAGAGTAGGAGAAAAGAGAGGGAGAAGGGAGAGGCAGAGAGAAAAGAGGGTGAAAGATGCAGTGTCCCTGCATCTCCACACTCAGGAAGTGGATGTGGAACTGCTCCTCAGCTGTCTCTGTCAGGAGTCGCCATGGAGACCGAGGGCTGGCCTCTTCATGATTAATACTCCCTGGCAGCTGTCTTCTTAGAGTCTTTTAAAATATACACACTATTATTCAAACACAATGATATTTACAGCAGAAAGATCAAGGTGTGTGTGTGGTTGGGGGGAGCTGGGCCTTCCCCTGAAGAGAGAGAAGGGAGGCTGCCTTTACCCACCTCCCCACCAGCCCCTGCACCCCCAAGCTTCCAACCCCATGCACTATGGGTGGATGTCAGCATCTGAAGGACCCTGAATATGCTCAATGAACATATGATGAATGAATTTGTTCATTCATTAATTCATTCAGTAAGCATTTGTTTGTTCAGTACTTGTCTAAAGAATAAACTCTCTGTCTGCTATCTTTTCCCATGGAAGTGGCATTTCCTCTCACCCTCCCAAGGTCACACACACACACACACACATACACACAGATGACCACACAGCTCCTAAGGACCTTCTATGTGCTCCTGTTCCTCAGCATGTGTCTGGTGTGAGCCACTGTGTTCTATACATGGCCGTTGCTACAGGGAATTCTTGCAGGAACAGACACTAGCCAGATTGAGATCACACATCACACCCTATTTGAAAAGCTAGAGGAAGATCTTTCTTCAAAGCATCTTAGTGAATGCTTTTGTAAAATGAACGTTCTTTTCCTAAATTATCTTTCTTTTTTCATAGGGCATGTGTGTTCACCAGTGAGAAAGAGAGAGAGCACATTCCCCAATGGGGCATGGTCATGACATAATACCTTCTCCCTCACTTCTCTATCCTAGTCAGGCATACATGCACATGGCCTATTTCTCGTGCCACTGGGGCTGGGATGCAAACCATAGACAACCATATGGAATCTGGTTTCCTTAACTGCTAGGCCATGGAGCCAGCCCCCAGGTGGGGCTGGGATCACCTCTCTGCCCCACCGCAGATTAGAAGTATAGCCTTAGGCAAGTTATTTAACCTTTCTAGATGTTTCCTCATCTGTGAAGTGGGTCTCCAATTTCTTACTCCATGGAGCTTTTGTGATGATTAAGTGGTTTGTTTGTAAAGTGCTCATTATATGTGATTCCCATTTTTCCTTTCTGTAAATTTGTATTTCTATATTTGAAGTGTGATAAAGTGGAGCCTAAAGTGGATCTAAGCTCTTCTCTCTTCCATTCCCTCCCGAAGATATTTATTCTATCTAGGCCCAGAATCTCTATCAAGCTGTTAAAATTGGGGGGGGGGAAGAGCTGGAAAGGGCTACAAAGTATTCATCCCCCTTTATGTTCCCTACCTCCTCAAGGAACAAATGTAGGTGCAAATTACCCTCCAGAGGTAGCCATCCTGTGTGTGTGTACACGTGCGTGGGTCCACTGAAGCTAAGTGGCACAGAAATGGGGGTACGGGTATGCCCACACCCAGAACACAAGCTGTCATCCATATCTCCTCTCCTAATTACTCCTATCCCCCCTCAACCTTACTCCTAGACCTGGCCTCTAACAAGAAGTTAGGGTGGCTTCGACCCTTGTCCTACTATAGACCTAGACCACAGTCCTTCACAAAGAACAGCAATGGCCTGGCAACTTGCCAAAGGAGTAGGGGAATTATCCATGACTAAGAAGGAGGAGGAATGCTGTGGCAGAGGGAAGGACAGCAGAAGGGATTGGCAACCTGGGGCTGGCCAATCTGGCCCGACGGGGTGACCTGGGGAGTCCTGGACACTGGCCCAGCCACAATCTTCTCCTCCCCCTCCCTCCCAGGCAGCAAGATGCCAGAGTGGATTTGAGACATGTGTGCCCTGCGTGTCTGGTGTGGGCTCACCTGGCCTTGGGGATGCATTTGGATTAGAATCAAACTCCAGGTCTGAAATAGACTATAAAGGAAATAGTGCTCTGTATCTACTCTTTAAAGACATATGCTGGGTTTCTGCGTTTCCTACAAGCACACAAATGTGCTGCTAACACAGAACTATACCCGTGGCCATTTATTAGGACACACTGCAAGTACACGACTCTTTGAAAACCTCTGTAAGATTTGTGGGCTCAAGGAGAAGATGCATAAAATATGTCAACCTATGCTTGGTAGGTGATTGTGGGATAGGACATTCTATGGACACACATGTAGAGTCATTACGGGGTGGAGGCTGCATGGAAATGGGCCTCCCAGGGTCCTGGTAGACCTTCTGGCCCATAATAGCCACTTAAGAAATGAATACTGAATGAATTACTATTGAAAACTGAATGAATGGTGTTTGAATAATAACATAGGGTGAGAAGACCGAGAACTTGGTGGGTTTTGGGCATTCTTGGGCACTATCTCTTGAAAAAAAGGGTGAGGGAAGGGCAGAAAGGGAGGCTGGGAGATACGCTGCCAGGCATCCTATAGCCCACCATCCCCAAAGTGCTATGGTTCATTTCAAGGAAAGTAAAGAAAGAAGGGGAAGCCCCAGACATGCCCTCCTTATCCTCTAGCACCCAGAGTCCCATAATGCTCCTCATAAAGAAACTCATGAGCGACCAGCAGGTGGCATAATGGTTATGTTGCTGGACTCCCAGGTAGTTGGTCACAGTTCAAGTCCCAGATCCAGTGGCTTAAAACTCATGCCAGGCAGGTGCACATGTGTGCCAAAATCCCAAGAGGAGACTGGAGAAGAAGGGATTGTGCTGTGGTCATCCCCCCTGGGGGGTGATTTCTCACTTTCTGTCTCTGTCTCTCTGGTGAGTGCACGTGCCTTATAACAAAAACCTCTCTTTAAAAAAAGAAAGAAAAAAGAAAAACATGCTATTCCACTTACTTATTTAATTCCCTAATTTGGTTCCAGAGAAAAGTTAAATGAGCTATAACACAAAATAAATAGAACATTTTAAAAAGAGAGTGAGAGGGCCAGCAGATGGCATAGCAGTTATGTTACTGGGCTCCCACATGGCTGACCGTAGTTCAAGTCCCAGACCTGGTGACTTGAAAATCACACTGAGGGAAGCTGGCAGGTGACGTGATGGTTGAGGGTGCTGGACTCCCACATGGCTGACCATGGTTTAAGTCCTGGACCTGGCAGTTTGCTTTGTCAATTTCTCTCTCTCTCTTGCTCTGTCCCTCTCTGGCCAAATTAAAAATAAGTAAATAAATAAAGCTAAATAAAGTGATTCTTAAAAAAAAAATCATATTGGAAAAAAAAATCTCATTGGGCACGCATGTGTATGCATGTCCAAGATCCTCAGAGGAGCCTGGAGGAGAAGGGACTGTGGCATGGCCATCACTCTTGGGAATGATTTCTCACTTTCCTTCTCACTGTCTCTGTCTCTCTCTCTCCAGTGAGCACATGGCAAGCCCTCTTAAAAAAGAGAGTGTGTGAGAAAATGAGACAGAGGAAAAACCACAGCAGGAAACTGATAAGACTGGGAGAGCAGGCAGGCTTCTTTGTTAGAGTTGACTCCAGTGCATCTGTAGTCAGAGTCACAGCCTCCTGAGATCACGGATTTCTTTTCACCCTCAGAAGAATCCCAATTAGGGACCAGCAGATGGCCTAATGGTTATGTCTCTGGACTCCCATGTAGTTGACCACAGTTTGAGTCCTGGACCCGGTGGCTTAAAACTCATGCTGGCACGTGTGTGTGTGTGCATGCCCAAAATTCCAAGCGAAGAATGAAGAAGGGATTGCGGTGTGACCATCACCCCTGGGGGGGTGATTTCTCACTTTCTGTCTCTCTGTCTCTCTCTGTCACTCTGGCAAGTACACACACCCTATAACAAAAATCTCTCTCTAAAAAGGAAGAAAAAAAATACCAACTATTTCAGATACTGATTCCAGGGAAATAATTCCTGTAGATTCTATGAATTGTTGGGAATAACATCCTTAGAGCAAGTCATTCATGTGAAGGTAGAGAAAAGGTCTACAGAAGTATCTCATCCTCTGTGGGTGAGAGAGGAGGGA
>NW_006159809.1:4795895-4798891 GCF_000334495.1 Tupaia belangeri chinensis
TTCTCAGGAGGACTGGAGGACTATTTGTCAACTGTCTATCAAAATTTTATATATCCTTTGGTCAAGAATTACATTCATGGGAATTAATCCCACAGATTTATTAACATTTATATAGTCAAGGATGTTGACTCCAACAACACTGGTAAAAGCAAAAGATTGGAGCTACCTATATGTTCATGGATAGTGGACAAACTGAATAATTGATATAACAATGGAGTGACATACAGCTTATAAAAGAATGAGTAGAGCTTTATGTTTGGATAGGTGCATTCTCTCAACTATTTTAACAAGTAAAAAAAAATATTACAAAACAGTGTATGCATAAAAGTGTTCTGGAAGAATACTCAAAAAACTTAAATGTGGCTACCCCAGGAGGTGGGAATGAAAGTGGATGGGGGGACCAGCAGTTGGCCTAATGGCTGTCGCTGGACTCCCATGTAGTTGACCATGGTTCGAGTCCCAGATCCAGTGGCTTCAAATCACGCTGGGCAAGGGTGCATGCATGCCCAAGATCCCAAGAGGAGAATGGAGGAGAAGGGACTGCAGCATGGCCATCCCCCGAGGGGTGATTTCTCACTTTCTGTCTCTTTTTCTTTCTTTCTCTTTCTGGCGAGTGCACTATAGTAAAAGCCTCTAAAAAAAAAGAAAGAAAGAAAGACAGAAAGAAAGAAAGAAAGAAAGAAAGAAAGAAAGAAAGAAAGACAGA
Organism: Tupaia belangeri chinensis; assembly: GCF_000334495.1. NCBI lineage: Eukaryota > Metazoa > Chordata > Mammalia > Scandentia > Tupaiidae > Tupaia > Tupaia belangeri. Next base: position 4,796,602 of record NW_006159809.1, read on the forward strand.
AAGAGGATGGGGAAAAAGAGGGATTTTTAATTTTTAATTTAGAATATACTCTTTTGTACAAACTGACCTCTCCCCATTATTAGCAAATTATTATTACAGTCCTTTTAATTTAACTAAGTTATTTTTCCTAGCTCAAACAAACAAAAAAGATGAAAGAGAAGAATATGGAAAAACACAGACAAAAACAAAAAATAAGTAAAAGCAATATTCTCTGTGGTTCCCTGAGTGAGCCCAGAACCTCCTGCTCGCTCTCAGTTTCTCTCCATGGTATATTCACTGGTAAGGAAACCTGACGTGAGGAGCACACTAAATGAAAGGCTAGAAAGTGACAGAGGCGGACTCGATGCTCGAGCTATGGCTTGTCGAAGCCCACGCGACCCTACCTCGGCTCCCCTGGGCCTCTGCTTCCAGGCGGGAAGCGCACGTACTGGCCTGACTGCCCGACGCCGCGCGGCTTCACAGCCTGGCGCACCCGCGGGCTCCATTAATTAAATGAGATATATATTTAATATAGGAAAAGAAGACATTTAAAACAGCTACTAGTTCACCTGTGAAGAGTCTGTATGTTTTGATTTCTAAGAGCACATGAGTTTATGTTTTTACATTACACATTATTTTAAATTCTTATAGTCAAAAAATTCCCCAAATGGACTTTTAAGTGTAAGATTTGAACCATAACTTGTGTGCATCTCTATTAGGATTAATTATATAACATTTGAAAAGAGTGTCTATGTTTTAGTGACTTAGAGTTCTAAGGTTCGCTAATTTACGCTTCACACTGACAGATGTACACCTGTGTGCATTTTGCTGCCGAGCCCAGCGGGCGAGGCCCCGGGCGCCCCGCAGCCGCCGCCGCGCCATGCTCCACCTCAGCGAGTTTTCCGGCTCCGAAGCGCTCCTGGTCAAGTCCACCGAGGGCTATTGCGCCGAATCCAGCGCTGAACTGCCCCGGCTACCCTCCAGGGACGCTCCCGCGGCCGCCAGCTATCCCGGAGGTAAAGAGCTCGGCCAGGGGTGCTCAGACGGCAGCGCTGCGCAGGGGCGCACGGTGCCTGAAAACCGGGACCAGGACGCTGGAGCTAAGGGGCTAGGGGCGATGGGAGGTGCAGGGGTCCTGGGGTGCGCACCCCCATTCCCATCTCCACTCGGCTGCCAGCGCCTCCGCAGGAACCTGTGCATTTATCAGGGCGTTCTTTGGCTTGTGCACGTGTGTTTTGCGTGTGCATGTTTGTGTGTGCGTCTTGGGAGGTATGCTGGCCCCTGCTGGATCTGAACGTGCAAAAAGCACCTTATATGTGTCCGTGCGCTCCGAGGGGTTCGTGGGTAGGTAGGGTCTACAAACTCAGAGGCGTGCCCTTTGGTGTTCCCAGAGCTGATTCCTGCTCCCTCCTCAGCAGGCGACTTCTTGAGCTGGGCTTTGAGCAACTGCGGCACCGGCACCGGCACCGGGGGGGACTTAGCCGACTCCTGCTTCCTGGAGGGGCCTGCGCCCACGCCCCCTCCCGGCCTCAGCTACAGCGGTAGCTTCTTCATTCAGGCAGTACCTGAGCACCCGCACGACCCGGAGGCACTCTTCAACCTCATGTCGGGCATTTTAGGCCTGGCACCCTTCCCCAGCCCGGAGGCGGCAGCATCCCGTTCCCCGCTGGACGCCCCTTTCCCCTCAGGTTCTGACGCCTTGCTGCCGGGGCCTCCGGACCTTTACTCTCCGGATCTGGGGGCTGCCGCCTTCCCAGAGGCGTTCTGGGAGACCTCGCCATCCGTGGGCGCCCCCTCACAGTGCCTGTATGAGCCTCAGCTCTCCCCGCCCGACGTCAAGCCGGGCCTCCGGGCGCCTCCGGTCTCTCCAGCGCTGGACGCTGCCTCGGCTTTCAAGGGCCCCTACGCGCCCTGGGAGCTGCTTTCCGTTGGGACTCCCGGGAACTGTGGGTCCCAAGGAGGCTACCAGACCGCCCCCGAGGCTCGTTTTCCCTCAGTAGGGACCAAGATCGAGGACCTGCTCTCCATCAGCTGCCCGGCGGAGCTGCCAACCACCAGACTCTACCCCACTGGGGCCTACGATGCTTTCCCCCTGGCCCCAGGCGACTTAGGAGAGGGGGCCGAGGGCCTTCCGGGGCTTCTGACCCCTCCTAGTGGGGAGGGTGGGAGTAGCGGCGACGGCGGAGAGTTTCTGGCCAGTACGCAGTCACAGCTTTCCCCGCTAGGCCTTCACAGCGCCACCGCGGCGGACTTTCCCAAACCTCTGGTGGCGGACATCCCTGGAAACAGTGGCGTGGGCGGGGCCGCACGC
>NW_006159809.1:4798922-4801208 GCF_000334495.1 Tupaia belangeri chinensis
CAGTGGCGTGGCTGCGCCACCAGTGCCGCCGCCACCTGCCCCTTTCCCACCAGCCAAGGTGCGGCGCAAAGGGCGCCGGGGCGGCAAGTGCAGCGCGCGCTGCTTCTGCCCGAGGCCGCACGCCAAGGCCTTCGCTTGCCCAGTGGAGAGCTGTGTGCGCAGCTTTGCGCGCTCCGACGAGCTCAACCGCCACCTGCGCATCCACACCGGCCACAAGCCCTTTCAGTGCCGCATCTGCCTCCGCAACTTCAGCCGCAGCGACCACCTCACCACGCACGTGCGCACCCACACTGGAGAGAAGCCCTTTGCGTGCGACGTGTGCGGTCGCCGCTTTGCACGCAGCGACGAAAAAAAACGGCACAGCAAGGTGCACCTCAAGCAGAAGGCGCGTGCGGAGGAGAGGCTCAAGGGCCTCGGCTTTTACTCGCTGGGCCTCTCTTTCTCCGCCCTGTAAGCAAGAGATGGGTTTGTTGGCTGGGGCGCCGCCGCTCGGCGCGCACAAGTTACTGCCGGTTCCCCTTTCCTCTCTCTTCCCACCTTTTCGTCGCACGCCCCAGCCTTCTGTTCCCTTGAAGCGCCCGCCGCACCCGCTCCGTTCAGCACCAGCTCCATGGACAGCTCTCGCGGTCCGGGCGCTGTCTCCCTTGTAAACCCCGCTTTGGAGGAAGTCCTCTCAGTTTACCCACTGAGTAGACACTTCCTTGGGATTCAAGACAGTCTTTTGTAACTGGCGCACGCCCCACGCCTTCCTCTATACTCCCCAGGGACAGGCTGGGGGAGCGCCGGGGCGGTCTCGCGCCGACTTTGTACAGCAATGTCGTTTCCAGCAGCCATTGGATGTAACGTTTTGCTTTGGGGTTATTTCCTTTTTGTTGTTGTTAATTTTTGTAAAGCAGACGCTACACTGAAGCAGTTGACAAAACTGTTTATTTTTGCAATTAAAATCATTGTGCTAAAAGCTTACTGAATCTGCCATCCTTCCCTCTAACCTCTCACTCAGGCAGTACGAGAAAGGAAATCCCCATATTCATGGGGTACAGGCCCCGAGCACATTAAACACCCACACGCCACACACCGTGGCACATAGGGGACGTGCAGTAAATACGGACTGATTTAACGAGTGGATTTAATCAGAATTGACCCTTACAAGGGCTAGAGATATTTCTGGAACTTGAAGTAGTTTAAAGGCATAGGTGTTAAATTTTGTGCAGCTAGTCTATTTCCAAATCCTCACAATCCTAAATGAAGGAGGCATATATCCCCTTTCAAAGATGAGGAAGCAGTTTAGGTAACTTGCTGGGGATCCCAGCTAGGAACCAACAGGATCTCACTTCAAAGCCAGTGTATATTTTCCAATCTCAGAATGGAGGCATCTGAGCTTAATAACACTGGAAAGGCTTTATACAGAGATGTAAGAAACAGGTTCTGTAACTAGAGAGAGCCCCAGGCAGTAGCAACAGCTGCAAAAGGCTGCTATATATATAGACATATGTGTGTGTGTATATGTATTTTTATTTTTTGGAGGTTTTTGCTTTAGGGCACGTGTGCTCACTGGGGAGAGAGAGACAGAGACAGGGAGAGGGAAATGAGAAATCACCCCTCAGGAGGGATGGCCATGCTGCAGTACATTCTCCTCCATTCTCCTCCTGGGATCTTGGGCACGCAGGTGCACATGCCCAATGTACATTTCAAGCACCAGGTCTGGGACTCGAACTGTGGTTGGTTGTGTGGGATCCAGCAACACAACCACTATGCCAAGGCTGCAATATTTTATTGCTGTTTGTTATGTTTTTAAAGAATTATTTATTCAATTTTTTATTTATTCATTCATTTATTTTAATTTGACCAGAGAGAGACACACACAGAGAGAGAAGGATGGAGAGAGAGGGAAAGCGAGAAAGCAAGCCACCAGGTCCAGGACTTGAACTGTGGTCAGCCATGGGGGAGTGTCCAGCACCTTAACCACCATGCCACCTGCTGGTCCTGCTGTTTGTTATTAATAATACCCAGAGTTCTGGGTGTCACAGAGGCACCAGCTAGTGTCTATGCATCTGTTTGAGTCACATGTTATCAAGGCCACAAGGGTCTCAGCATTCAGCTAGACCACACCTGAGCTAGTGAGGAGCAGGTGCTTGCCAGAGGCTCACTCCTCTAGTTGCTCTTCCCCACAAAGGATCTTTCCAGGAGGCAGCAGGCCACTTACCATCTAACCATGCACCTGCCACAGCCCCTGTTCTCAAATTTTTCTTCCAGGTGAATCCATGGCTTGTGGAAGGGGGGGGAGGG
>NW_006159809.1:4801320-4808932 GCF_000334495.1 Tupaia belangeri chinensis
TCTGGGCACCTTGGGAGGACCTTGGAGCAGAAAAAGGCCATTGCATACCTCATCCCTCCTCCTCCAACATCTCCTCTGTGCTTACGAAGGGAGGGGAGTCTGTCTGGGGACTCTATTCCTTTCTCTTCTGAGCTGAGCTGTTCATGAATTAAGGGAGCTTACAGCTTATGATGCCAAATCAATCCAGCTTCTGATCCCCTATGTTCTTTACTCCTTAAGTTACACCGATATGCTCTGCCTTCACTTTAGCAATCCAGTTGACCTGAGACAAAATTATTAAGTCAGGGCTTCTAGGCTTTTCTATCCATCCCCACATGTTAAGTACTTTCCTGTGGCTGACTAGCTTGTATCTAATAAACTAATTTGTGGTAAAGGATCTGATGTTACTTATTCTAGCAGAATAAACCTTTTAAAAGAGTAGCCTGCAGGGGGCAGTGTTTAATTTTATGGGGAAGCTCAAATGGTGCACTGTCAGGCATTGTGATACGGAAAACGATTAAGTGGAGACATACAAAAATAGTGACCTTCATTACCTTACTTTTTAATGGCTATACCATTCGCTTCTAGACATAGACCACTTGACTTCACATGCAGAGTACAGACGGGGTGAACATAAAGGCTCATATTTCAAGCTACTGATCCCAAACCATAAAACCTGAACAAAGGAAGGAGTGCAGACAGGCTGTGGGTGGCTGACCACTCTACCCTTGCCTTTCCAGAAGCATTCGAACAAGCACATTCAGCTGTTGGGCCTGTCATGTCCTCACACTTAGGCCCTAACACCACTGGTAAAAGAAAAAAAAAATGGAACTCCAGGGACTAGCAGTTGGCGTAATGGCGATGTCACTGGACTCCCATGTAGTCGACCATGGTTCAAGTCCCAGACCCGGTGGGTGAAACTCATGCTCGGTGCGTGTGTGTGCATGACCAAGATCCCGAGAGGAGAATGGAGGAGAAGGGACTGTAGCATGGCCATCCCCCCTGGGGGATGATTTCTCACTTTCTGTCTCTGTCTCTCTTTCTGGCAAGCACATGCACCCTATAGCAAAAGCCTCTTCAAAAAAAAAAGAAAAAGAAAGAAAGAAAAGAAAAATGGAACTCCAAAGAAGTGAATTAGGATAGTCCTGGTACCAGACCCAAGTCTGGTTCTAGAACTCCAGCAGAGAAAGCCCTCCTGTGTCCCAAGAGATACCACCACCATTTAGTGTAATTTCCCTAGGGATTTTGAGGGAAGAGTATCGTAGGCCAGAGATGAAAAAAAGTAAAAATCAAACAATCAGAAAAATCAACTGAAGACCCAAAGAGAATCGGGTACTGTCCACTCATTTTTCTGTACTTACTCTTCTTTTTCATCTGGTCTTCAAAATGTGGGCATTCCCCCAGACTCAGTTCTTTTTTTTTTTTTTTTTGAGAGATTTTTGCTATTAGGGGATGTGTACTCACCAAAGAGACAAAGAGAGACAGAAAGTGAGAAATTCCCCCCGGGGAGATGGCCATACCGCAGTCCCTTCTCCTCTATTCTCCTCTTGGGATTGGGGCACGCAGACGTGCACGTGTGTGCGCGCGTGCGCGCGCGCACACACACACACACACACACACACACATGCCCTGTGTGAGTTTCATGCTGCTGGGCTCAGCACTCGAACTGCAGTCTACCATGCAGGAATCCAGTGCTTAACCACTATGCCACCTACTGTCCCCCAGACTCAATACTTAGCCCCTGTCCTATTTCAGTACTCTCCTCAGAAGCACAATAATTGCCAGATCCTTTCTATTATCACTGCTACATAGATACCTTTATTTTTTAATTTTTTAGCTATGAGGCACATGCACTCACCAGAGAAACAGAGAGAGAAAGTAAGAAATCGCCTCCCAGTGGGGATGGCCATGCCACAATCCCTTCTCCTCCAGTCTCCTCGAGATTGGGGTACACATGCACGTGTGCCCAGAGTGATTTTCAAGCTGCTGGATAGGACTCGAACCATGCAGTTTGGCCATGCAGGATACAGTGCCTTAACCTCCATGCCACCTGCTGGCCTCTAAATGTCAGGCATTGTGATAGGTAAAGTCAGCCAGCTTCATAGTTCTGACTAACGAACATCACATATGGGTGTCCCACCACTATCTCAACACAATCTGTAGAAAATCAAGTCACCTTTCCATATACTCCCAATTTCTGCTAATAATGATGATCCTTGATTTAGTTCTCTAGACTCATCTAAGTAACTGCAGTTCTTAGAACACTTACCCTTTTTTCCCCTCATTTCCCCCCATTGTATCCAGTCTTTCAGTTAAACCTGTTATTGAAATTCTCTGTTGTCTTATCTACCTTCCTTCGGAGTACATTATTTCCTTTTATGTATTATAATTTTTAGGTGTGAGCTTATGTTCAGTGGGGATTTCTGTGGACTGTAACTCTGTAGCCCAGGTTGAGGATATGTTTCTCCTGAGCAATTTTTAATTTAATTTAATTTTTTCCTTGCCCTAACAAGAGAGAGGCAGAGAGGGAGAAAGAGAAGGCACCCCCTAATGGGGAGTAGTGGCACCATGATCCCTTCTCCATTTCTTCATTCAGTCAGGATTGGGGACCTGCACACCCACTCACCAGTCTTGTTTTTTCAAGCTGCAGGCCAGGATTCAAACAAGGCCGTGTGGGATCCATTTCCTTTAACCACTAGACCAGAGGGCAGCCCAGCAGTTTTAGGTTTGCTTTTGCCAGGCACTCCAAGAATCTCACTAGATAGAGACCAATTTGTTTTTTTAGGAGTTTGTTTTTTTTTTTTAATTTAACTTTCTCTTTCTTTTTCTTTTTTTCTCTCTCTTTCTTTCTTTCCCTTTCTTTCTTCCTCTTTCTTTATCCCTCCCTTTCTTTCTCCCTCTCTTTCTTTCTTTCTTTCCTCCTTCCTTCTCCCTTCCCTTCCCTTCCCTTCCCTTCCCTTCCCTTCCCTTTTTTCTTTCTCTTTCTTTCTTACCAGAGAGGGACAGAGTAAAAGAGAGAGGGAAAGTAAGAAAGCAAGCCTCCAGGTCCAGGACTCAAACCGTGGTCAGCCATGTAGGAGTCCAGCATCCTTAACCACCATGCCACCTGCTGGTCTGAGACCAATCTTTTGTTAATTTCTTGGCTGGGGGAGGTGCTGTATCATGTAGGTGCTCTGAGTTCCAATTCCAACTGAATTAGTTTTAAATTCTCAGAGGCAGCTCTCCCTACTCTAACCAGGGCACAGGTCAGGATTGAGAAGCAGTAAGTCTTCTTCTCCATATCTTCTAGGTTAGCCACAGCACTTGTCATGCTTATATGTCTTGGTCTCACTTCCCTTGTTTTAGTCCCTGTAGATTTTCTTCATACTTAAAAAAATTTATTTATTTAATTTATTTATTTAAAGATTTCGGGGGTTTTACATTTTATTTCTTCTTCTTCTTCTCTTCTTCTTCTTCTTTTTCTTTCTCTTCTTCTACTTCTTTTCTTCAATTTAACCAGCGAGAGAGAGAGAGAGAGAGAGAGAGAGAGAGAGAGAAAGCAAGCCGCCAGATCCAGGACTTGAACCACAGTCAGCCATGTGGGAGTCCAGCATCTTAACTACATGCCATCTGCTGGCCCCTTCTTATTTTTTAATTTGCTATAGGGCACACATGCTCACCAGAGAGAGACAGAGAAGGAGAAAGAGAGGGAGAGTGAAAAAGTAAGCTGCCAGTTTCAAGACTTGAACCATGGCTGGCCACATGGGAGACCAGCAGCCCAACTACCAGGCCACCTGTTAGCCCTTTCATTACATTCTTGCAAGCTTAGCTAAGTATTTTGGGAGGTTTCTGCTATAGTTTGTGAAATAGTCTACATATTTTGTATCAGGAGAGTCCTTGGGTTATCCAGTCAATGATATTGCTGAAAACTGAATTCAGAAGATGTTGATTCTTCTTTTATAATATTCCTCATATTCATCTCTTTGCCTATTGCCAGCACCTCAGTTCATCTCACCACCACCCTCATATACACCTGTACCTAGGCCATGACACTCAGAGAGAGTCACATAACACTGCAGTTGGAAGAAGCTTGTAAGAACATCCTGTCTAGACCCTCACTGTATAAAAGAGAAAACTAGGATCCAAGAGTTTTGGAAATTTTCTTAGGGAAATGCAGATGGTAAGAGATTGAAGTGGTTCTTGAACTTGGGCCTTCTGGTTCTAAGACCAGTAGATATTCATACATCTGTTTGTTCCATCGATATTATTGAGGACCTGTCATATGTGGGCCAGTGGTTCCCTGCTTTCTAGTTCACCGAAGGAATTTGACCCAACAGTATCAGAGACTCTCAAAAGTCCTGTCACACTGGAGAGATAGGAAAGAGTAATAAGAATCTTGATGGGGCCATCAAGTGGCATGGTGGTTAAGGTACCAGTGTCTCATGTAGCCAACCGCAGTTTGAGTCCTGGACCTGGCGGCTTTCTTTCTCACTTTTCCTCTCTCTCTCTCTCTCTGGTGAATGCACATGCCTTATAGCAAGTTTTTAAAATAATATGGTGTGGTGATTTAGGTGCTGGACACTCCCCATGGCCGACCATGGTTTGAGTCCCAAACCTGGCGGCTTGCTTTCTCACTTTCCCTCTCTCTCTCTGCATGTGTCTCTCTGGTCAAATTAAAATAAATGAATAAATAAAATTAAATAATTATTTTTTAAAAATAATAATAATTAACCTTAAATTAAAAAACGAATCTTGATGAAGTGGGATATGAGGGAAGGTTTGACAAAGCAACCCAGAATGTCTCTTATTTCCTCCCCCTTTACTCCAACCCTGCATCCCGTTTGAGACAAGCCTGAATTATACCTAAACCACTTCCTGTGGTCCTTCTGCCTCCTCCTGTCTCTCTCCTTTCCTTCCACCTTGCACAGCAGAAGTGATGAAAATTTCCTAAAATATACCAAAATGACTGAGGCTTCAAACCTCCTTTAAAAATTATGTATCTTTTCACCCAGCAGTGAAAGCCCTCCATGTCTGATCCAAATCCATCCTCCAACTCTCACCCACATCTCTCTTTTTGATCTTTGCTCTGCCCTCTCCCCTTCCCCCATGTATTATCCAAATGCTCCCACCCCTGAGCTCTTTGAAGGGAGGACACCTTGCCTGATTGTGCTCATGGGCCTCACATCACCAAGTCTACTGCCCAGCATGTGTGAGTACTTACTACCGGGTTGATTAGTTGACTAGAAAATAAGACAAAATGAACAAAAAAATTTTAAATGGAGTAGAGAAAGAGAAAAAGGGAGGAGGAGGAAAGGAGGGTAGCTGGAAAACAGGAAGCTGGGAAGGAGAGAAGGAGGGAAGGAAGATGAGAAGACACAGGATTGAGACCCTGAGCCAAGCCATTGGGTCCCATGAGTGGGACCATATCTCTGGCTAGTGTGGGACTGTCCAGTTTTTGCCAAGCCGATGATTCTTGCCTCAGCTCTGGGACCCAGATGTGTCTGTCACTGAGCTCGCTCTCTCTCTCTCTCTCGGTTTCTCTGGCCCACATGGAGTGGGATTCAGTTGAACATTTTTAGAACGTGGTTCCCATAACAACCAAGCAGGAACTGTTGTCTGTGAAATGTAGCATGGGCACACATGCGCATACGCTCACACGTACATACACATGCACATATGTGCAAAACCACATAGATACACTCGTACATAAATACATCAACATATGCACACATGTGTACTCACACATGTGCTCACATACATGTGCATTCATGAATACACACATGTATCTGTTTCCACATGCATGTTCACAGGCATACACTTGCAAACCTGCGCACATGCCTGCATAGACATACACAAAATAAAGCATACATGCATAAGCATGCCCAAAATTGTTTTTACATATTCACAGGAAGCAGGGTGAAGACAAATCACAACAAAGAATGTAGAACCAAGACAATATGGATATTTTGGGCTATCTGCAAAAACAGGTGGATTTAGGAAGTCTGCTTTTGAAAAGGCTCAGGCTTTATTATTGCAGGAGGGCACTGTGGTTGAGCATAGACTTTGGAGTTTGGTGACTTGAGTTCAGATCTTGGCTGTGCCATTTATTGAGCTCTGAACTTTGGCTTCTCCACCTACAAAGTGGGGATAATAGTACTATCTACTTGATAGGATTATTAAGAAGCTTAAATGATAAGCATAAGACAATTAGCATGATGCTTGGCACTTAGTCAAAAGTGCTGTTATCATTTAGGTCTTAGAAGTGAGTTCTCATTTGCTCAACCTAAGAAGACTTCTTGGAAGAGGAAAGAAATGCAGAGCTAAAGGAAGGGGAGAGGGGGAGTTTGACCTGAGTGGCCATTGTACAGCCTCAGTCAGTATTAAATTTGCCTTTTCCCAAAACAACCTAAAAAGTCTACAGATGATCCTTCTTGATACTGAAAGCCCCAGTGCCTCTCTGCCTTCACAGGAGTGAGGTGGGCTCATGAAAAGTCCCCATCAGTCTTAGATTTACTGGAGACTCCTGGGGCTGGAATGGATTTCTGCTCTGCTGCAGCATGACTGCCCCTCAGGGTCTGTCCAAGCACTGCCCTCAGCCTGAAATGCCATTTCCCCTTTTCCTCACCCAAGGCTCAGGTCAGCCCTAGTCTTGGTAGTCCAAAATCCTGTCTGACTTGTCAGGTCCCACTGTAGCCCTGCTGACTTTTTCCAGGCCTAGGATATCCAAATTGTTCCCACCTCACCAGCGGGATAGGCCTTAAGCCAAGGGCAAGGCCCTCTAGATACTCCTGTCCCAGGAAGCCAGTCTGCATCCTTGCCGGTGGTGGGGATAGGAGGGAGCCAGGATTGTGGAGCCCGGGAGCCTTTCCTCCTCGATCTGGGATAGGATTTGTGACAGGGGAAGGACTGGGTCCCAGAACCGGATAGTGCCTGGTCACAGCCACCCTCAACTCTGGTTCCCTAGGAACGCCCAGAGGTGATCGTCTTGGACTGCTCCGCGATGACCACGTGTCTGACCCGAGGTCGCGGAGTGCTCCGATCCAAGCGTGCAGCCCTCAAGCCAGTGAGGGACCCAAGCGTGCAGCCCCCAAACCGGAGAGGGACCGAGGCGATAAGCTAGGAGTGGTGAAGCGCTCCCGCCCCTTTCGAGGTCACGGAACCGCCCACCTCAGGATGTGCCCCAGAAAAGGTGCAGGCCCTAGCCAGCGTGGGAGGGTTAGGGCGTAGAGGCCCTGACTAAAGGTGGGCAGCAGAGACCACAGCTTTGAGGTGCCCAGGGCGGGGATGCACTGGGTAGTGCCTGAGGCCGGGAAGATTGGGACTCGGGACGAGCGCAGCTGGAGCAGTCCCTGCACCCCCAGGGCGGCGCCACGGACCCCTCCCCCATCGAAGCCACCTTCAGCGGAAAACGTGGGGTCCCGGGGCAGCCGCTTCTGGCCGCAGCTGCCGCTCCCCAGCTCGCGGGAGAGCCCGCCCCGGAGGAGGGGCCGGCTCCGCCCCACCTCCTCGCGGCCTCCCTCCCCTTTTCCTTGCTTTCCTCGGGCCGCGCGCCCCCTCCTCCCTCCTCCCTCTGTCCCTCCCTCCCTCCCTTCTCTATCCTTCCCCCACCCGGTTTGTGCGCCCCTCCCGCTGCAACTGGCTGGGGTGGGCGCTA
>NW_006159809.1:4809290-4826115 GCF_000334495.1 Tupaia belangeri chinensis
CGCCCCCCCGAGGCGGGGGAGGGGAACGATATCCGAGGCCCGGAGGCGGCCCTGCGTCGGGACCAGGCACGCGGGGGCTGCCTCTGCACCCCCAGTCCAGGGCCGCGGGGCCTGGCCTCGCCGTGGGGTGGAGGAGGTAAGGGCGAGTCGCAGGCGCGCTGCAGGACCACTCCCGGAGAGGGAAGGCTGGGAGGACCCCAGTCGCTGTCTCTTCTTCCTTCTCCCCACAGCCCTCCAAAGGCCCGCGAGGCCGCCCAACCGGCAGGGATTCTGGGCAGGCCAGGCCCGAGGCAGGGAAGGGGTTAATTTAAGAAATTGAAATCAGAACGATTTGAGAGCAGGCTTCCCCTCCCCCCCTCCCCCGTCTCTTCACGAGCCAGGTTTGGGGGCGGGGGTGAGCTCCAGAACCCCACTGGGGCTCTGAATCTTGGAGAGCTGGGACCACTGGGAGGAAGGAAAAGGAGGAGGAGGGGGGCCCTCAAACCCCAGCCCTCCCCACCTGTTTCTTGGGGAGGTGGGGGAGGGGCTTGTGCAGAGGCCTGACTGGGCACCTGTGCGGGTGTCTGTGCGTGCCAGTGTGCACGTGTGATAATTTGGAGATATGCATGTGTGTGCATGTATGTCTCCATCTCCTCACATCTCAGTGCCTGCCCGAGTGTATGTGCCCTCGTTGACTCTGGATGTGTGCGCCAAAGGTACTGTGGGCATGTCTGCATTGCTTTGCATGTGAGTGTGTGTGACACAGTGCCTGTGTGTGCTGCCCACAGTCTGCCTGTGAGTACGGAGTGGGGCCTGCTCTCTCCTTAGGTGGAGTCTGCAGCAAGGGGCCCAGTTGGTTTCCTGGGTGTGGGATCCAGGTGCTGGAGCCTGTGTGTGTGACCTTGGGCGGTGTGTGCATGTTTGCAGGAGAGTGAGGGGGAGCTTAGAATAGCTAAGGCCATGTAAGGGCTGTCAGGAAGCAGGGGGTTGGATGCATGGACACTTTTTGGGTCTTCATCAAGCTAGGGTGACTCCCTGGGAGGGGAGTCACTTGTTGGGACCACAGTAGCAGGTGTGGAGAACCAGAGCCCCAGTCTTCTTTAGAAATTTAGAGGGATTTAGAGAGGCAGGGGCATTCCTTTATTCCCCACCCACAGGGGTATAATAGGTGTGTAATGCGGACACCTCCAGCTGCCTCCCCATCCTTAGAACACCTCCACCTGCTGGCAGATGCCTCCCAAAAGCACGGAGCTTTGAGCTTCATTCCTTTGCCATGTAAATCCAGTTATGAAACCTGAGACTTTTCCCTCTATTTCTGTAATTTTTACCTCTTTGACTACTTTCCTGCATTTTATATAAAAAGAGGGGGGAAGAGCTCCAGGGCCCTGAATGATAACTGGAAAGGAGAGGTGGTTCCTTGGGCATGGTAGGGAGTTGGGGTAAAGGGAACAGAGAAAGACCATCAAAAAACAAACTCTGCCAACTTCTCGATTTTGCCTGATCTGAATTTAACAGAGAGAAAGAGACAGAGAAACACAGTTGCTTCTAGATTTAAGGGTACCTAGCTTGTTTTTCTTTTTGTCTGTAATATTTTATAATAGGTGGTTGGTAGGAGAATTGCCATCCTAGAATTTGCCATCATCCTTTGAATTCCCTAGACTTCTGACCTCTCTCAAGGCCTACTACACCCTTTATTCATTTGTTAAACAATCTTTCTTGAGTCAATCAGTATGGGCCAAGCTGTGCTATTACAGTGTTAGCGTGACAGTGCACTCTCAATTGAAAGGAATCTAGTGTTGGGACCGAGAGACGCGCCTAGGTTTGGAAATCAGTCAGGTAGCACTGGGTTCAATTCCTAATTTGTTGTGCTTTCAGTTATGCACTGGAACCCTGGAGAGCTGGGACCACAGGGAGGAAGTCTAAAGAAGGGGGAGGAGTCACCCTCAAACCCCAGCCCTCACCAGCTGTTTCTACAGGAGGCGGGGAAGGCACTTGTGCTCAGGCCTGGCTGGACACCTGTGCAGGTGTCTGTGTGTGCCGGTGTGCATGTATGCACGTGTGCAAAACCTATTCTCCTCTCTCAGTCTCAACAGTGTACCACCCTAGAATTTAGGGATTTACAACAACTGTGATTTGTTAAATTTCTTGGTCTGTGGTTGGCCGTGGCTAGGGCTCTATGCTCTCACTTGAACTTCTCACACAGCTACATTCGGTTGTGGGATCAGCAGGAGTGGAACATCCAAATGGCCTCTCATCCTCCGGGGTCTCATCTAGTCATTCTAAAGTCTAGCCCAAGTATCTTACACAGCAGCCGGATCCCAAGGGGAAATATTCCAGGAGAAAGAAGTCCTAAGGTACAACTACTTATCAAATCTCTTCCTGCATCAGGCTTGCTAATGTCCCATTGGTCAAAGGAAACTACATGACCAAGCCCTGAGTCTGTGTGGGAGGGGACCACAAAACGGCAAGGACACTGAGAGGCGTGTCTCATTGGGCTCACCAAAGCAGCAGCCTGTTACTGTCCATAGTGGCCTTGGGCAAGTAATTCGGCCACTCTGGACCTCAAGTTTTTTTAATCCTAATATGGAGACAGAATCACCTGCTTGGTGGCAATGTTAGGAGGACTGAGTAGTGTGTGGGGGTCTGACCAGAATCATTCATAAATAAATATTCTGTTGTGACGAATAGATAGCAAGGACCCTAATAGCATGACAGTCATTCATTGTTGTATGGCCAGTGTCTAACTTAGGCCTTGTGTTGATATGTTTTGTTGGGTGAATTGAATGAAGCAGATAAGCCTTAAACTTTGGAGTTGAGATAGAGCAAGTGACACTGTTGAGAAGGACACAGCAAGTTCCTACCTCCCAGTAGGTGACCAACACAGCCAGGAAAGCACCTGTTATTCAAAGCAATTTTTAGATTGATTTTATTGTAACCAATTCACCCAGCCCCATGACAAGGAGTGGTGGAAATTGCTTTGGTTATATGAAATCAATCAAGTCATCCATTATTCAGTGTGATTCCTCTAATAACATACTAATGTCTACTGTGTGTGAGGGAGGTGTGAGGATGAATCAGTTGTATTATCCCTGCCTCCAGTGTATGTGTAAGAAGGGGTCTGATTTGCAAACAGGTCATGACTACTGGTATGTGGTACCTGTTTCCAACTTGAAGAACTATGGTAGGGGGACCAGCAGTTAGCGTAATGTCTATGTCCCTGGACTCCCATGTAGTCGACCACGGTTTGCGTCCCGGACCTGGTGGCTTAAACTCATGCTGGGCACGTTTGCGTGCTTGCCCAAGATGCCGAGAGGAGAATGGAGGAGAAGGGATTGTAGTGTGGCCATCCCCCCTGGGGGGCCATTTCTCGCTTTCTATAAATCTGTCTCTCTCGGTCTCTCTGGTGAGGGCACACGCCCTATAGCAAAAACCTCTTAAAAAAAAAAAAAAAGAACTATGGTAGGGATAAATTTATGCTGCGTTATGATTTAAACTGGGGGAGCAGCGGAGAAGGCTTCATGGAAAAGGTGACATGTAAGCTGAACCTGAAGAATTCACCAGTTGGAGAAGACTCAAAGAGGGACCTGCATGGGACTAGACTTGGGAACGTAACAACACATGGTGCTTCCCAGTGGAGCAAAGCCCTACAGGGCTCACTATGAATGCATGTGGAAGGGAGGCAGTGATGAAAGCTAGAGCTGGCAAAGCAAAGCTGAATCTAATCGGTGTTGAGGGCAGGCGAGGCAGGGTGGACTTGACCTTTCAGAAGATAGCCTTCAGAGATTTTGTTTAGAATAAAAGTGACATGACTGGAGCAGTTTTTGCAAAAAATGTTGGAAGCCATGAGAATTCAAAGCTGGAGGAGTTAGAGACTCCAGTTAGCGACAGCCTCAGTGACCCAGACAGAAGAGGATGTAGGTCTGAACTGGGACAGTGGTTGTAAGAAAAGAAGTCGACAGAGTCAAGGGTTTAGGAGGTAGTGTGGGCAAAAATCGGTGAGGAGATCTGAGCGAGAAGTCAGAGATAGCTTGGAGGTCGCTATCCATGGTGCTGAGCAAATAATGAGGATGTTGGTATAGGAAATATAAAAAAGAAGCAGATTTGGTGCCAGCCAGTGGCCTGGTAGTTCGAGTCTTAGATCTGATGGCCTGAGAAATATCAAGCCTGTGTGCATGAAAGCGCAAAATCCTGAAAGGAAGGCGAGATGGAGGTTCTCTGTGTGACCAGGGCCCATAGGAGGTGCTTTCTCGCTTTCTCTCTCTCTGTCTCTGCCTCTCTCTTTCTCTTCAGTGATTGTCCATGCCCTTTGGCAAAAATTAGGAGAAAAAAAGTGAATTTGAAGGTGGGAGTTGTGGTATTGGGAATTCAGTATTAGCCATATTAAGCTTTGAGCTGCCAACACTGAAATAGCTCCCTATTCATTCTCACTCTCTTGACTGGCTGCGTCCAAGAAGTATTTATTTATTTATTTATTTATCCCCACCCCCTTTTATTCTAATTGTCAGAGTGTGTGCTCAGCAAAAAGGGAGAGAGGAAGAAGAAGAAAGCATCTTCAGTGGGGTGTGGTCATGCCACAATCCTTTCTCCATTTCTCCCTCCTTTCAGGATTTTGGTCATGCCCACACACTGAGTATGTTCTTCAAGCACCAAGGCCAAGATTTGAACTGTGGTCAACCATGTGGGATCTGACTCCCTCAACCACTAGGCCAGGGGACTGGCTCATTTTTCTTTTAATTTTTTTTTTGTGAGAGACAGAGACAGAAGAGGAGAGAGAGAGAGATAAGCACCATCAACAGGGTCTCATGCTGCAGTCCCCTCCACCAACCATCCCAGCTAACAAAGATCATGGGCATGAAGGCCTAGCATTGTACAGCCAACCAGGGAACCACTCCCACAGTCTCCCATATGGATCCAGCGTCACTTGGGCAGTGTGTTACTGCAGCACCACCAAGCTGGGCCTAAGAAGCATTTTTTAAGATAATTATTTTATTTTATGTATTATTATTGTTGTTATTGTTAATTTAACCAAAGAAAGAAAGCAAGGGAAAGTGAGCCAGCAAGCTGTCAGATCCAGGACTCGAGCTGCAGTTAGCCATGTGGGAATCCAGCATCTTAGCTACAACACCATCAGCCATTCCCTCCCCCACACACATGAAGGATTTTTTAAAAGCATAGCCTAAATTTCAGATCTAAGGCCCTATATCCATGCCTCAGGCCAGTGGAAATAATGGTATAGAGTAGAATTAGGTTATCTCTCAGACACATTTTTAAATGTTCAAGTCTCTCCCATCTTAACTGCTTCTGGGGGCTGGCAAGTGGTGTGGTCCTTAAGGTGCTGGACTCCCACATGGCTGACTATGGAGTCCTGGACACCTTGCTTTTTCACTTTCCTTCTCTCTGTCTCTCTCTGGTCAAATTGAAGAATAATAATAAATAAAATTGAGTAAATAATTCTTAAAAAAAAAAAAACTGCTTCTGGATTCTCCAGGCTGCCTTGTCCCCTTCATAAGTAGGGGGGACATTACCTGTATTCATTACCATCTTTTCTCACTTCCTCAGCTCACTCACTCCTCACCCCACATCAGCCATGCTCATGAGAGCAGCCCTCTCAAAAGTCCCCAGCAGGCCTTTCCTACTTCTGCTCTTATTGGACATTATTTCCACATTGGTTACCTCCTCCCTCTCTGGTATCTTCTCTTCCCTAAGGCGTCCTGCCAGAACTCTTCTTTCTGCTGCTGGTAATTAGGAAACTCTTGATTCTCCCTCCTCTGCCTCTCTAAGCATCCATCTTTTCCCCTGATCTCCTCTCTCTGTGCCTTCTCCTTGGGCTTGCTTATCTACTTTTATTTTTTTATAAGCTGCCAAACTGTTTTTTGTTTTGTTTTGCTTTGTTTTGTTTTTAGTTTGACCAGGGTGAGACAGAAAGAGACACAGAGAGAAAGTGAGAAAGCAAGCCACCAGGTCTGGGACTTGAACCATAATTGTCCATGTGCGAGTGTCCAGTGCCTTAACCACCACACCACCTGCTGGTCTCCATAAAACTGTATTTTAAAACATTTGTTGGGGGACCAGCAGATGGCATAACAGTTACATCGCTAGACTCCCACATGGTCAACTGTGGTTCGAGTCCCAGACCTGGTGACTTAAAACTCACTTCAGGTGTATGTGTGTGCATGCCCAAAATCCTGAGAGGAGAATGGAGGAGAAGGAATTGTGGCATGGCCATTCCTACCTCCTGGGGGGAGGATGATTTCTCTCTCTTTCTCTCTGACTCTCCAGGGAGCACATAAGCCCTATAGTAAAAAAAAAAAAATCTCTAAAAAAAAAATAGTTTCTTCCGTGAGCAAGAGAGAGACAGCACTTCTAACATGTCCTGATGCCACAGTCCACACAGTCTCAGACACCTCTGAGTCATGGGCACACCTGTACCCAGTGTACTGGGAGAGGTCTCCGGACATGAAGTCAGAACCTCCCATGTAGGTCAGCCTCACAGAGCATTGTATTTTACCTCTACGCCACTGTCTAGCCCCCCAAACTGTATTTTGGCTTCATATTTCGCAAACCATATACTAAATAGCTCTACTTCCAAGGCCCGCTGGAACCTTAAATTTATGGACTCACAGACAAACTCATTTCTCCCCAAAGCCTGCCTTCCTCCACTTCCCCTCCCTCCTGAGCCATATTTATACCTACACAATTGCCTGAAACCCAAACCTGAGCCTCATCCTCAGCTTCCCTTTTCTTGCCTGCCACAGTCATTTGGTCACCTGGTCACTTGGCACTTCTTAAGTTGCTCCCATGTCCCTTCTCTCCATTCCCACTCCTGCTACCTCAGTCACTAATTTCTACTTCCAGTGTTCCAACAGCCTCCTTCTCGACCTTGACCCTCTGTAGTCAACTTACTGAACTACGCACCTGATCAAATCCTTGCCATTCATTCACCCCACAAACACTTATGAGCACCTACTCTGCGCCAGGCACAGGAACCTCATAGAGCTTACCCTTTAGTTCCCAGAAGGGGCAGACTCCCTCTCACTTCCTTGTCTTGGCCCATGCTGTACGATCCACTCCAGATGCCATTTTCTCCTCACCTGGACTGGTAACTGCCCTTTCTTGCTTAGGAATTCTACTTTACTCTTCAAGAGGTTTTCCAGTCCCCCAGTTCCTCGATATAGGTTAAACATAGAATCCTGTGCCTACCTCTTGTATAACATTTTATGAGCGACCATCAGCAAGTTCATAGAAAATGCACATTTCAAAAAATTACACATGGGTTGAATATTTTTTGCATCAAAATAAACTCATACTTTAGTTTTATTTTTCTGTGAACTTTTGAAGTCCTTGCATTTTTCATAACTGTATCATCTAATGCCTCAGTCTACCCCAGCATATCACAAGCTGCTTGATGGCAAGGACTGTATCTTCTTTTCTTTTTTTTCAGGTTTTTACTATAGGGCACGTGTGCTCATCAGAGAGAGACAGTGAGAGGCAAAGTGAGAAAGCAAACCTCCCCAGGAGGGATGGCCACATTGCAATCCCTTGTCCTTTATTCTCCTCTTGATAACTTGGGCATGCATGCACACACGCCCAGCATGATGTTCAAGCAGCCAGGTCCAGGACTCGAACTGTGATTGGCCATGTGGGAAACCAGCGCTGTAACTACCATGCCACCTATTAGCCCCAAACTGGATCCTCAGCATACCTAGCACAGCTCTGGTATGCAGTATATAGTTGATGGCACAGAGAAGGTACTCAGTGCATGAAATGCATTTACAATTGAACAGAGCTTTAGTCTATAAATACAGATTTGGGAGAGTATTAGGACTCTTGATTGCATGTGACAGAAATCTAACCAAAACTATTTTAAGCACACTCACATACATGCAAAGACATTTACCCATTCATCTAACTGGAAAGAAGTGATATGAGTGGAGTTTTGGCATCCAGGTTCTCAAAAATGTGGTGAGGACGCTCCCTCTAGCTCTAGGCTCAGCTTCACTCTGTGTGTGGCCACATTTTCCCCACCATGCGTGGGCTCTCCCTGTGGGTGGGTGGAGTTTGCACAAAGCCATAGACAGCATGGTCATCCTGGCATGTGATCCCAAAAGGACAACAGAACTCCTTGATCTTTCATGTGAACCCCTAGGGAGGTCTCTGTTGGCTCAGCTTAAGGAATGCGTCCACCCCACTGTGATCGACAGTCCTGCCAATCCTAGGGAAGGGCATCTCACCAAAGAAAGGAGATGTTTCTGTCACCAGAGGTGAAGAAGTCTTGCTAACCCGATGAAAATAATGTCCACTGCAGAAATTGTATCTGTGACCATGTGGCAGCAGAAGCCATAGAAATGCAAGATTATTTCATGCAGCAATGTGACAGCAGAAAACTAGAGTAACATCTTTTTTTTTTTGGAGAGGTTTTTGCTATAGGGCGTGTGCGCTTGCCAGAAAGACAGAGAGAGAGAAAGCAAGAAATCACCCCCCAGGGGGGATGGTCACACCACAATTCCTTCTCCTCCATTCTCCTCTTGGGATCTTGGGCATGCATGCACACGCGCTCGGCGTGAGTTTAAGCCACCGGATCCAGGACTAGAACTGCAGTCGACTACATGGAAGTCCAGTGACATAACCATTACGCCAACTGCTGGTCCCTAGAGTAACAACTTGAAGTAGCTGGTCTTGTTTCAAGAGATAGGACTCACATGCCTGAAAATCTTAAAAAACAAAACAAAACAAAAGTGCCTCCCAGTAGTTGCATCTGAAGAATCCTTCTGTCCAAAGAAAATCTTAAGTTGGACTTGAAAAAAAGTAGATTTGAGATAGGTATTTCAGGTTGGAGATGGGGGCATAACAGATTTTGGATTGCTAAGAGAAAGGGACAGACTGAAAAAGGAGGCAGCTCTTAGGACTTCAAGAAGTGATTTGGGGAGACTGGAATGCAAAAGAAAATATCTGCCTATTCTGTCATGGTGTACATAGTACAGGATCATGATGGTCTTTGAATAGACAGCACTTTTTTTTCCTTTCTGTTGTTCAGTTTATCATAGGGCATGTGCACTTGCTAGAAAGACAGAAGGAGAGAGAAAAAATGAGAAAGTGGGCCAGTAGGTCCTGTGGTGGTTAAGGCACTGGATCCCACATGACTGACTTCATGATTCAAGTCCTGGACCTGGTGGCGTGGAAAACAAGCAAGGCACATATGCATATGTACCCCAAATCCCAAGAGGAGAGTGGAGGAGAAGGGATTGTGGCATGGCCACACACAAACACACACACACACACACACACCCACACACCCAGATTTCTCATTTCCCCTCTCTTTGTGTGTCTCCCAGCAAGTGCGCGTGCCCCATGGGGGGTAATCTTTTTTTAAAAAAGTGAGCAGCTGGGACCAGCAGATGGCATAATGGTTGTATCACTGGACTTCCACATAGTCAACTGCAGTTCAAGTCCCAGGCTTGGTGGTTTAAATTCATGCCAGGCGCGTTTGCGTGTGTCCTCAAGATCTTGGGAGGAGAATGGAGGAGAAGGGATTGTGGCATGGCCATCCCCCTGGGGGGTGACTTCTCACTTTCTGTCTCTCTCTGTCTCTCTGGTGAGCTCACATGCCCTATAGCAAAAAAACTCTCCTAAAAAAAAGTGAGCAATTACCCCCTGGGGAGATGACCACACCTTCTCCTCCACTTATCTCTCTTGGGATTCTTGGGCACACATGCACATGGGCCCAATGAGTCTTTAAAGCCTGAGTCCAGGACTTGAGCTCCACAGTTGGCCATGTGGAACCCAGCTGCCTTAAACCACCGTGCCACCTGGCTAACCCAACACTTCTGTTTCTTCTTCCTCCTTTCCTTCCTTGCTGCCATGACCTTCTTGCCTACATTCAAGCAGAGCTTCATACTCATGCTATGGAGATATTTAAATACAAAAAAATATTTCTAAGACTGTTTCCAGCAGATGGGGCAAAACTATAGGGCAGACTGGTCTGGAGTGAAAAGCCACCTGGACCCCAGAAGCTCTTCTCCTCCCCCACTTTCACATCCATTCTCAGTTCTACATTCCCGTATTTTTCCTGTCCTCTGCTCTCTCAGACCCTGTCTAGCAGGGTGCTATGCAGGCAGAAAGCGTACCTCAGAGGTTCATGGTGGGCTGGACATGGAGGCGTGAGCTTATAATTCTAGTGACTTGGGAGGCTGAGGCAGGAAGATTGTGACATAATGACACATCCTGTCTTTAAAAAAATAGTACAGATAAGGGACCAGCAGGTGGCATGGTGGTTAAAGTGCTGGACTCCCACATGGCCAACTGTGGTTTCAGTACTCACCCTGGTGGCTTGAGAATCATGCCAGATATGTACATGCCCAAAATCCCAAGAGGAGACTAAAGAAGGGATTGTGGGGACCAGCAGTTAGCATAATGACTATGTCACTGGACTCCCATGTAGTCAACCGCAGTTCAAGTCCCGGACCCGGTGGCTTAAATTCACACTGGGCCCGTGTGCGTGCATGCCCAAGATCCCGAGAGGAGAAAGGAGGAGAAGGAATTGTGGTGTGGCTATCCCCCCTGGGGGGGGGTGATTTCTTGCTGTCTCTCTGTCTCTCTCTGTCTTTCTGGTGAGCTCATGTGCCCTATAGCAAAAAACTTCTCCCCCCCAAAAATAGAAGGGATTGTGGCTTGGGCCTCCTCCCTGGGGGGGTGGTTTCTCACTTTCCCTCTATCTCTCTCTCTCTCTCCAGCGAGCACACATGCCCTTTGGCAAAAACCTAAAAAACAAAAACAACAACCAAGAAAACAAACACACAAAAAGTTCATAGTGGGAGGGGCAAGGGGGGAGAAAACTTGCTATTGATGAAGACCTGAAAGATGTCCCCCATAAGAAGGACCAGCACTCAAGTGGGATGGACAGGCACATATAGATACTCTGATACAGGCTGACCATGTATCACAGGATAACCTTGTTCTTGAACGGTAATGAATGTGCACATGAACTGAGCTTTGTAAGAAATATCCATGGTCACGTTGCCAATTTCTTCAGTTTTGTGTATAGTTGTTAGTCTACTCAGGTTTTTTATTTCTTCTTGAGTCAATTTTGATAATTTATTTTTTCCTAGAAAAGCATTCCCTTCATCCAAATTGAAAAATGTGGGCCAAGAGTTGTACATGGTAGCATTTTAGTAATTTAAAAATAATTTCTCTGTGCCAGTGGTTTTAGCCCTTTTCTAATTCATAGTGTTATGTGTATGTGTCCTTTTTTCCTCGCTCTTTAAATAGATTTGGAGGGCCTTGTTCTTTTTAGAAAGTTATCTTTTCAATTTACCTCTCAAGACTTTTTGTGTTTTAATACACCTAACATATGGCAATGTTGGGAAAAACCACTAAGTATCTTTTATCTATATATTGGATTGTTTTTTAAGAATTATTTATTTGGGGGACCAGCAGTTAGCATGATGGCTATGTCGCTGAACTCTCATGTAGCCGACCACGGTTCGAGTCCAAGACCCAGTGGCTTAAACTCACACCAGGCGTGTGTGCGTGCGTGCCCAAGATCCCGAGAGGAGAATGGAGGAGAAAGGATTGCGGTGTGGCCATCCCCCCTGGGGGATGATTTCTTGCTTTCTATCTCTCTGACTCTCTCTGTCTTTTTGGCAAGCGCACGTGCCCTATAGCAAAAACTTCTTCAAAAAAAAATTATTTATTTGGAGCCAGCAGGTGGCTGTTAAGGCTCTGGATTTCCACATGGCCAACCACGGTTTGAGTCTTCTCACTTTCCCTCTTTCTCTCTCTCTCTCTTTAGTGAGCACATGTGCCCTATAGCAAATTAATAATAATAATAAATAAAATAAATGGTTTTTAAAAATAATTATTTAATTTTATGTATTATTATTATTATTATTTTAATTTGCTATAGGGCACATGGGCTCATCAGAGAGAGAGGGAAAATGAGAAAGCAAGTTGCCAGGTCTGGGACTCAAACCACAGTCAGCCATAAAAAAAAAAGACAGAGACAGAGAGAGAGAGAGAGAGAGAGAGAGAGAGAGAGAGAGGAAAAGCGAGGAAGCGTCTGCCATGGAGGATGGTCATGCCACAATCCCTTCTCCGTTTCTCCCTCCTTTTGGGGTTTTGAGTGCATGGGTGCACACGCACTCTTTCTCCCAGCATGTTTTTCAAGCCTCTGGGTCCAGGACTTGAATCACATAGTCAGCCATGTGGATCCAGCTTCTCCTTAACTGCCATGCCACTAACTCGCCCTAAATACTTATTTATTTTTATTTATTATTTTAAAAATTTGCTACAAGGTGCATGCTTGCTGGAGGGGGGGTGGTGAGAAAGCACCTCATAAGGGATGGCTATACCACAGTCCCCTCTTCACCATTCTCATGGGATTCTGGGCATGTACACACGTGTGCCTGGAATATTTCTCAAGCTGCCAGATCTGGGACTCAAATCGCCTATTTGGCCACCCAGAATCCAGCTGCCTCAACCGCAATGCCATTGACTGGCCCCCAAATATTTATTTAAAAAACAAGAGGGGCCAGCAGGTGATGTACTGGTTAAGGTGCTAGACTCCCACGTGACCAACTGTGGTTCAAGTCCCACACCTGGAGGCTTGAAAAATCACATCAGGTGCATATGCATGCATACCCAAAACTCTGAGAGGAGAATGGAGAAGGGATTGTGACATGGCTATCCCCCCATGGGGTGTTTCTCACTTTCCCTTTACTGTCTCTGTCTCTGCTATTAATTCATGTGCCCTATATCAAAAACCTTAAAAAATAAGTTCTGTTTCATACATACTAGGGTATTTATGGGTAAAATAATATAATATCTAGATATTTAGAATTTGCTCAAAATCATCTAGTGGTGGAATGAGACAGTGTGAAGTAAGGGAGCAGTGTTCAGATGAAACAAAATTAGCCATGAGTTGGTCATTGTTAGAGCTCAATGATGGGCACAAAGGAGCTCATCCTAACATTCTCTCTGTTTCTGAATATGTTGAAAAGGTCTATGAAGAAAAGTTTTTGTTTTTTTAATTCCTGTCTTTTCATGCACATCAAAAATTTCTAGCTGGGGAACCAGTAGTTAGCGTAATGGCTATGTCGCTGGACTCCACGTAGTCGACTGCGGTTCGCGTCCCGGACCCGGTGGCTTAAAACTCACGCTGGGCGCGTGTGCGTGCGTGCCCAAGATCCCGAGAGGAGAATGGAGGAGAAGGGATTGCGGCGTGACCATCCCCCCTGGGGGGTGATTTCTCGCTTTCTGTCTCTATGTCTCTCTCTGTCTGTCTGGCGAGCACACGCACCCTATAGTGAAAATCTCTCCAAAAAAAAAAATGTCTAGCTGGGGGACCAACAGTTAGCGTAATGGCTATGTTGCTGGACTCCCATGTAGTCGACCGTGGTTCAAGTCCCAGACCCGGTAGCTTAAACTCATGCCAGGCGCATGTGCGTGCATGCCCAAGATCCCAAGAGGAGAATGGAGGAGAAGGGATTATGGCATGGCCATCCGCCCTGGGGGTGATTTCTTGCTTTCTGTCTCTCTGTCTCTCTGGCGAGTGCACGTGCCCTATAGCAAAAACCTCTCCAAAAAAAAAAAATTTCTAGCTAGACTAAAATCCAAATAAAAGGAAATCATACAGCCTGAGGTATTTGCATACTACCAAATGATTATCAATTTATAGTACCATGGTTATTTACTTAAAGCCCTTAATTTAAAAAAAAAAATCTGGAATTTTTAAAGAAGAAAATCAGATACTGAAAGTAAACATATGTAACTGTTTACATAATCTTTGGGTAAGGACAGACTTCCTAAGCATGATGGCGAAATTAGAAATAATGAAGATTTTGGGCTAGCTGGTGGTGTGATGGTGAACGTGACTGGATCCCACATGGCCAACTATGCAGCTGAAGTCCTGGACCCAGTGGCCTGAGAAACATGCTGGGTGTGTGGGCATATGGGCTCAGAATCCTGAGAGGAGGGAGACATGAAGGAGAAGGGATTGCAGTGTGACCATTTCCCACGGGGGGTGCTTTCTCCCTCCCTCTCTCTGGCAAGTGTACCCTTTGGCAAAAATTAGAAAAGAACAAAGAAAGAAATACTAAAGATTTTTCTGAAGTATACTTTAAAACATATCAATAAAGAATATAAACAAAAGTAAAAGCCTATTCACATACTTGAGAAAAATTATTTGCAGTAGATAAATGACAAAGGATCAATATTATAAAAAGCCTTTGCAAATCAATAAGAAAATACGAAGGTTCAGTATAAAAATGTGCCAAGTAGTACATAAGTAAGTCTCCAAAGAGGCGCAGATGACTGATAAATGTGTGGGGCTGGCAAGTGGCGTGGTGGTTAAGGGTACTGAACTCCCATATGGCTGACCATGGTTCGAGTCCCGGACCTGGAGGCTTGCTTTCTCAATTTTTTTTCCTCTCTCTTTCTCTCTTGCTCTGTCCCTGTCTGGGCAAATTAAAATAAATAAATAAAGGTAAATAAAATAGTTCTTTAAAAAAGAGTGTGAAAAATGTCCAGCCACTATAATCAAAGAACTACAAGTGAAACACAGCCAGGTCATTTTTCACATTTAAATTGGCAAGAGTGCGGGAGGCCTGATCGGGAAGCTGGAGTCTGGCTGCAGTTGGTTGATGTAGGGAGCTATGGAAGGAGTCTGAGCAGGATTCACCTGCAGAAAGAGGAATCTGGATGAAAGCATTCTGAAGGGGAGATCAGGAGGTCTTCAAATTTAGCAGAAAGAGAAAAACCAAGATGGCTGGTGGTGTAGCTGGGAGGACAGTGGCTTAGTTGAAGGAAATATTGGGGAGCGGGTGAGAGAAGTCCAGGCTTTGTTTTTGACACCAGTCATTGTATTAGTCTAGAGTTTCATTACTCGAGACTGGCGACTGACTGTTTAAACTACACGTGGCTTTTGTTGCCCTACACAATTGACAAGTCCTGGGCTAATGTTTGAGGCACACCTCGATGCTCAAGTGATAGCATCAGGAGTCCTTTTTCCCTTCCAAAGAGAGGACAGAAATGGCAGAGCCACTCCAGGCTCACTCCTTGCAGCTGAGCACAGGTCCCGGAGTGCCTGGATTGGCCTGGATTGAGAAGTATGTCCATTACTGACCAGATCTCCGTGACTCCAGGGGGACAGACCTAGACTGTGAGGTCAGCCCTACACAAACCCATTTACAATTAGGGGAATGCTTCCATAAGTCAGTAGTCCCCAACCTTTTTTTTTTTATATTTGTTTTTAGAGTTTTTGCCTTAGGGCATGTGCCCTTGCCAGTGAGAGAGAGACAGAGAGAGAGACAGTGAGAGAGAAAGTGAGAAATCATCCCCAGAGGGGATTATTATATTGCAATCCCTTCTCCTCCATTCTCCTCCCAGGATCTTGGGCACCCATGTACATGTGTTGGCCTGAGTTTCAAGCCACCATGTCCAGGACTTGAACCACAGTCAATCATGTGGCAATACAGCGATATAACCGCTACACCATCTGCTGGCCCCCTCCAACCTTTTTGGCACCAGCGACAGGTTTTATGAAAGACAGTTTTTCCACCAATAGAGCAGAGGTTGGGAGGGATGGTTTGGGGATGATTCAAGAGCATTACATTTATTGTGCACTTTCTATTATTTTTAATTTTTTTTATTTATTTTAACTTTACTTGTTTACTTATTTTAATTTGACCAGAGGAGGACAGAGAGACAGAGGGAAAGTGAGAAAGAAAGGCGCCATGTCTGGGAGTTGAACTGTAGTCATGTGGAAGTCCAGCACCCTTTTTTTTTTTTTTTGGAGAGGTTTTTGCCATAGGGCGCTTGCACTCGCTAGAAAGACAGAGAGAGACAGAGAGATAGAAAGTGAGAAATCCCCCCCTACCCCAGGGGGCATGGCCATGCCCCAATCCCTTCTCCTCTAGTCTCCTCTCAGGATCTTGACACGCATGCACATGCGCCTGGCATGAGTTTAAGTCACTGGGTCTGGGATTCGAACCACGATCAACTACATGGGAGTCCAGCGACATAGCCATTATGCTAACTGCTGGTCCTATTCCAGCACCCTTAACCACCACACCACCTGCTGGCCCCAACACTTTCTATTATTATTACATTGCAATGTATAACAAAATGATTATACAACCTGCCATAATGCAGAATCTGAGCCCTGAGCTTGTTTTCCTGCAACTAATTGGTCCCTTCTAGGTGCTTCTATGAGAATCTAATGCTACTGCTGATCTGACAGGGGGCGGAGCTCAGGTAGTAAAGCTAGTGATTGGAAGCGGCAGTAAATATAGATGAATCTTCCCTCACTCACCGCAGCTCACCTCCTGCTGTGTGGCCTGGTTCCTAACTGGCTTCCATCTGGACCCCTGTGTAAGGGGAAACTAGGGGTCAGTCCCTAGAGACACTGGAGCTGAGCAGTAAAAATAAGAAATGTCTGTTGATCACTTCTTAGCTGTCTAAGATCGATACAGATCCCGCCCCTCCCCCCCACACACACAGTTTCTGTATAATTTTTTAACTGTGGTGCAGCTTGGTGGCACAGTGGGTGACAAACTCAACTGCAGTGCTAGAAGCCAAGTGGCCAACTATGGGTATGGATCCTCAGTCAAGCTGAAAACACACTGAGCTTACACACATGAGCCCAAGATCCCGATGAGCTGGAGGGCCAGGGAAAGTGGATTACAACATAAGGAAGCCCTATTGAGGGTGCTTCTCTCTCATGCACTCTTTTTTTTTTTTTTTTGAGAGGTTTTTGCTACAGGGTGCGTCCGCTCGCCAGAAAGAGAGAGACAGAGAGACAGAAAGCGAGAAATCACCCCCCAGGGGGGATGGCCACACTGCGCTGCGTTCT
>NW_006159809.1:4826208-4830465 GCF_000334495.1 Tupaia belangeri chinensis
TGGGAGCCCAGCAACATAGCCATTACACTAACTACTGCTCCCCACTCTTTTTTTTTTTTTTAAGAATTATTTTACTCAACTTTATTTATCCATTTATTATTATTATTTGTCCAGAGAGGACAGAGTGAGGGAGAGAGAGAGGGAATGTGAGAAAGCAAGCCTCCAGGTCTGGGACTTGAACCACGGTTGTGCATGTGGGAGTCCAGTGTCCATAACCACCACACCAATGGCCGGCCCTCTCATGCACTCTTGATTATGAATAAATTTTAAAATAAGATAAAAATATTCCCCTGTTTATCACACTGCAGCTATCCCTCACAAAACTTAAAACTGTTTACCCAGCTATGAAGGAGCCATTCCAAGTTCTCACTAAGCCTGATGGTTAAGGGAGGTGGACCCTTAACCTGACTGCAGTTTGACTCCGGGCTTGGCAGCTTGAAAAACACACAGGGCACATGTGTGTGCACCCCAAATCCAAACAGGATGGAGAAATGGAGTTGAGCTTGTGGAGATTTTGGCATCTGGCTATCTTGTTTGGTTAGATACTAAGCGTAGCCCCTTCTGGTCTTCCAATTTATGGCCAGACTGACTGCAATGATGAAGGAAAAATTGGTAGCTGAAAGAACAAAAATCCTAGTTGAAGAGGGGAGGGAAGGAAAAACACCTGGCTTCTGTCCCATGTGCTTGACTGAAAGGCACAGAAGAGGTTCCCTGGCCCACCAATCAGCAGCTTTGATCCTGCTGTCTTTCTCCTTCCTTTTGTGGTCACATGTGAGAGGGTGCTGAGAGGTGCTGGTTTGGGGAAGAGGGGTGAAGGGTTGCAATCCTGGCCTTTGTTTTCCCAGTTTCAGGTTTTTTGTTTTTTGTTTTTTCCTGGCAGTATAATTCTCTTAATCATTAGAAGGTTTTTCAGTCCATTTGCATTCAGTCTTCCCCAGAGCTATTAACTAAAGCTAGAGACCTCATTGAAAGTTATAGTTGTTGAATGGAGTCCCTGACTGTGGTGTTCAGAGAGGGGAGGAGCTGTCTCCTAGCAACATGTCCCCGTGTCCCCGGTGCTCTGCCCATCCCAGGAGCCCTGGTTATGTGGCCTCCAGCTGGGCCTCTGCCCAAGGGCCTCACAAACCCCTCATCTGCAGTGGGAGGGAGAGCTCATTTTCCCCTTCTCATTCAAGCTGCATCTCAACAGAAGGCTGCTTATAATGGAAGCTTCTGGAAGATTATAGGAGGGCACAGCAGGCAGGGAGACTGCTAGGCCTCAGGCTTGCCTCCCTCTGAGTTTCCAGCCTCCCAGCTTTGCTTGAGCTGACTTTAGCTGGAAGCCACAGAACTGGCTCTTAATTACCTGACTCTTAGCCATATTGGATTCTTGACCTCAGGCAGAAAAGACCTCTCTGGACAAGCCACATTTTCTTCCTCTCTGCTTTCAGATGGGCCCATTTCTGCCAGAGTGTGTTTCGTTCTTGTTGGACCTGACTGAGGCCATGCAAAAGACTCCACTCTCAACATCTTGACATTTTTCTACAAGTCCCCTAACGTTCCAGCCTTGGTAGGTACATGGTCTCAGCACTAGAGGGGGTGGAAGACAGTTTAATCAGCTGCTTTGCTGCTTCATGACAGGATTCACCAACTTTTGAGTATACTCTTCTACCCATCCCCCTACAAACACACACTTTAGTTCAGCTAATTCCTTCTAAGGCTATGTTATTTGGAAAAAAAAAAATCCAATTTCTGATTCTAATTTCTTGGTTAGAACCTTTTCCTGGTGCATAGACCCAATCCTAGCTTAAGCCAAAGGGGAAATTGATGAGTTCACGTAACTGGACAACTTTGGCTCATGTAATTGAACAAACCAGTACCTCAAACAATGTCTGCAAGCGATCTCCATCTCCATTCTGCTTTTCTAGGTTGGCTTCATTGCCAAGTGGCTCCTCCCCAAAGGAGACAAAAATGGCCCTAGCAGCTCTGGCCCACTCACCAGCTTGGAAACCTGATCCCTAAAAGGATGTTTTCCTTAGTAGTTCCAGAACAGCCCTGGGGCTCATTGGCTTAACTTGGGTACTCTGTGCCCATCTCAGGACCCAGATGGGCCAGGTCTAAGTCACATCCCCCAGACCATGTGGACTGAGAAAGTAGGGAAGGAAGGATGGTTCTATAGGGTTGAAGCAGCATGCTGTCAGCAGGAGGACTGGGTGTTACACTGGCAAAAGGAACAGATATCTACCCAAACACCCTTGTGGAAATGCCAGAAGGACTCAGGAGCTGGAGAAGATGGAGTGAAAGACCTAAGAGTCAGTAACTTCAAGGTGTTGTAGGACGGGAGAGCTGATCTGTGTCGTGTAGGAACAGGGTATGAGGAAGGAGACTGCAGATGGTCTGGTTGTACCTCCAGATAAGTTGTGATTGATGTGACAGGTGTCCTTTTGCTACTTTGTTAGGGCTACCCTCTCATTTCTAATTTCTAGCTAACTACCTATCACAGTCTGGGTCAATCCGTGGGCATAAGCCAGAGTGACTAGGAGGAGGATGGAGGCAGAGTGTTCCCCATCCCCCAATCAAGAAACAGGAAGTTTAGGAAGGTAACAAGAATAGAAGGTCAGAGAACCCGAGAACGGGGCAGCATCATGGTAGCCAGTGACGATGGGGAGGATCAACATTACCAGCCAGGATCCCACGTGGGTGAATATTCTTGATGACACCTGGGTTGCCTGGTTAACAGTGGTGTGCTCCTGACTGTTGTGGCCCCAAAGAGCACAGTGACAACTGAGGATAGGAGGAACCCAATTACAGGCAGTTAGAAAGAAAACAGCAATGGGACCAGCAGGTGGCGTGATGGTTAAGGTGCTGGACACTCCCATATGGCTGACCAGGGTTCAAGTCCCGAATCTGGTGGCTTGCTTTCTCACTTCCTCTCTCTCTCTCATTCTCACCCTCTGTCTCTCTCTGCTCAAACTAAAAAATAAACGAATGAATAAATAAAATACATAATTATAAAAAAAAAAAAAAGAAAGAAGATAGCAGTGAGGAATGAGGTGGAGACTCCACAAGGCAGAGGAAGGATGACTGGAAGCCAGGGAAGGAGTTTGAGGACAGTAGTAATTGAGGGTAATGAAGGGTGGGATGCCAAAACAGGGGTTTGTGCCAAAAGAGTATAGAGGGCACAGATATAGGGCTCTCAGGGTGAGAGTGGGGCGGGAACACTTACTGAGGCCTACCTGATTTTTTCTAAGTCTGAGAGAAGGACCTAGGTATGTGGAGTAGCAGGGATGGTGAAGGAGGGACAGGAACAGTGACACACACACACAGGTAGCAGGTGCGATAAAGTCTCGGTCATTGCAGTATGGTACCACAGCCTGTTGATGGGTGTGGTACCATCTTATTTGCATGAGATGAAAATAAGGATCTTCTTTTTAAACAAATTTTTAGACATAACATACACTA
This sequence comes from Tupaia belangeri chinensis, assembly GCF_000334495.1. Taxonomy (NCBI): domain Eukaryota; kingdom Metazoa; phylum Chordata; class Mammalia; order Scandentia; family Tupaiidae; genus Tupaia; species Tupaia belangeri. The sequence continues at coordinate 4,829,650 of NW_006159809.1, forward strand.
AAGTACATATAATGCACTAATATTCAGTGTACAGCTCGATGTGGTCTATATGTGTATATAAATATACCGGTGTGGCCACCACTCAGATCAAGACACAGAACATTTGCAACATCAAATAAGGTCTCCTCTGCCCCTTCTCAGTCCATAGCCCCTCTCCTCCTAGCCTCTGTTCTGACTCTGCCCTTCTCAATATTGTCTGCTCTTGAACTCCAGCTTTCTGGAACCCTGCAGATGCTCTCTTTAGTACCACATAGTAGGAGTGGCTCCTCCCTGCCTGTGTACCCGTAGTTCCTTTCCTAACGCTGGTAGTGTTCTATTACAGATACACTGTTCGTTCGTGGGCACTTGGGTTGCTTCCAGGTTGGAATCATTATATATAAAATTCATTCCTTTTTTGATTGAAATTTCGTTCTCTCTCACTCTCGCACATGTACAGGCCCTCGTACAGGTACCAGAACAGGACTACCCCCTCCAAGGTCAGACCATTGGTCTCCCCTTTCCCTCCATTCTAGGCGCCTATTTCTTGGGAAATCAATTGGCTCCTGGGTGGGGGATGCCGGAGCAGGAGCTGGGAGGGGTGGGCGGGAGCAGTGACAACAGCCACCTAGGACTTCCTCCCTCTCTTCCAGCCTTGTCGCCCCTGACAGCGGGCGCCCTGAGCCTTCCTGACCCCGCAGGGGGGCTCGCCCGCGGGCCCCCCATGAGCGCGCCCGGCTGAACAGCGGGGCGGCCGCGGTGGAGCCGGAACGCCGCGGGGGCGGCGGGGCCATGGCCTCGCTGGACTTGCCATACCGCTGCCCCCGCTGCGGGGAGCAC
>NW_006159809.1:4830696-4834348 GCF_000334495.1 Tupaia belangeri chinensis
GCCGGGTCGTCGGCCGCAGCGCCACACCTACTGCATCACCACCACCACCACGCGCCCCTTGCCCACTTCCCCGGTGACCTGGTGCCGGCCAGCCTGCCCTGCGAGGAGCTGGCGGAGCCGGGCCTCGTGCCTGCTGCTGCTGCGCGCTACGCCCTGCGCGAAATCGAGATCCCGCTGGGGGAGCTGTTCGCTCGCAAGTCCGTGGCATCCTCGGCGTGCTCCACGCCACCACCTGGGCCTGGCCCTGGCCCTTGCTCCGGACCCGCCTCGGCCTCTCCTGCATCCCCCTCGCCCGCAGATGTGGCGTACGAGGAGGGCCTTGCACGCCTCAAGATTCGCGCGCTGGAGAAGCTGGAGGTGGACCGGCGCCTGGAGCGGCTGAGTGAGGAGGTGGAGCAAAAGATCGCGGGTCAGGTGGGCCGGCTGCAGGCGGAGCTGGAGCGTAAGGCTGCGGAGCTGGAGACTGCGCGGCAGGAGAGCGCGAGGCTAGGGCGCGAGAAGGAGGAGCTGGAGGAGCGAGCCTCCGAGCTTTCGCGTCAGGTGGACGTGAGCGTGGAGCTGCTGGCCTCCCTCAAGCAGGACCTGGTGCACAAGGAACAGGAGCTGAGCCGCAAACAGCAGTGAGTAGGCTTCAGGTCCCGGTGGGTGGGCCAGAGTCTCCACTGCCACCACTGAAATTGTGCCCGAGTGTGTCTGTGGCCATGACTTTGTAGCACGGGATCTATGGCCACATGTGCGGAATGCTTGTGTATGGGAGGCCAGGCGTGTCATGATGGTGTGTGCTTGGGGCTGAGAGTACATGGCAGTAAAACCGTGCTCCCGTCTGTGAGGACTGTATTTGTTTCTCTTCCTAGTTCGTCTGAGCCATTACCAAGCCCTGTATCTTGACTCCAGATCTTCTTCCCTTTTGCCCAGAGACACAACACAGCTCTCCCACCCCCACTCCTATCATCAGATTTCCCCTATCTACAGATATTTCCTCACAGACATAAAGTAATTTCTCCCACCTGTCCTAACTCTACATCCCATTAAGCTATTGCCCCCTTTCCTTCTTCCATTTCCACAGAAAAACTCCTTAGAAATATTGTGTGTGTGTGTGTGTGTGTGTGTGTGTGTATTTAATATATATATAAAAAAATTATGGGACCAGCAGGTGGTATGGTGGTTAAGACACTGGACACTCCCACATGGCTGACCATGGTTCAAGTCTTTGACCTGGGGGCTTACTTTCTCACTTCCTCTCTCTCTCTCCCTCTTTCTCCCTCTCTCTCTCTCTCTGTATGTGTGTATGTGTCTCTCTCTCTGGTGAAATTAAAAAAATGAATAAATAAAATTTAAAAAAAAGAAATACTGTATTTAACTTCACTTATTTATTTTAATTGGACCAGAGAGAGATGGGGTGGGGGATATAAAGTATTTATATTCTTTACCTCCAGTTTCTTCCTTCCCTTTCTCTCTTGACCTCACTCTGATTAGGTCTCCCCCTCCACCACTGTCCACATGCCACCAATGACTACCATGTTGCTAAGGCCTCGTTATCATCTTACTTGGCCCATCAGAATTTTATACAGTAGGTCCTTGAAAGACTTTCTTCTCTTGTTTTCTAAGACACTCTCCTGGGATTTTCTTCTAGTTCTGCCCCTTCTCAATCTTCTTTGATGGCTTCTCCTCATTTTTCTGGTTTTAAATGGAGGATTATGAAGTACAGAGATGTTAGTTAGGGCTGGCCCATGTCCTGGTGGTTAAGGAACCCTGAGGTTCAAATCCTGGTCCTGGCAGCTTGCAAAACATAGTGGGCAAGTGTGCACGCCCCATATCTTGACAGAATGGAAACATGGAAGAAAAGAGACTGCAGTTGTGACCATGACTCATTTGGGGGTTGCTTTGTCCCTTTCCCCTTTTCTTTACTGAGCTCACATGCCCTCTGGCCAAAAAAAAGAGAGAGAGGAAAATTAACTGATCAATCCCCATTGCAATATAAGCTTCATGAAGGCAGGGGTTTTTCTGTTTTGTTTGTTGCTGTATCCCCAATAATAAAAATGGTGTGTGGCACCTACAAGGTTATCAATACATGGTGAATGGACAAGTGGGAGTAAATGCTCAGTAACTCTTTAAGTGTGTTGTGTGTTTCTGCAGCTCCTGGATGTTGTACAAACCTCTCTTGAAGTGTCTTTCTGCGTTTGAATATACTTATCTACATATTGAAAAGACGATGTGTGTATTTTTTTTTTACAAATATTTATTGCTTATTTTCATTTATTATTTTTGGAGAGATTTTTGCTATAGGGTGCATGGAGACAGAGACAGAAAGTGAGGAATCACCCCCTAGGGTGATGCCATGCTGCAATCCCTTCTCCTCCATTCTCCTCTCAGGATTGTGGGTGTACACACATGTACCTCATGTGAGTCTCAAGCTGCCAGGTCCAGGACTCAAACCATAGTCGACTATCTGGAAGTCTAACAATATAACCATTACACCATCTGTTGCTCCCCTATTATTATTTTTTAAATTTGACCAGAGAGACACAGACAGGGAAAATGAGAAAGCAAGCCTCCAGGTCCGGAACTCGAACCACAGTCAGCCATGTGGGAGTCCAGTTCCTTAACTACTATGCCATCTGCTAGCTCCCTATATGTGTATTTTTGAATGTTTCTGAAAGTATGTGTGTGTTTGAATGTGTTACTTTTCCCAAAAAAATTGAAGTTTCTTTCCTTAGAGAATGTGCACATAGGAGAGAAAGACAGACACCCTGGGCAGGTGCCATGCCGAGATCTCCTTACTCTAGACTTCCGATTAGTTAGCATCATGAGGGCCCACACCTGGCATGTTTCAGGTTGAACTGAGATCCCACCATGTGGATGGCCATGTGGCTTCCAGCATAGAAGATCAGAACGCTATGGCTTGTGCCACTGAGGCTGGCCCTATATGTGTTACTTCTTTGTGTCTCATACATCTTTGGCCCACATGTGTGTGAGTATGTGCTGGAGAATGAACATGCTATGAAAACATGTCCGTGCATGTGTGGGTCTGTGCATGGGGGCTACATCTTGGGTAGCATGTGGGCATACGTGCTTGGCTGTGTGGCTCTCTGGGTGTGCCCAGGAGTGTTTCTGTGTTGGGAGGATGTTTTGAGGCCACCTATAACTGCGTACGTGTGTGTTTCTGTGTGAGGTGGCTGTGTCCGGTAATGCAGTGTAGACATGGGGATCTCTGTGTGTGACTGTGACTGTGTGACTGTGTCTCTGATTTCCATGGAGGGCAGGAGTGTTGTGAGTTTGGGGCTGGGTCAGTGGCGTGTCAATGTGTGACTCGGAGCGTATGCCTGCATTCTTCATGTGCTGTGGTGTGGGGTCATGAGCTGGGCCTATTCTCCGTGACCCCATGGATCGTGAGCAGACCCTGTAGGCAGCTGTGCCCCATTGTCACCCGCATTGGTCAGGCTTTTCTCCAAAGGGTGAGTGGGTGGGGAGCCAGGCTGAGGCTCTGGGGTAAGAGACCACTTCCGGCCCAGGGAGGTGGTGCAGATCGATCAGTTCCTGAAGGAGACAGCGGCGAGGGAGGCCAGCGCCAAGCTGCGGCTGCAGCAGTTCATCGAGGAGCTCCTGGAGCGGGCCGACCGCGCCGGACGGCAGGCTCGAGGGCGCCCGCAGC
>NW_006159809.1:4835086-4840321 GCF_000334495.1 Tupaia belangeri chinensis
CGTTTCATCGGGGAGCTCCTGGAGCGGCCCGCCCGCGCCGAACGCCAGCTGCAGGTCATCAGCAGCAGCTGTGGCAGCACGCCCAGTGCCAGCCTGGGCCGCGGAGGTGGGGGCAGTGGCGCGGGGCCTGGGGCCAGGGGCCCAGGCAGAATGGTGAGTTCTACTTGCCCTCCCTCCACCTGCACACCGCCCCCCTCCCCAGGGCCTGGTAGCTCCCCCTATAGTGCTCCATGCTTCCCTCCTCTGGCTCTTCCCCCGCGAGCAGACTCCAGGCCGGAAGTGAGGCTCTGGGAGCAGGGGAGCCCCTGTGGTTGGACAGGTGTGCTGACCCCTGAGCTGTAGTGAGGTGTGACCCAGCAGCCCTGGCCCTCAGGGGCCCATCTCTGTCCATTCCTGCAAATGAGAGCCCGGGAGCCACACACTAGGGCCTGGGTGTTGGGCGGGTGTGTGTTGGGGGTTGGGAAAGCCTGCCTCTCTGGGCTGTCTGTCTGCTGTCCACTCGTCCATCTTTCCCAACCTTTTTCCTTCTCTCTCCTCTCTCTCCTCTCTTCTCTCCATCTTTGCCCTGTTTCTTCTGCTGTTGCCTCCTCATCCTCTTGTCTCCCTTCCTCCCTTCCTGTCCCTCCTGCTCTGGGGGCCCACAGCGAGAACACCACGTGGGCCCGGCTGTGCCTGGCACATACGCCGTGTCCCGGCATGGCTCCTCTCCCAGCACAGGGTAAGCCTCGGGCCTGGCCCACCCCTCACAGCCCTTTCCCACCCTGGAAAGATTTTCTCGCCTGTTGGGGCCTTGCTTCTTCCTCCTCTTCCCATCCTCCTTGGGTTGCCTGTGTCTGCCTTTCCACACTCAGAGGGGGTGTTCAGAAAGCAGGGTGGAGGGTTGCCCTTAGCTGGTGGTTGGGGCAAGTAGGGAGTTTGGGCGAGCCTGATGACCCTCACCCTTATTACTGGCCCCCCTGCCCCAGGGCCTCCAGCCGCATGCCAGCTGCATCCCAGAGCTCAGGCTGCTATGACAGTGACAGTCTGGAGCTGCCCCGGCCAGAGGAGGGGGCTCCAGAGGACAGTGGCCCTGGGGGCTTGGGTACCCGGGCCCAGGCTGCCAATGGTGGCTCAGAGCGGTCCCAGCCCCCTCGCAGCGCAGGACTGCGGCGCCAGGCCATCCAGAACTGGCAGCGCAGACCCCGCCGACACAGCACCGAGGGGGAGGAAGGAGACGTCTCAGACGTGGGCTCCCGAACCACCGAGTCAGAAGCAGAGGGCCCCTCAGATAACCCCCGCTCCGGGCCTGCGATGGCCGGGCCACTGAGCAGCTGCCGGCTCTCAGGTATGTGCTAGGAGGGCAGAGAGGCCAGCCTTTCCCACGTACAGGCCCTCTCAGGGGACATGGCACTGAGGGCTCCTGCACCCCCTTTCCCTTTCCTAGACTTGCCCACCCCTGCTACGCAGGAGGACAGGGATGCAGGGGCATAGCGGTGCTCAGGTTATCTGCTGTACAGCAATGCCACGTCAAAGCGGCCATTTCTAGGGTGGGCTCATTAACATGTATAGGAGAGTAGTTGAGGGTCGACCCTAGGAGCCCCTGCTGCAGTGGGGGAGAGCCCCATCGCATAGTCACACACAGGGCAGCACCTATGTGGGCGGGTTAGGAGGTGAAAGGGCCAGGACTGCAACCATGCCCCATTGACTGTCCCCCCCTCACTGCCTTCTGCTCCCAGAGGCCCAGTTTGTGCCTAACCCTCCGCCCCCACTCCCACTCCTTTCCTTCCCCAACCTGACTCAGCTGCCTAATGCAGTGGACAAGTTCGGACTGTTTGACAATACACACTATGGTATATGACCTTAAAAAGAAAGGTTATGTGAAAATTAGGGGTTGGGGTACTGTCGAGGAGGGAAAGGCAGGAGCCCCTCATCCTTCCTCCCAAGGCACTGGTCCCCACCCTGGTCTCTCATGCCCATTCCTCCTGTAGCTTCTGCTTTGCCCCAAATCCACACTGATACCCACACCCTGGCCTTTGACCCTTCATGCTCGCCTTTGATCCTCTGGTATTCTGTAGCCCGCTCTGAGGGAGGCAGTGGTCGGGGTCGGCGAGCTGAGAGGGGTAGCCCCTCACGTTCCAATGAGGTCATCAGCCCGGAGATCCTCAAGATGCGAGCTGCCCTCTTCTGCATCTTCACCTACCTGGACACACGCACCCTGCTGCACGCCGCCGAGGTCTGCCGGGACTGGCGCTTTGTGGCCCGCCACCCTGCCGTCTGGACCAGGGTGCTGCTTGAGAATGCCCGCGTTTGCTCCAAGGTGCCCCACCTACCACCCCCACCCTGCTGCCAACCCACCTTTTCCCCTGGCAGAATCCAGCCCCTCGAGGTCTGGTCCCAGCAGCCCTTATCACACCCCTGCTGCAAACCAGCTCCCTGACATGCTCTCATGGGGCCTCTCCTCCTGGGCTGTCTCACCTCCAGCCACCCAAACTCTCACCTCTCATCTACGAATCATCCCCATCTCCCCGCAGTTCCTGGCCATGCTGGCTCAATGGTGCACCCAGGCCCACTCACTGACCCTGCAGAACCTGAAGCCTCGGCAGCGGGGGAAGAAGGAGAGCAAGGAGGAGTATGCCCGGAGCACCCGGTGAGGCCTGCAGACAGTGGGTGGCTGGGTGCTCCTAGGCCACAGACGTGGAATTAAGTGGGGTGTGTCTCAGAGGAGGTGCCCACAAGCAGCTGCCTGACCTCACGGTCATCCCCAGGGGCTGCCTTGAAGCGGGGCTGGAGTCCCTGCTGAAGGCAGCCGGGGGAAACCTGCTGATCCTGCGCATCTCCCACTGTCCCAACATCCTCACTGACCGTTCGCTCTGGCTGGCCAGCTGCTACTGCCGCGCCCTGCAGGCTGTTACCTACAGGTAGGTCCACCCAGCCATGCCCTGTTGGCCGGGGGCCCCCAGGGATCCATAGGCACTGCATCGCCTTTCCCCAGGGTTCTTGGGTGAAGGGACCCAAGAGTTCTGCGACCCAGGGTGGGCGACTCTAGCTTTGTCTTTTTAACAGGAGTGCCACAGACCCCGTGGGCCATGAGGTCATTTGGGCCCTGGGCGCAGGCTGCAGAGAGATCGTCTCCCTCCAGGTGGCACCACTTCACCCCTGGTGAGCCCTGGCAGGGGTCGGGCAGAAGGGTACATGGTGGGGCCAGCCTCGCTTGGGGCTGAGAACTGAGCAGCTCTGAGACCATCCTACAAACAGGAACCGTCACACACACTCCTCTGTGCAGTGAGTGGTTAGGAGCAGAGCTTTCACCAGACCTGAGCTCACATCCTAACCGCACTGGCAGTGTCACTTGGGGCAACCAAATCATGACAGTTTCTCAGCGTTCAAAGTGAAGGTGATGTCAGGAATCTGTTGACCTTGTTAGGCCTGTTGCTGGCTGGAAGGAGGTAATGCACACAAAGCCGCAGGGCCCATAGTAAGTGTTCAGTACATTCTAGCTAAAGGTAGCCAGACTGGATGGGGACATGACAGGCAGTTCAGGGAGGTCCGTGTGTAGCACACAGCAGAGCCGGGTGTTGGAGAACCTGGGGTGTGCAGCCATTCTCTGCCCTACTGGAAATTCCTCTACCATGCTCGACTTCCACTCCTGCACCTTTCCCTCCACGTCCTCGCTCCCCGTGACATCCCCTCCCAGGCATCGGCATGCCCTTGATCATTCTCCGGGTCACTGCTCCCCACCTCGATTCCCGCTGCACCCAGTCCTGGCCCAGCTGTCATCCTTTCTGCAATAATTCTCTATTTTCCGCGTCCACCAGACTGGCGATTCTCAGGAGAGTCTGTGAGCGGCCATTTCCACATTCCTGGAACTGAGGGTAGAATAGACGCCAGAGATGTCTGTTGGCTTAGTCAGGGTTGAGGGATGAAGTGTCAGGGGAATGGCAAGTGTGGTGTGAGCGGGGCAAGACTGGAAGGAGGGCTAGATCCAAGTCAGGAAGGGCCTTGCTAAGGAGGTTATTTAGGTTTTTGCATTTGATTAGACAGTTTTGGGAAATTACTGGAGGGTTGTAGATTTTAAGAGATTAAGATCAAAGTGGTGGGACCGGCAGATGGCATAGTGGTTAAGGCGCTAGACTTCCACATGGCTGACCACAGTTTGAGTCCCGGACCCAGCAGCTTGAAACTCACACTGGGTGTGCGTGTGCTCACAATCCTGAAAGGAGAATGCAGAGGGACTGTGGCATGGCCATGCCCCCTTGGGGGTGATCTCTCTCTTTCTCTCTGTCTGGCCCGTGCACATGCCTTATAGCAAAAATCTCTAAAAATCAACAACGACAAAAAAATCAGTTGTAGGACCAGCAGTTAGCGTAATGGCTATGTCGCTGGACTCCCATGTAGTTGACCACAGTTCGTGTCCCAGACCTGGTGGCTTAAAACTCACACCGGGCGTGTGTGCGTGCATGCCCAAGATCCCAAGAGGAGAATGGAGGAGAAGGGATTGCGTTGTGGCCATCCCCCTTGGGGGGGTGATTTCTCACTTTCTGTCTCTGTGTCTCTCTGGTGAGCGTACGCGCCCTATAGCAAAAAACTCTCAAAAAAAATAAAAAATCAGTTGTAATGTTCTGTGTCTCCCCACCCAGTAGACTGTCCACTCCCTGAGGTCAGGGACCATCGCTGTGTTGTCACCAGTGTGTCCTGCAGGCCCAGTTTGGCTTTTCTTGGTGATAATAGACACTTGATAACCATCCCCTGAATGACAGCAGGAGTGAATGGAGGAGTGCATGGCCCATTGTCAGCTGCGTGGGGAACGAACTGGCAGGGAGACTAGTTATAACCCAGACCGAGTGTTCACAGTGGTCTGAACTGTGTATTCTGGAGTCAGGAATGGGAGTCTCAGCCGAAGGCGAGGGAGGGGCGAGCTAAGAGTGCTCCCAGTTTTCATTTTTAAAAATATTTTATTTATTGTTATTTTTTCATTTGACCAGAGAGAGACAGAGAGAAAGAAAGGGAAAGTGAGACAGTGAGCCACCAGGTCTGTGACTCAGACCACGGTTGGCCATGTGGGAGTCCAGCACCTTAACTGCCACGCCACCGGCCAGCGCCTCCCAGTTTTCTGACTTGAGCAGCTGAGTTGTGGGTAGGACACTTGCCTGATGCAGGGAGGGCTCTCAGGGAAGGAGCACGCTCTGGCTGTCAGGATTCCAGAGGCTTCCCTGACGACCCCCTCCCCTTCTCCAGCCACCAGCCCACCCGCCTCAC
>NW_006159809.1:4840370-4850871 GCF_000334495.1 Tupaia belangeri chinensis
TATAACCAAGACCGAGTGTTCACAGTGGTCTGAACTGTGTATTCTGGAGTCAGGAATGGGAGTCTCAGCCGAAGGCGAGGGAGGGGCGAGCTAAGAGTGCTCCCAGTTTTCATTTTTAAAAATATTTTATTTATTGTTATTTTTTCATTTGACCAGAGAGAGACAGAGAGAAAGAAAGGGAAAGTGAGACAGTGAGCCACCAGGTCTGTGACTCAGACCACGGTTGGCCATGTGGGAGTCCAGCACCTTAACTGCCACGCCACCGGCCAGCGCCTCCCAGTTTTCTGACTTGAGCAGCTGAGTTGTGGGTAGGACACTTGCCTGATGCAGGGAGGGCTCTCAGGGAAGGAGCACGCTCTGGCTGTCAGGATTCCAGAGGCTTCCCTGACGACCCCCTCCCCTACTCCAGCCAGCAGCCAACGCGCTTCAGTAACCGCTGCCTCCAGATGATCGGTCGCTGTTGGCCCCACCTCCGGGCCCTCGGGGTTGGGGGCGCTGGCTGTGGGGTACAGGGCCTGGCATCACTTGGTGAGTCTTTCCTTGGGACAGGATAGGGGTTGGTAAGAAGTGGGCAGGGATGCCTGTGAAGTCCTACAGGGGGCCCGGGGCTGCAGCCTGGGTGGTGGCAGGGGCCCTAAGGCACTGCAGGAGGTGGTGGGGAGTTAGTCAGCATGGCCTCCCTCCTCCTTCCTCCTTCCTCCTAGCGAGAAACTGCATGCGGCTGCAGGTCCTGGAGCTGGACCACGTGTCCGAGATCACCCAGGAGGTGGCGGCCGAGGTCTGCCGGGAAGGCCTGAAAGGACTGGAGATGCTGGTGCTCACGGCTACCCCCGTCACCCCCAAGGCCCTGCTGCATTTCAACAGTGAGCAGTGGGATGCGGGGCAGGGTGTGACCGTGCCCTGACAGAGAGCATAAATAGGTCCTGGTGCAAGAACTAGCGCTGTGGTCAGACCAAGCAGGGTTCTATCTCCGGCTTTGCCACCAGGGCCTCCTGAGGCCAGTGTGGTACTTGAGGCCCTCCAGCAACTGGTGCAGATAGTTCAGTTTGACAGACACATGCTACCCACCTTAGAGACCCAGCTCTCCAACCACGGACAAAGGCAGAATAGACAAGTAAAGAGCACAGGTTCTGGAGTTTGACTGACTTATGCCCCGTGCTGGCTCTACCGTTCATTAGCTGTGTGACTTTGAGCAGGTTACTAAGCCTCTCTGAGCACTGCATTCCATCTTCTAAGCTGACTTTCTAGAACAGGTGGGAGGATTACATGAGATAAGTGTCATGCCTCCTCTGGCCACTCACCTCCCTCAAACCATCTGCTCCACTCCCAGTCACTCCTCTGCCTTCACTGAGGAGAGGCCTGCCCAGCAGAGGCTGGTCCTCCCAAAGGAGACCATTTTCCAGGACCAATTGGCCCCTGCAAGAACTCTGTACCTTGACGGCTTGAAGGGTCCCTGGCCTTCTTATGTCTGGGACCTTCTTCCCTGCCGTTCATTCTCACAGCCACATCCTGCACCTTACCGTCAGGACTAACTGCTCAGCCCCCGTATTATGGTCTCCAATTTCCTTGTGCCTAGGCCATTGTGCTTGGGCACCTCTGCCAGGGAAGTCCCTAGAGTCCTCAAATTTTCTGCTACTTCCTGCTCCTCTTCCAGGGTCCGCTATAGCCTCTCCTCCTCCTCAGGCCCCTCACTGCCTTCTCCCCTCATCCTTCCTGTGCCAGGGAGGTCTGCTGTCCTATTTTCTGTTCCCAGTCGTTGGCCCATGGCTGTCTCTCAGTGGGCGTCTGGTTTCATTAGTTAGTGAGAGGAGAGGAGGTGGCCCCGTTGACCAGGCCAGACACGGTCCCTGCTTACCCACCTTTGCCCAGGCATTTGCCGGAACCTCAAGTCCATCGTGGTCCAGATTGGGATCGCTGATTATTTCAAAGAGCCCAGCAGTCCTGAGGCCCAGAAGCTGTTTGAAGACATGGTCACGAAACTCCAGGTGAGGAGTCAGCTGAGTCCACCTCAGACTCCAAGTGGCATCCCTAGGTTGGGGCTGGTGACCTGAGTGAGTGAGTGGCAGGAGGGCCCCATCTACTGGCTCAGAACTAACCCCAGGTTCGGCCCGCAGGCCCTGCGACGGAGGCCCGGCTTTTCCAAGATCCTGCACATCAAGGTGGAAGGTGGCTGCTAACCCGGGTGGGGGGCGGCAGGGCCCCTGCCAGCCCCACACCAGGGTACTCTCTTAGGACTCCCAAAGGACCCTGGCTTGGACTACGCCTTTGGAGGCCTAGTGTTTATCCCTGGCTTTCAGGGAGGGGCTGATGGTTTCCTGTCTTCTTCCTGGAACAGTGGAGCAACAGGCTTGACCCAGGGCACTGCCTCCCCACGGCAGGGACTGGGACAGAAGCTGCCCTTCGACTCCCTTACCACCCCCAGCAGAAGCAGCCTTCTGGCACAGCCAGTGAGATGTCACCACCAGCACCTGGTGTCGGCACCTGGAGGACCTGCAATAACCACCCAGTGGCTCCTCCGCTGTGCCTGTCCTTCCTGGTGCCCGGCCTCTGGTCAGAGCCCTGGGCCAGGTGTCAGCCAGAAGGCTGCACACGGCAGCTCAGACTGGGCAAGGAGGTCTCTCCGCCCTTCCCACCCTGTCCCAGCTCACCTAGGTCCACATTCTCCAGGGATAACATGGGCAGGCTAGGGGTCTGGGCATGCAGTCAGAGGAAAGCGTGGGGTGAGGGTACAGTGGAGGTTGTGGAGGCAGGTTTGGAAGGAAAACGGTCACCCAGACTTTCTTCCTGTGAGACCACCTTGATCAACTGGAGGAGATGCCAGGTGGCGAAAATGTACTGCTCTAAGACAAGACCCCCCTCTTCCGACCACCATACACCCCACCACAGACCAGAGCTAATAGGTGCATGTTTCTAACCTGTTGGTCACTCCTGAGGGACCCTCAAGAGGGTCAAGGGCCCAGCCCTAGGAAGGCCAAGGCCTGTCAGCAGTGAGTAGTTTCTGTCAAGACATTTCCTACTAATCCAGGTGCTTGGGCAGGGGTCCCCAAGGCTACTGGGAGGGAGGCACTGTGGGACCCCTCTGTGCTGGGCCTGTAGGAGGCCAGCAGGGGGCAGCTCCCTGTGCTTCCCTGTCCAGTTAGCTTGTGTGAAGGTGTGGCCTGGGCAGGGAGCCAGACTCATGGGGTCAAGGAAGAGAAGGAGCAACCTTAAGAATTGCTCCCCACAACCTCCCACCACCCCCACTCCACATCTCTGCAGGCCACATGGGCTGAGGGCTAATGGCCACCTTCCGCTGGAGAGCCTGGGCCGGAGCTGCTTGGCTTACTGGCCACCAAATGTCAGTGGGTCTTTTCAAAACTGGCCCTTGCAAAGGACCAGGTCCCACCACCAAGGCTCCAAGAACTGAGGTCTCCCAGTTTCTCCTCTCAAAACTCCCACATTGGCCAAGAGGCAGATGGTGCCAGCCTTCATTTGGAAAGTTCTCTCAAACATCTAGCCTGGATCCATCTTAGGGTCTCCCCTCCTGTAAAGGATTGCCTCCCAGCCCTCGCTGTTAGGCTGCTGGTCCTGGCAAGGGCTAAGTCCTCTCATTCCCAGTCCTCTCTGAGGGCCCAGCTTTCTGCCACAACCTGGCTTGGACCTCAGGACCAGACTTGGCTTCCTCTGTAAAGAGTCCTCCCAAGCTGGGGCTGCACGGGCTCGGCCATGCACCCAGCTTCCCAGTTCTGCTCCCTGGCTCTGGCCCCGCTCTTTCCATCTTTGCTCACTTTTCCTCCTGTGGCTTATTCTCTCTCTGCCCTTTGAATACCAAGGGTGTCATATCGGCAACCCCCTGCCCAGTTCTGTACAAGCCTGGGCTATGTGGTACCCCAACCCTACCCTAGAGCAGGGGACTCCCTCAGCTCCCACATTCCCGACCCTGTTCCCAGGAGTCACAAGAAGGAGAAGCACAACTTCCCTCTTCTCTGGGCGTCTGGGGAGAGGGAGGTCCGCTCAGGGCCTGGCTGCCCTGCCTTGCCAACAAGTGCTTCTGTAGTCCCTGCTCCCATGACCCCAGGACCAGAGGTGCTGCTCTCCCTATCTCCTGGACAAAGCACAAAGCGATGCCCTGCTTGGCCTAAGCTGCCCAACTGAGGGACTTCACTGCCCCAGGGCTGTGGGCACAGAACACAGGGCTCTGGGCTGTTCCGCCTGGGTGGTGCTCGCTGGAATGGCTGGCGAAAGAGGTCAGGGTGCATGGGCAGTGAACTAGGTGGGGAGGAAGGTGGTGCTGAAAGGAAAGATACTAGTAGGTTCATTTTCTCATTCATTCATCTGCAACAGCACCAAGCGCCACCAGCACCAGGGGCGGAGGGGTGAACAAGACCCTCTCCCCTGCCTGGTGGGAAGTCTGCCTCCCACAGGTCCAGCTGCTTCCAGGAGCCCAGCAAGCCCTCCCCCCATATTTTCTGGCTGTGTGTGCGAAGGTGTGGGAGTGCATATTGCAGAGGCCCAAGCCCAGTGACAGGTCACAGCGTGTCCCACTGCCAGTCTCTTCCCTCCATCTTCCTGGAGCTGATAGTCCTGTGCTCTGGCCCTCGTGTATGCCCTGGGAACTGGCAGCTTTGCAGCCCCCTGCCCCACAGACTTGATGCTACTTCACTCTCTCTTCAGGGAGCCCCACTGCTGAGTGGGGAGCTTTGGCTTGTTTGCTAGAATGTTCAATTTGTTCACTTCTCACACAGGCCTGAGGATAGGGGAAAGGGACAGGAAGCCTGGCCATCCCTAAAGGACTTCTTCCCATCTTCACCCACCCAAAGGGGAGCCCTCCACCATTTATCATACCTAGTGAGATGTGAAAAGGGAATGAGAGCAAACCAAGGCAGGCCCTCCTCCAGGGGCCCCAGCGTGTGGATGTCCCACAGGTGTAAGCTGTCCTGGCACCTGGGCAGTTTGGCATAGCTAGCTGCTCCCCCACAGCACTGGCAGGAAGTAAAGATAGATATATGCATCCCTTCAGGGAAGAAACATGGGCTACCCAGGACCATGGCTTTTCCACTGGCCAAGAGAGACCACCTAAGGATCAAGGCAGCTCATGTTTTCTTTGTCCTGATACTGGAGTCCAAGCCAGGCCCTCAGGAATTGTTTCAAAAACAAAAACCCACAAAAGCAAAAACCAAGAGGCCTATGTCCCAAGGCCTGCTACTCCAAGGTTTGGCTGTCTTTTGCCTTTGGGTCCCACCTGTCCCCCGGTTCTAGTCTCTCATCCTTTGGGCCAGGGGTGGTGCCCCGGCCCCAATCCCTCTAAGGCACTAGTTAGAAGAGACCTTCCCAGAGTGAGTGTTGGTGCCAAAGACCCAGTTCCTAAGGACTTGGGGTGAAGACAGGAGAGGTGATGAGTGTGCATATGGTCCAAGTGTCAAGAGGCATTAAACTTGAACCCATGGAATCTGTCCCCACCTGTCAGTTCCTGATGAGTAGGGCTTCCCTCCCCTGGGGCCTGCACGTTGCTATCCCTGGTGGCCGTGGCTTTCTCACCCACCTTGTCCTGGGCCTGCATTTCTGTATATATTGCTGTGTATCGTGTGTATGTATTTATTCCTGGACAAGCGTGTTCATCGGCAGCCTTGCCTGAGGATAAGGTTTAGACTGGGTGATGACCAGAATACTATGGCCAACTAAGGCAACTGCTCCCTCCCCAACCCCTTGGGACCTGGGCCAGTCCCAAGGCTGACCTGACAATCAGGCAGGCTTCCTGCCATGAGGCCAAGCCTCCTCTGCCACCGCCAGCATGGCCCCTGGGAGGCTTGGCCTTGTGCTGCCCAGCCTCAGCCCTGCCCTGGCAGGGGTCTTGCATCCAGAGGCAGAGGCCTGAGGTGACCCAGGCTGGCCTTGTGGCTGCTGCCAGCAGGCATGGCTCTAGTGGTGTGCTAGTGGCCTCCGCAACTGGCCCCAGGCCCTGCCTTTCCCGCACAGCCAGACTGCAGGCCTGAGCTGGGAGAGGGTAGCTTCCCCCACCCCAAGCACAGCAGGCAGAGGGGTAGAGCAATTTTTGGTTTTACTTTTGTTTCTGAAGTGGTGCCTGTACCTCCAGCCCCCAGGGGGCCTTCCCTGGTCCCACTTCTGCCCCACCCAGGCATCACCATCCTAGCACTTTGCTCCGTCACCCATGGATGCCCTATGCCGAATGTACTTGAGTGTATGTATCTAAAAGGACTTATACGGGCATCAGAGAACTTACAGCTCTGTATTCAATAAAAGATGGTGAAACTGGCGTATCTGCCCCAGGGAAGTAAGTGGCACGTGGCTGTATCTGTCTCTATCACCAGGGCTTTTGCAGCTGGAGCGCGCTTGGGCAGAAAGGAGGACGACCCAGTCAGCGTCAATGGGATGAAGTATGTGGAAGGCTGCCCTAGTTTACCCCAGACAAAGCCTCTGACCCTCAGCTGGCAGAGGCCGTCCACAAGGACAGACCCAACACAAGTACAGCAGCAGCAGGTGCTGCCCAGCCCCTCACTGGCTTGACCCTCAGGAGGCTTCAACTCGGGGAGACCAAGTTGCCATCATGGCCTGGCCTCAACTGTCCTATTTTATAGAATGGACTTGCGTCAGTGATTTGAATATGGAGGTCCCAAAATATTTAAGATCAGAAAAAGAATGTGTTGGGACCAGCAATTAGCTTAACGGCTATGTTGTTGGACTCCCATGTAGTTGATGGCGGTTCGAGTCCCAGACCCCGTGGCTTAAACTCATGCCGGGTGCATGTGTGTGCGTGCCCAAGATCCCAAGAGGAGAATGGAGGAAAAGGGATTGCGGCGTGGCCATCCCCTGGGGTATGATTTCTTGCTTTCTGTCTCTTTCTGGCAAGCGTATGCACCCTATAGCAAAAACCTCCAAAAAAAAAAAAAAAAAAGTTTAGGTTTGAACTTGGCTCTAACATCAAGCAAACAGCGTTTTTATTTTAACCTTCACAATCCTGTGGGCTAGCTGTTCTTGTGGTACAGGTAATATAGCTAAGGTTCAGAAAAAGACCAAGTTAGAAGGGAGGCCAGATTCCAAAACCTAGACCTGCCCATCACCCCACTTAGCTTTGGAGTCCATCTGGCCAGAATTGGCTAAGCTCAGAGATTTTTTTGTTGTTGAGACTTTTTTTGCTATAGGGTGTGTACACTCACTGACTCACTGGAGAGACAATAAATCACTCCCAGGGTAGATGGCCATGCCACAGTCTCTTCTCCATTCTCCTCTTGGGATTTTAGGAACGCACACACACATGCACTGCCTTGAGTTTCAAGCTGACAGGTGTGGGACCAGAACCAGTCAACCATGTGGGAGTCCAGCACCTTAACCACTGTGCCACCCACTGGTCCCAAGTTCAGAGGTTTTAAAATTATTTTCTAGGCAGCAAAAACTTCAGTAGCTCAAAGTACAATCATGAACCTCCTGCTTTAATAATGACTAAGTATAGCAGGCCAGCTGCTGGGACTAGGGTAGGGAGGCTGGGAGACCCTGCTCGATTTCCAGTTTATCTGGGCTGGCCATTCCAGATCACGGGCAGCTAAACTAAAAAGACCTGTGATCTTTCAGGCACCTCAGAGGACTTCCAGGTCACTGGAGTTTAGAGGTGTGTGTGATCTCTAAACACCCCTCCTATAACCCTCAGCCTCAAGATCTCGAGTAAGAGGCAACAAAGCCCAGTATGGAGCTGAGGAGGGACATGGGGTACTGGAGCATGCTTGCTCAGTGAGAGAAACCCTGGGGAGCAGTGGCTCACTAGGCCGGAGCTAAGACGATGGCAGAAGAAAAGGACATCTCCTGTGGGCCACTTCTGTGACGGATGCAGCCCCAGCAAAGCTGCCAGGTAAAGCCCACTCAAGTAGAGCTCATGGCAGGATGCAAGATTATCTGTGCAAGATTCCTATCATGCGAGTGCTTCAAAGCTAAACTTCTGAGCTCCAGCCTCACTGATGACAAAAACTTCTGTGTCCAAATAACTTACAAAGTAATTCTAAGTCTTAAGTTTTATTTAAATAATGTCCCATGAGAACACAGTGGGCCAAGTACCCCCTCCTTGTAACTCGGATTAACCAGGCCAGGGAGAATAAGCGTGCCTGCAGCCAGCCTGTGCGGGAAAGCCGATGCCCCCTATAGCAAAAACCTCCAAAAAAAAAAAAAAAAAGTTTAGGTTTGAACTTGGCTCTAACATCAAGCAAACAGCGTTTTTATTTTAACCTTCACAATCCTGTGGGCTAGCTGTTCTTGTGGTACAGGTAATATAGCTAAGGTTCAGAAAAAGACCAAGTTAGAAGGGAGGCCAGATTCCAAAACCTAGACCTGCCCATCACCCCACTTAGCTTTGGAGTCCATCTGGCCAGAATTGGCTAAGCTCAGAGATTTTTTTGTTGTTGAGACTTTTTTTGCTATAGGGTGTGTACACTCACTGACTCACTGGAGAGACAATAAATCACTCCCAGGGTAGATGGCCATGCCACAGTCTCTTCTCCATTCTCCTCTTGGGATTTTAGGAACGCACACACACATGCACTGCCTTGAGTTTCAAGCTGACAGGTGTGGGACCAGAACCAGTCAACCATGTGGGAGTCCAGCACCTTAACCACTGTGCCACCCACTGGTCCCAAGTTCAGAGGTTTTAAAATTATTTTCTAGGCAGCAAAAACTTCAGTAGCTCAAAGTACAATCATGAACCTCCTGCTTTAATAATGACTAAGTATAGCAGGCCAGCTGCTGGGACTAGGGTAGGGAGGCTGGGAGACCCTGCTCGATTTCCAGTTTATCTGGGCTGGCCATTCCAGATCACGGGCAGCTAAACTAAAAAGACCTGTGATCTTTCAGGCACCTCAGAGGACTTCCAGGTCACTGGAGTTTAGAGGTGTGTGTGATCTCTAAACACCCCTCCTATAACCCTCAGCCTCAAGATCTCGAGTAAGAGGCAACAAAGCCCAGTATGGAGCTGAGGAGGGACATGGGGTACTGGAGCATGCTTGCTCAGTGAGAGAAACCCTGGGGAGCAGTGGCTCACTAGGCCGGAGCTAAGACGATGGCAGAAGAAAAGGACATCTCCTGTGGGCCACTTCTGTGACGGATGCAGCCCCAGCAAAGCTGCCAGGTAAAGCCCACTCAAGTAGAGCTCATGGCAGGATGCAAGATTATCTGTGCAAGATTCCTATCATGCGAGTGCTTCAAAGCTAAACTTCTGAGCTCCAGCCTCACTGATGACAAAAACTTCTGTGTCCAAATAACTTACAAAGTAATTCTAAGTCTTAAGTTTTATTTAAATAATGTCCCATGAGAACACAGTGGGCCAAGTACCCCCTCCTTGTAACTCGGATTAACCAGGCCAGGGAGAATAAGCGTGCCTGCAGCCAGCCTGCCAGCTTGTCAGGTGACGGGTGGAGTGCCTCAATGGGCACGGCCACGACCTCGTCCCCGGCCAGCTGCCGGGGGAGCATCCACAGTTGAGCGGGGGTTCTTGATGGTCTCATCTACGGACACGATAAGGCAGGCAGCCTCAGAGGCGGCTGTGAGGGCGTTGATTCGCACCATCGCCGGCTCCCACACGAAGGCCTCAAAGTTGTCGGCAATATCCTCATTGTTGATGTCCACTCCGTACCACGTGCCCCCCTAAAGAAAAGGGAAAGAAGGGCGGGAATACGGAACTGCTCTCGGACTGCATGATACTCCCAAAGACTTCACCTGTTAGGAATCCTAGGGCACTGTACTGACTGCATTTCCGGAGGACAGTATCTTTTTGGAGCATCGTGATAGGAAGCCGGAAGCACCCCAACCCTTACCAGCCATACCCTTCAAACCCAGGACATGCTGATCACACAAGGGCTCTGGGGTCTCTCCCAGGCAACCCGCTGTTTTGGGGAGGCCGTATTCTCAGGTTACCTGAGAAACAAGAATGAATACTTTTCAGGACCAGCAGATGGTGTAATGGTTACATTGCTGGACTCTCACATAGTCTGTGGTTCGAGTCCAGGACAAAGTGGCTTAAAAAACTCACTCTGGACTTGTATGCATACGTGCCCAAGATTCCGAGAGGAAAATGGAGAGGGGATTGTGGTGTGGCCACTCCCCCGGGGTATGATTTCTTGCTCTCTATCTCTCCAGTGAGTGCACATTCCCTATAGCAAAAATCTCTCTTAAAAGGAATACTTTTCAAAACACTTTCCAATTCCGTATCTCATTTTATCATCTCACTGCTTCAATTAATCCTTTCTCAGATGAGGAAACAGAGGAGAGAGAGGTAAAGGGACTTGCTTAAAGTCTTAACACAAGCCAAAACCGACATCCATCACTGAGTGCTGGTGTCACAGTGCCAACCACTGTAAGGTCACATGTGGTGGAGCCCACCGAGCTCCATGGTGCTCCTCCACACCAAGAACACCAGATGACGGGTGCTGCTGCACGTGGTCGGTGCATGCTTCCACGCAGGAGGTCTCACTCCACAAGGTATGATCAAACTTTTGGTAGCATGGATGAATCCCTGGAACCGCTC
>NW_006159809.1:4850902-4868538 GCF_000334495.1 Tupaia belangeri chinensis
CTCTCTAGTCTTGACACTGTGGCTTTCCCTGTACCCTTAGGAGGCAGTTACCCAGCTGGGACTGGGTTGCATTCCACTCTATCACCTGGAATGAGCGTGCGCAGCTTGAAGCACAGTACACTCAGAATCTAGCCCACCCGCCCAACCCTGACCTGGAGGAGGAAGGACTCACCTGGGCATGCCGAGCCCGCAGCTTGTTGAGGATGTTTGTGGCATCAAAGCCAGCATTGTCGCACAGCTGGCGCGGGATGATCTCCAAGGCCTTGGCATATGCCCCAATCAGCAGCTGCTGTTTCCCTGGGATAGTCCTTGAATAATCCCGCAGGTACTTGGAGAGCTCCATCTCAATAGCTCCGCCACCAGCCACCACCGAATCGTTCTGCAGAAACCAAACCACCTCAGTATAAGCAGGCCTCTGGTCTAGGTTCCACGTTGGGCCACTCGCTAAGTCCCTCAGTCCGGAAAGGAATGGCTCCTCATTCCTTCCCCCATCCCAAGCTCGCGAAGTCCAGACACGACATCTGCCGGCACATCCCAACTTCAACCCCGTGACCTGTATGTGACTATCTTCAAGGTCATCTACTGCTTGTGGACACTGGCATGACCATGGGATAGCTGACCACATCAGCTCTGCAGTTTCCTAACAACAGCCAGGCTTAGCCCTTAAAGCAGCAGGATCTATTTTTGAGAAAGGGAGATTCAGTTTCCCTCTGATCTGTGGGGTACGGTTTGCACGGCCGCCAGGGAAAGACACGTTAAAAAGGGAAGGAATCAACACACGAATCCAGGGTCTGATCAAATGGGAAGTAGAGGAGGCTGTGTAGACAAGGTCACCGCACAGTACCTTGATGGCCCTCCTGACAATCATGATGGCGTCGTGCAGGCTCCGTTCCGTCTCCTCCATAAACTGCTCAGCACCACCACGGAGGATGAAGGTGCATGTCTTCGCCTTGGGACAGCCAGTGAAGAAGTTGTACCTACACCCAGGACCAAATTATACACGTGAGAGAACTCCTCTCTGCCGCCACCTCGCTGCCTTCTGTTCTCAATGCCACGTCCTCCCAACATGCGGCAGCGGCCCTGGAGGTCTTCTAGCTGCCTGGTCCCACCCTGAAAGACATTTTCTAGGGAATGTCTGAGAACACCCCTAAGGCATAACAGATTGCATTCAGACTTCAGACTCATCTAGATCTTCTTCCCTTCTTTATCACTCTATGTGTCTGAATGCTTTATGCTCCAAAAATAAGATCTCACGGGGGAAAAGCAACAACTGTCCGAGCAGCGTACCACACCCAGAGACAGCAGTAGGCCAACCCAGACAGGTCTCCTGAGCTTAAGTCAACAGGCAGCCCTGACCCATGGCTTACCTTTCGCCTCCAATCTGGGTCTCTTCAAACACCTGGCAGCTGCCCAGCACATCTGCTGACAGAGCGTTCACACTGGTCTGGATCGAGCCTCCACAGGCCTAGGGGTCAAGGAAGGCACATCACCTGCATGAGGCTCTAGGGAGGCTCGTGCCAGCTTCCTGCCCCCTCACCTCAAACCAGTCCCCACAGAGGACCCTGCCATGGTGGCTCACATCCTCCTGTGCTAGCTAACCCACCCTTTCCCATGATCTCCAGGGGGCCCCTTACCCACCTCAAAGAGAACAGGAAACAAAACAGACTAACACATGAAAGGTCAATGGGCCTATGAAAGGATGGGGAGTCCTTCAATTCAGCCTATGTTCCTTTACCAAACCAGGGAGCTGTGGGCCCAGCAAGTGAACTTAGGACCCGCTCTTTAGAGCTAAAAGCATCTTTTGGGAGATGCTCAAGAAGAAAGAGAAGACATCTATCTGGCTGGAAGCATAAATACCCGAGGAGCATATCCGGCTAACCATTAACACTACTACGAGGCTCCCCCACAAACCAGACTTACTTCCCAACTTGTTTGGGGGTAGCCTAACTTTAAAGCAGCTGGTATCCCTGAGCATGCACGCACGCACACACTGGGAACGGAGTACTTCCTGGCAACGAGAATTACAAGAAGATAGGGCTGAACTCACAGTCAGTCTGACAGTACACTCTCATTACACCAGGGGAAAAACCCTTCAAGGCCAAGGTCAAGAAGTGGTCTGTGAAACTTGGGTTACCATCATTGTCCTCTTCAGATCCTCCTCAGGCACTCGGCCAGCACAGAACATGTCCCTGTCAGCAAAGTACTGGGTAGCCACGTCCCCAATGGGAAGTTTGGACAAGACAACTTTGGCTCCTGAATGATGGATCTTCTCTAATTTATCATAGAGAATGTTCCATTCAGCATCAACAATCGCCTGATAATCCTGAAAAAGATCCAGAAAAGGATAACGCTCTGGGGTGAAGACTGGCATACCTGATAGGCTAAATATACTTTCCTTCCACCCCCAAATAATACATGCTGATTTATCTAGGAATTAATGGGACAAACAGCATAGCCGCTCTTCAGTTCAAGCAAACAAAGACCCTGAGATATCTAAACCATTTCAAGGGGTCAGCAGGTGGCATGGTGGTGAAGGCAGCTGAACCCCTGATGGGTGAATGCAGAGTTTAAGTCCTGGAACCAGTGGTTTGAAAAACAGGGTGGGGACCAGTGGATGGCATAATGGTTATATTGCTGAACTCTCATGTAGTCAAGCGCGGTTTGAGTCCCAGAGCCAGCAACTTAAAACTCATGCTGGGTACATGTGCATCTATGCCCAATAATCCCAAGAGGAGAATGGAGAAGGGGTTGCAGTGTGGCCATCCCCCTGGGGATGATTTCTCGCTTTCTGTCTGTCTCTAGCAAGTGCACATATCCTATAGCAAAATTCTCCCCCTACCCCCCCAAAAAAAGGAACCAGCAGATTGCATAGCAGTTGCCTCGCTGGACTCCCACATGGCTGGCCGTGGTTTGAGTCTCGGATCTGGTGACTTCAAACTCACACCGAGCACCTGTGCATGCATGCTCAAGACCCCAGGAGGAGAATGGAGAAGGGACTGTGGCGTGGACATCCCCCCAAGGGATGATTTCTTGCTTTCTGCCTCTGTGTCTTTCTCTGTCTCTCCAGCGAGCACACACAGCCTACAGCAAAAAATCTCTCTAAAAAAAGAAAAACCATACAGGTTGTGTGTGCATGCATGCCCAAAATGCTGGAGGGAGGAAGAGATGGAGAGAGTACTGTAGCATGACCATTCCCCATGAGTGCTTTTCTGTTCCCCACTGCCCCTCCTTGTCTCTCCCAGGTAAGTACATATGCCCTCTGACAGACAGACAGACAAATAAATAGGCAGAAAGTGACCCCAGGTCTGGGAGTTCCTGTAGGGCTGGCATTGCCCTAGTGTGAGGAGCAGTATGGTCTGGCTGAGTTCTAGCTCCATCTGAGGTGCTATACCCATGGAGTTCCCACAGACCAGGACCCTCCTCCAAAGGTCATTTTATGCTGGGGACACAGAGCTGTTCCAAAGCTGCTCACACCTGGAGACCCTGCTGTCGAGGTATACTTCGTGATGTCAATGACGGGAACACACCTGACCTGTCCCTGCCAGTACGAGACCAGTCTAGAAGGGGAGGAGCCACACCTGCTGAAAAGTGGGGGACTAAAATACTGGAGACTGTGTAGCTGGAGAAGCCTTGCCAATTCCTTCCCCAGGACCCCAACGTTCAGATACCACTATTCAGGGGGATGCCAGGAAAAGGGGGCCCACAGCCTAAGAAGCAGAGCTAGATGCAAGACAGCCACAAAGATAGGAAGCTCTAGTCCAAAAGCTGCCATCTCCAAGCCACGGCCAGCTGGTAGGGCCTACCTCGACAGTGTGTACTCTGATTTCAGCATTATCTTTCTCAGCTTTCAGCTCCAGCTCAACATTTAAAAGGGCAATCTTAGGATTACTGTACTTTTTGGGCTGCATTTCAAACCCAGCATAAGAGAAGGTCTTCTTGAATGCCACACCAGCAACCAGTTGAGACTCCTGTTTAATGAAGAAAAAAAAAAAAGAAAAGCCAGCTTAATGGTTAGATGCCAATATAAAATAAGATCAAGCTAGTAGTTTGCTGGGCTGTGTGTCCATTCCTGTGAGCCAGACAAAAGGTGAACTGTGTCTTTACTTCACTGTTGTAACAAAGCCTTCTCATTATCATAAAATTTGGGGACAAATTAATTTTTCACAAAAAATAACACCGGGCGTGGTGGCGCCCGCCCTATGGCAAAAACCTATGGAGGCTGGAGGATTGCGGCATCGAGTCCATCTCACTCTCTCTCTCTGTCTCTCTCGGCGAGTGCACGATTTTGGGAACCAGCAGTTAGCGTAATGGCTATGTCGCTGGACTCCCACGTAGTCGACCGTGGTTCGCGTCTCGGACCCGGTGGCTTAAATCTCACGCCGGGCGCGTGTGCGTGCGTGCCCAAGATCCCGAGAGGAGAATGGAGGAGAAGGGATTGCAGCGTGGCCATCCCCCCCTGGGGGGTGATTTCTCGCTTTCTGTCTCTATGTCTCTCTCTGTCTGTCTGGCGAGCGCACGCGCCCTATAGCGAAAACCTCTCAAAAAAAAAAAAAACACCAAAACACATTTCAATTTTCCCTTTAATATAAGGAAAAATTCACTCTGCAGAGTAAAAACATGATAAAGGGCTGTCTGGGCTGCCCTCTGAAGCACTTGCCAAAGGACAAAGCTGCAAGAACCTACAAACGATAGCACCAGGACAGGCTCCAGGTGCTGAGGAGCAGGGCGGCGCAGTCCCGTGCGCCCCACTTCTCTCCCCAGCTTCTCACCCTCAAGCCTCCTCCTACTGCACGCCTACGTGTACTCCCACCTTGCTGTTCACACACATACACACCCTACCACAGCTCAGATGCTATGGTCAAGATGTTTCCTCTTTCGGGAAGATGAAGTCAGAAGGTCCGAAGAATCAGAACACACCACGCAGTTCCGAAGCTATCATCGTGGTTCCTCCCATGCCAGCCTCTGGGACGTAAACCTCTGCCGCATGGCCCCTGACAGCTTCCTGTAGGCTGGACATCGCAGCAGGGCACAGCCTAACACATGCTGCACTTGGGACTGACTCCTGCGCTACCGTGAGACTATGGTACAAGCTCGGACTGCTCTCCCACTTCATGAAAAACGTCATCAGCTTAATGTCCTTTAGGCGCTCTGCCAGTGCTAATCTGTAATTCTATCTGAGATGCTATACACATCAGTAGGTAGTATCTGTTCCCAATTTCAGCATCATTCAAGTTCACAGCCTCCTAAAGGGGGTGATGCCCAAGCTGAATGATGACGGATGAGGAGAAATTAGTCATAGAGAAAACGAAGGGATGTTCTCAAGAAGTGAGAGACAGTGCTGTACAATCAGGAAATTAAAGGCTATTCTGAGATGTTGGGATATAAAGCAGAATGCAGAGACCAGCCAGTGAGGAGGGATGGGGAAGTGGGCAGGGTTAGCTTAGAAGGTTCTGAGTGGTTCTGCGATGGCCTAGCTCCCATCTTGAGGGATTTCTGAAGGCTTTATGCAGAGACTGAGTGGGGACCATCACTCTGCAATAGAAAGTAGAATGCATTTAGGGGATACAAGACTGGAAGAAGGAAGGGTCAAAATGTTCCTCAGGATGAGTAAAAGAGAAAAAATAATTAGTAAACTAGTAGGTAAAATGAGTCAACAGTGGCCCACAGGTTTGTATGGAGTCAAAGTTTTTCAAGGCCGCTCCAAGATTTCTGGTTTGAGTGACAAAATGATGGTGATGATACCAGCTGTGACAAGGAATGCAGAAAATGCTGCAGGCTGGGAGGATGAGATACTGAGTTCAGCAGCAGTTAGACACAGGAGTACAAGGCGCAGGGGAGAGGAAAGGGTAAGAGAGAGAGATCTGGGGGTGCTCGGCCAACCCGAGAGAAGTACAGAACCACCACCATCATTTAGTAAATACCCAGTCAGGTTTTACATGAAGAGTTTTACAAGCATTTAATGAATGTGGACAATCTGGGCAAATGTAAGTGTGGCTTTGAGTCCCTGGCTTTTATCAGAGCACATACCAGTACTGACCCCAAATTTAGTGGATGCCAATCTAATCTTGAGGGTTATACAATGAAGGCCCAGGAGAGGAGGAGAAGGGCCAGGGCCAGGGCCAGATGTTATTTCGAGCATCTTCCCCTGTCCAAATCGCTTCAGGCTGAGGTCACTAAGAAAGAGCACAGCAATAAGTATGGCAGGCCAGAATGAAAAGGCCAAAAGCATGGAAACACCAATACCAAGAGACGTTCCCAGACAGAAATGCCTACAGGAGTCACAGCTGTGCTGTCCAGTACTGTGGTCACCTGCCCCATGTTGCTACTTAAATGCAAATAGAGTGCTCCTGAATTGCAGTAAGATCTTAGCTGCACATGCTGACATGGATCAATTGCCAGAAGATAAATTGGACAAAAGATAAACAACACTTAATATAAGCCATCATTTGCATGTTTCTTAAAAATTTACATAAATGCATATACGCACATAACATAGTTCCGAAAGGACACACACACACACACACACACACACACACGTAACAGTGGCGTGTGGGACACTTACTTTTACTTTAGGCCTGGTTAAACTGATTGAACTATGGGTCAGCTATTCAAGATACGTGAGTAGAAGGGAGAGCTTGACCACGTACATCATCTGGGAGTAAAGGGCGGTATGACAGCACCTCTCAGATGTGGTCATTGGGAGAGCCATGGATGACTTACATGAGCTACCACTCCAAGCCCCAGACAGACAGGAAGAACCTAAGACCTGAAAACCAACCAGTTCAATTTCTCATCCTGCTGACAAAGCCCACAGAGGTTATAAAATGTATCTACAGTCACAGTCCAAGTCTGACTTCACGTCCAAGGTGCACTCTCGCTACACCTGCCGTGTGGTGCCTCGTTCTCTGTGAGGCGGCATGAAGGGTCGGTGTGAAAACAGAAGCATCCAGGGAGGCACAGCAGCCTTACCTCGAGGGCTCCACCCTGCACCTTCTTGATTCCAATCATTTTAAGCTGGAGCAAGTCATCGAGCATCATCACGGCATCCACCACCATCTTGGCGAAGAAAGCTTTCTGTTGGGAGATCAGCTTGGAGCTCAGCGCTGTCATGGCACATTTCTCCAGCAGCTTCCTCTGCTCCCTGGGACAAGGATGCAACCTACATCAGGTCCTGCCGATCGAATTCCTGTTACCTGATTCTGTACAACGTGAAGGTGGTTCCCTTCCAGCCTTTAAACTCAGCCCTCTCCAACTTCACTTTCTGTACCCTTAGGCAGATTATCATGACAGATGGGACTGCAGTCAGAGATCTCACATGTGACAGCTTTTCAACTATAGTTGACAGCCTCTTTTGTGCTGTGCGGGCTGGGGTGCATCCAAGAATCAGGCAAGAGCCAAATAGCCCCAGGTCCGTACAGGGATTGCAACATGCTTCTGTATCCAATTTGGCCACAGGAAGTCAAGGTTCTGACAAATCTTACTATAAGCTTACACTTTTTTTCTTAAAAAAAAAAACAAAACAAAAAAAAAAAAAAAAAAAAAAAAAAAAACTTTTCCTTTAACAACTTTTTTTTTTTTTTTTTAAGAATTATGTCATTTAACTTTATTTATTTATTTTTTATTTTAATTTGACCAGAGAGGGACAGAGTGAGAAAGAAAGAGAGAAAGAACAAGTGAGAAAGCAAGCTGCCAGGTCTGGGACTTGAACCACAGTTGGCCACATGGGAGTCTAGCACCCGTAACCAGCAAGCCACCTGCCAGCCCCTGCAAACTTACACTTTATCTTGCTTCTTCACAGTCACAGCGATCTCTCTGATCTTGTTAACTGCCTGCCAAGAACAAAGGTTGAGTGAGTCTCATATGAAAAACAATCTGGTGAAGTGGATCCCAGTCTTTCTTGCTAGTCCCTCATTGGTTTACTCCCAAATCTTAAGCATTTCATTCTAAAGTCGAAACATTTCTAGATTTTTTAGCTGTCCATAAAAATGTAAAACTTTTTTTAATTACAAGGGTGTGTGTACTTTACCAGAGAGACAGAGAAAGCACCCCCCGATAGGGTAAAGTCACGCTATAATCCCTCCTCCTTCATTTTTCTATCCTGCCAGGATGTTGGCACACATACACATGCCACCAGCAAGTTTTTCAAGCCTCTGGGGACGAGATTTGAACCACGGTCTGTTAACCCCTTGGCTACAGGTCTGGCCCCAAACTTTATAGTTTAGAAAACTCCCAAAGTTAGATATATAAAGCAGATTTATAGTTCTGAATAATCATCATGGTGTTTCTAGGATTTAGCTCTGGATCTGCAGAGCACCTAAAATAAATGAGCAGAAACAAGCCGTGATACTAGATTAGGTCAAATCTTATTAAAAACACCTATGACAATTTCTAGCACTTTATACATTAGTTATGTGTGTGAGATATAATATACATACTAATACACATATATTAGACTTTTTATCTTTTACAAAGTATTCCTGTAACCTCATTTTAATGTCACCACCTGAAATAGAGATATAGCAAAGAGAAAAAGAAAGGCCTAGAGAAATTCATTATAATGTACATAATAATATACATTACATTT
This sequence comes from Tupaia belangeri chinensis, assembly GCF_000334495.1. Taxonomy (NCBI): domain Eukaryota; kingdom Metazoa; phylum Chordata; class Mammalia; order Scandentia; family Tupaiidae; genus Tupaia; species Tupaia belangeri. Next base: position 4,859,487 of record NW_006159809.1, read on the forward strand.
AATAGGTCTCAAGAGAGGCCACAAGACACTTGCTAAAAACAAAACCAGCCCTCACTTTCTCAGAGCCTGTGATATGCCTACATCACAGTCGACCAGGCTGACTGTACCCTGAGGATTAAGAGATTTAGCAATACAGCTCATCAAACAGCTACTGAATGGCAGAACTGAGAGCTGCAGGGAGGAGTCAGAGACCGCTCAAGGAACCCTGTTCCCCAGCCCTCCCATCGGGTTAAGGTATCACCCTCACTAGGAGAAACGGGCAGGCCAAAGGCTGAGCTAGTGGTACTCCCATACCAACTGAGTGGCTGTGCGGAAAGCTCGAATGATGATCTGGGGGTGCAAACCTTCCTCCACATATGGTTTCACCTGCTTCAGGAACTCTGCAGCCAGCAGCGTCACGGAGGTGGTGCCATCACCAACCTAGAAGAAAATGACAAGAAATAGATTTTCTGATGTTCAGGTAATACAGTCCTAAAATTTCATGAAACTTGGTACTATTTAAATGGGCATCGAGACCTTTTCTCAAAGCACAGGCTTTTGCAACAGGTAGAGAATAGACAATGGTGTAAGGTATCCGCCTTGTCAAATGGTCCTGGGCTACAACCGAATTCTCTCAGGAATGAATATACATACAAATTAACTGAGGACTTATTTATTACACATAAGGCACTGTGATGAGTAGACAGTGCTTGTTATGCTTTCTAATGCAATCCTTAAATGTCACCAATAATTGCAGTACCAGGAAGCATAAAATAAACATCCTTCAAGAAGCAAAAAGTACTGCAGGAGTTCACAAAAAAGACAATTTTTAGCCAAAATCACACTAAAACAAATCTTCCAAGATCAGTCAAAGTTCTTTATATTTCAACAACTTTTTACAATAAGCAGATTACTGATCTGCTAGTCTTAGATGGTGCTATCCTGTGATGGAATCTGAATCCTATTTTAAACGTGAGAGAAAAAGCACAAGAGCTTTGAGAATATCAGCTAAGGTGACCAGCAGATAGCGAAATGGTTACATTGCTGAACTCACACATAGTTGAACACAGTTCAAGTCCTAGACCCGGTGGCTTAAATCTCAGGCTATGAAGAAAAACCAACAAAACATAAAACAAAACAAAAACTCGGGCTGTGAGCGTGTGCATGCATGCCCGAAATCCCAAGAGGAGAATGGAGAAGGGATTGCAGCGTGGCCATCCCCCCCCACCCCGGGGGAAGAGGTTATTTCTCACCTTCCGTCTCTCTCTCCAGCGAGTGTACCTACCCTATAGCAAAAGTCTCTCTCTCTCTCAAACAAACAAAACAGAAAAAAATACCCAGCTAGTCTCTAATTTGAAAGGAATTTACTTTTAATCCACTTATCTCCACTATAAGGTAAGGAATTAAGGGGGGGGAAAAGTTATTAGAAAGAAGGTTTAAGGGACCAGCAGTTAGCATAATGGCTATGTCGCTGGACTCTCATGTAGTTGACTGCGATTCCCGTCCTGGCGGCTTAAAACTAATGCCGGGCGCGTGTGCGTGCTTGTCCAAGATTCCGAGAGGAGAACGGAGGAGATGAGACTGCAGCATGGCCATCTCCCTAGGGGGTGATTTCTCACTTTGTCTCTCTCTGTGTGGCGAGCACACTCGCCCTATAGTGAAAACCTCCCGGCCCTCCCCCCAAAAAAAAAAAAGAGAGAAAAAGAAAAAGAAAGAAGGTTTAAACTGCCAGAAAGAGGGTTTAAACTGCCAGATAGCCAGATATCTGGAAAGATATTCCCTTGTTGAAGATAGTAACAAATTATACAGACTAAGTCATACTGTTTTATAAACTACTGGATACTAATGAATGTTTTATTAAAATTACAGGACATAATACAAATCTCTCATTTCTCCCCTTTCTTCTCATGAGAGTGAATGAGCATAAACATGAGGGGGTGGGAGAAAGAGGTATTCTGATAGGATCTCACCATGTCATGAACCTCACGTCCCTGCCTACCAGTTAATTGGGACTATAGGTGCATGCCACGTGCCTGGCCCATTCAGGCTAGGCTGGGATCCAAACCTGGGCCTCCCATGAGACCGCGGCCACCGTGCAGTGGTGCCCTCCCACTTGTACTACTGTGTCTGGGTTTCTCTCTCATTTCTGTGACTCCAGTGTTAAAAATTAGACAGACTGGAGTTGGACGGCGGCACAGGAGCAAAATGTGACAGACACTGTGAGGCAGACCTGTCACATGGAAGAGGCTGCCAGTTCATGCCCAGAGATCTCTGAGACCCCTGTTGGGCATGTGTATGCCTGTGGGATGGGCCGGCTGAAGCTGGGGGAGCGAGAGTAAACTGCGGTGCTGAGACCCGATCTGGGTGCTCTATCTGTGTCTCTCTCCATCTCCCTCATTCAAGGAATAATTAAAACAAAAAGGACAGACAGACAGGTGAATGTCCCTGAATGGCACTTAAACACTGTTAAAAGGATACACTTGGAGCCAGCTGGTGGGGTGGTAGTTAAAGTGACTGGATCTCACACAGCCAACTGCACGGTTCAAGTCTCAGACCTGGTGGCTTGAAAATCAAGCTGAATGCATATGCACATGTGCCCAAAAATCCCAGAGAAGGGGTTGTACTGCTGCCATCTCCCCTGCGGGGTGGTTTCTCACTTTCCCTCTCTCTGGCAAACACATGCACCCTATGACAAAAACCTAAAAAATAAAAACAAAGAAAAATTCTCACCAGGCGTGTATATGTGTCCCAAAATCCAGAGAGGAGAACGGAGAAGAACTGCAGCATAGCCATCTTCTCACCACCACCCTTACCCCGCCCCCACCACCTGTCTCTGGCAAGCACACATGTCTTACGGCAAAAAATTTTTAAAAAAGGACAAACGTTATATGTATTTTATCACCATTTTTAAAAAAGTGAAAAGGCAGACTAGGGACTTAAGGTGATCAACAGACTGAGAGGGTCCATTATTTACCTAGAACCTCACTTGAATAATGCACATGGGCCCAGCTCTAAGTTCTTGGGCAGCAGACTTAGATCTAAAGATATGGCAATCACCAATGTGCTGATATGAAAAGCTGTATGTAATGAATAGTGTAAATTTTAAAAGACGATTAATTCTAAATGTCTTAGAGATATATATTATTTGTACAATTATCATTTTAGACATACATTTTTAAAGATGTTTTGAGAGAAGAGATCGAAGGGATAACGATATTTCAATCTCCACTTAGACACATATAATTTATTATCCTACCTCAGCATCTTGGGATTTGGCAATGTCCACTAAAGTCTTCGCCGCAGGATGGACGACATCAAGGAGTTTCAGAATTGTGGCCCCATCATTAGAAATAGTTGCTTTGCCTTAAAAGAAACAAAAAATTTAAAAGCCCCTTTCTGAAATTCCATCTTTGCTTTGGACCAGGAGTCCACGTATGTTTTACTGGGATGGGAAAAGGGGATCACAACAGGACTGAAAAGGAAAGATACCAATCTCATCTTCTTATGCAGAGTTAGCTCTGTTCAGAGCAGTCGAAAACCACAAGCTTTTAAAGATCACAGGCTCCAGTCTTTGAAGAGCAAAATTAGTACAGCTCAAACGGATGCAGAAAACATTTTTTAAATGAAAAGAGTAATCACTTAGATATTAACACAGTTGATATCTTTGTCTCACACTTATCTATTAATATATGGAAGCACAAAGGAGAATTTTCCCCGTCTTGACGTGATACAATGGGAGTGACCAGAGGCCATTCCAGGTGGCTCTATTTCATGTTTCTTTTCTTTTAAGAATTATTTAACTTTATTTATTTTAATTTGACCAGAGAGGAACAGAGTGAGAAAGAGAGAAAGAGGGAAAGTGAGAATGCATACCGTCAGTTCTGGGACTTGAACCACAGTTGGCCATGTGGGAGTCCAGCACCCTTAGCCATCACACTACCTGCCAACTCCTCTATTTTATGTTTCTAGGGTAGACCTCTCTATAGGGCTACAGATTCCTGAGCCCAGGTTCTCCCATATTTTCCCAAAAGGGACAATGTACGAAATAGAACGACTTCAGAATGAGCAACCCTCCTCATAGATCTGAAAAGAAGTGCTGAAGCTAGGGGTAAATTTTTTATGCCAACTGTACTAGAATCGTTTCCCCAGAAGCCTGACGAACCCTGAAGACTTACCTCGGCCATCCACAATCAGCTTGTCCATGCCACGGGGACCGAGGGTGGTCCTTACAGCCTCAGCAATCACCTGGCAGGCACTGATATTACTCACAAGTTGGGGAATGCCCTGGGAGCTATCAGTTCCCTCCTTCAACAGGATAACTGGTGTGGGCTAGAAAAGAGCAATTGATAGTTTATTTAATAATCGTCCATTACAGTAGACCTAGGGCAGTAAAAGAGAATGTTCCTGTCTCATAACAGAATTATTTGGCTGTCTTTTTAAACCATATGTCCTCAGTGTCCACCACATCCATTCCAGCCTCTACCTCCAGACAGCGCCAAGATTCCAGCATACCTGTAGGTGTGCGAGACAGGAAAATGATAGGAGAAATATTTATCTAGTCTGAAAGAACAAATCACATGTTCTCCAGTGCACAGCTGAGTGAGTATGGCCTTTTCAACTTCTGACCTTATTCCCTATGTTGAGGAATCAGGTCACAGCACAGGAGGAGGAAGCAGGCTCTGCTCAGTGTTTACCGCCCCCAGCGAAGTATCCACTTGTCTGTGTTACAACTCAATCTAGACAAGCAGATGGGGCACGATACAAAACCTGAGGTGCCAACAGCTTGAGGTGTTGTCCTGGACATGCCCAGGCAGGCAGGCAGAGAGCTTATTTAACTTTATTTATTTTAATTTGACCAGAGAGGAACAGAGTGAGAAAGAGAGAGAGAAAGAGGGAAAGTGAGAATGCATACCGTCAGTTCTGGGACTTGAACCACAGTTGGCCATGTGGGAGTCCAGCACCCTTAGCCATCACACTACCTGCCAACTCCTCTATTTTATGTTTCTAGGGTAGACCTCTCTATAGGGCTACAGATTCCTGAGCCCAGGTTCTCCCATATTTTCCCAAAAGGGACAATGTACGAAATAGAACGACTTCAGAATGAGCAACCCTCCTCATAGATCTGAAAAGAAGTGCTGAAGCTAGGGGTAAATTTTTTATGCCAACTGTACTAGAATCGTTTCCCCAGAAGCCTGACGAACCCTGAAGACTTACCTCGGCCATCCACAATCAGCTTGTCCATGCCACGGGGACCGAGGGTGGTCCTTACAGCCTCAGCAATCACCTGGCAGGCACTGATATTACTCACAAGTTGGGGAATGCCCTGGGAGCTATCAGTTCCCTCCTTCAACAGGATAACTGGTGTGGGCTAGAAAAGAGCAATTGATAGTTTATTTAATAATCGTCCATTACAGTAGACCTAGGGCAGTAAAAGAGAATGTTCCTGTCTCATAACAGAATTATTTGGCTGTCTTTTTAAACCATATGTCCTCAGTGTCCACCACATCCATTCCAGCCTCTACCTCCAGACAGCGCCAAGATTCCAGCATACCTGTAGGTGTGCGAGACAGGAAAATGATAGGAGAAATATTTATCTAGTCTGAAAGAACAAATCACATGTTCTCCAGTGCACAGCTGAGTGAGTATGGCCTTTTCAACTTCTGACCTTATTCCCTATGTTGAGGAATCAGGTCACAGCACAGGAGGAGGAAGCAGGCTCTGCTCAGTGTTTACCGCCCCCAGCGAAGTATCCACTTGTCTGTGTTACAACTCAATCTAGACAAGCAGATGGGGCACGATACAAAACGTGAGGTGCCAACAGCTTGAGGTGTTGTCCTGGACATGCCCAGGCAGGCAGGCAGAGAGCCTCACCCGTGACACTCAGCTGGAGTGTAGGAAAAGAGGCAGACAAATAAACGGCATTTCTGTCCTGCCTCACAAAAAGTCTAATTCGTACAGCAATGTTCCACTGCTCAGGTTGGCTCCACAAAGCTTCCATGTGACTCATTTCCAACCAGAGCAGACCCCCACAACCGTCTCTACTACTGTAAGGGCTACATTTGCCGGCCTGTTTAAGTAGCATGGAAAGCCAGGAATAGTGCTTGGTTAAAATGTCTGTATAGCGGGACCAGCAGTTAGCGTAATGGCTATGTCACTGGATTCCTACCTAGTCAACCATGGTTCACGTCCCAGACCCAGTGGCTTAAAACTCAGGCCGGGCGCGTGTGCGTGCATGCCCAAGATCCCGAGAAGAGAATGGAGAAGGGATTGTAGCGTGGCCATCCCCCCGGGGGGTGATTTCTCGCTTTCTGTCTGTGTCTGTCTGGCGAGTACAAAAAAACCTCTAAAAAAAATTAAAAAGTCTGTATAGGTACCTTTGTTTGCTCCTGTGCCATTAACAGTTAACTCCTCGCTTAGCAAACCAGGGTTCTTTCTCTGTGCACACAAGCCTGAGCATTCAGAGATGAGCTCATGAACTGGACCTAGTTTTAGTGTTTATAACTTTGTGTGTGAAACAATATAGAGTAAATATTATTTCGAAACTACAGGGTGTGTGTGCTTGACAGAGAGATAGAAAGCGAGAAATCCCCCCCCAGGGGGTATGGCCACACCGCAATCCCTTCTCCTCCATTCTCCTCTCAGGATCTTGGGCACGCATGCACAAGCGCCAGCGCGAGTTTTAAGCCGGACTTGAACCGTGGTCAACTATGTCAAAGTCCAGCAACGTAACCACTACATCATCTGCTGGTCCCAAATTTATTTCTAAACATGGAGCACAAAACAAAGTCTGAAAGCCACTGCCCTAAATCACCCCAGAAGTACGTTAGGTATCTGAGCAAGGAAGGTGCTAGAAAAAAGAATGCTATCCCAATCTAACAATCCACACACCAGTAACAGTCTAGTCACCCATGAGGCCGACTCCATATCAAATGGGAACGTCCTTAAAAAGTTCAATTCCCAATTCCTTTGGCCAATGTAGCTGGAGAATAGTGAACAGGAGGAAGACTGGAGTAGACTGAAGAGCCAGCTCAGAGCCAGCTCATACTCACATGTGTACACAGATCATGGTCAAGGTTAGAATTTGTTCCTGCGAGAAGTCTTAGAACAGCTTTTGACAGAGGAATGGCAGATGTGATTTACACATAAATGAAAACAATCCAGGGCCAGGCCCGTGATGCAGTATTTAAGTACTGTACAGGGATCCAGATCCCAACAGGGCTGCCTACAGTTGGAATCTCAGTCCCAAAGCTTGAAAAACTCCCTGGTGTGTGTGTGTGTGCACACGTGTGCGTGTGCCCTGTGACCATGCCCCATTTGGGGCAGTTTTTCTCCCTCTCTCTCTCTGGGAAACAAAACATAGAAGATGACAGGTTAAAAAAGGCAAGATATAATATGTAAATATAGAAATGGGCTGAAAAGGCATTCCAATCTGAGGAACAAGAGAGTGGAGGTAATTTAACACACTACTCATTACATATACATTTTTTAAAGAATGCTGGTCTTGGGAACCAGCAGTTAGCGTAATGGCTATGTCGCTGGATTCCCACATAGTCGACCGCAGTTCGCGTCCCAGGCTCGGTGGCTTAGAACTCATGCTGGGCACGTGTGCATGTGTGCCCAAAATCCCGAGAGGAGAATGGAGGAGAAGGGATTGTGGCGTGACCATCCCCCCTGGGGGGTGATTTCTCGCTTTCTGTCTCTCTGTCTGTCTCTGTCTGCCTGGCGAGCACACGCGCCCTATAGTGAAAACCTCTCAAAAAAAAGAAAAAAAAAAAAAGGAATGCTGGTCTAATCTTCCCCTGCATCTGAGATGAGGTATGGGTTAGAGAGAAAAATCCTTCCTTTTCCTAAGGTATACCAGGTCTGGTCCCAAGAATAACTTCTCTATATTCCCGCATTCTTTTTGGCCCCTTCTTCCCCCAGTCCTGCTAAATCTCCTGTGGAAGACTCAAGTGTTCCCTGGCCTGCCCCTGTCTCGGATAGTCTTATATTTTAGGTCACAGTTCAACTTAGCCTAAATACTTTCCTTCTACTTCAACACCCTGATCTGTCTAACGTTTATGGACTTCTCACCTCTACCTCCAAGCTGTACCCCCAGCTACACGGCTCTTTTCTACTAATACTGTTTTGTTGCTGTTGTGGCTAGAGGGTGTGTACTCACCAGAGACAAGAAAAGGAGAAAGCATCCCCCTTGGGAATAATCGTCTTGCAGTCCCATCTCCATCTTTCTCTCCTTTTGAGACTTTGGGCATGCATGTGCAGGAGTCTAGCATGTTTTTCAAGACACTGGGCTCAGGATTCAAACCATAGGTTGGCCATGTGGGATCTGGTTATCTTATCCGCTATGCTACAGAGCCAGCCCCAAACCACTTTCTTACTATCAGGGCAGCAATTCCCTTGAAGTTTTCCCTTGCAGCTAACAGAGGAACCCTGAACAGAGGCTCTTATAACTCCTACTTCACTTGCCCTTACTCCCACCCTTCATATCACCACCACCTTAGGATTGAGCTTCTCAAAGATAAGGACCATGGTAACCTGAATTTGTAGAGTGCTAAGATTTGAAGCAACATTCAAGTTTTCACTGCTGAAAACTCAACTGTTACTGAAAAGTACTTGATCTATGCCATGAAATAAGAGCACTGGCTGCCTGATATTTTGGGGAAAAGTACTGACAGTTTGGTGACACTGTTTACTAAGAAAAAAAAATTTTTTTTTTCATTTTTGCTAGAGGGCACACCCATTCACCCACCAGAGACAGAGAGAGAGAGAGAGAGAGAGAGAGAGCGCGCGCACCCCCAACCCCCACAAGGGGACAGTCATGCTGCAATCCCTTCTCCTCCATCTCTCCCTCCTTTCAGAATCTTTGCCTACAAACGTGCCCTGTGTGTTTCTCAATCCACCAGGTCCAGGATCTGAACCACAAAGCTGGCCATGTGGGATCCAGCCACCTTAACCACGATGTGCCTGGCTGGCCCAAGAAATTTTTTTTTAATTTAATTTTATTTACGCATTCACTTAGTTTTTAATTTGACCAGAGAGAGACAGAGGGTGAGAGTGAGAGAAAGAGGAAGTG
>NW_006159809.1:4868857-4870572 GCF_000334495.1 Tupaia belangeri chinensis
CGTGGGAGTCCAGCAACATAGCCATTACGCTAACTGCTGGTTCCCGAAAAAATTTTTTTTTTAAGAGAGATTTCTGCTAGGGGGAGTATGTACTTGCCGGAGTTACAGAGAGATAGAAACCAAGAAATCCCCTAGGGGGATGGCCACACCACAATCCCTTCTCCTCTGCGTGCACACACACTCTTCTTGGGACTTTTTTGGGCACGACCCAGGACCAGAAAAGCAAGTGGACCACATAGGAGCCCAGTGATGTAACCACTGCGCCACCTGCTGGAACCCCAAGAATTCTTAAGTACAAGGCAAGAAGAACCCAGAAGCAAATGACCACACATTCTTCAAGTTCCCTGTGCTTTGTAGGCCCTACGGAAATGGCAGAGTAAGGAGAGATCATCTGGAGAGAGAAAGGTAGCAAAGTTGGACCGGGCCAAATCAGGCCAAACAGGATGGGTCCTCTTCTACCACTTAGTTCCCCAGCAGCAGCCCAGCTCCTGTCCCAAAGTTACTCCCAACCTTATTCGTTTTTATTTCTCAAATAAAGAAACAGCAGAATCCAGTAGTCTGCCAAGGATGTCACGGAATATTTCGGAACTTCAGAATGATTGTCCTCTTCATGCTACTTTACCACTGGCATTAAGCACTGTAAAATGTGATGTTTTTTGGCCAGCCCCACAGCTAGTGATCAAGAAGCCAGGTGCCACAGGTTCAAATACTGGATCCAGCAGCTTGAAAAACACACCAGGAATAGGGTCAGCAGGTGATATGGTAATTAAGGTGCTAGAGTCCCAAGTGGTCAATCACGGTGTCAGTCCCAGACCTGGTGGCTTGAAATTCATGCTGGGTGTGTGCATACATGTCCACGACCTATGGAGAACTTGAAGAAAAGGGACTGTGGCATGGTTATCCTGCCCTGGGAGTGATTTTTCACTTTCCCTCTCATTGTCTTTCTCCAGCAACAGCACAGGCCCTTTGGCAAAAATCTAAAAATCAACAGGGACCAGCAGATGGTACAGTAGTTATATTGCTGGACTCCCATGTAGTGGACTGTGGTTCCAGTACTGGACCCAGTGGCTTAAAACTCACTCCAGGCGCATGTGCATGTGTACCCAAAAATCCAAAGAGAAGAATGGAGGAGAAGGGATTGCAGGGTGGCCATTCTCTCTGAGGGGTGATTTCTCGCTTTCTATTTCTCTACCAAGTGAGTGTGCCGTATAGTAAAAATTTCTCTTAAAACAACAAAAATAAAGGTGTGTGTGCATGCATGTCCAAAATCCCAACAGGCTGGAGAAATGGAGATGGGACTGCAGCATGACCACGCCCAACTGAGGGTGCTTTCTCCCTTCTCTCTGGCAAGTACACATACTCTCCGGCAACTAAGAAACAAGAAAAAAACGAAATACTCAATGTGCTATGAAACAAGAACAGGTGCATATACATAGCACTCAACACCACAAAGGCGAGGATATACACTCTATACAAGCTGTACCAAAGTCACAGGACTGAGGTTTGGGGGACTTATTGTCTCTCTTTTTTCCTTTAATTTTCACCTCTCAATCAGTTCCTAGACTATCAGGATCCAATTTGATGACAGAGGACTCTTGGTGATAAAAGGTTCACATTACAAAAAAGAGTCAGAGATAAAGAGCCAGAGAGAGGAAACCAGCAGTTAGTGTAATGGCTATGTCGCTGGACTCCCACGTAGTCGACCGCGGTTCATG
>NW_006159809.1:4871077-4880085 GCF_000334495.1 Tupaia belangeri chinensis
CTCTCTGTCTGTCTGGCGAGCGCACGCACCCTACAGTGAAAATCTCTCCAAAAAAAAAAAAAGAGCCAGAGAGAGAGTCATCTGCCAGCACAGAGAAAGTTCAAGTGTAGGGGTCTGGAGCCCCTCGGTTAAGGGTAATGTAATAACGCAGAGAACAACTTTGGTTCTGATCCTCAATTCTCTGAATGCCAATAAAGCTCTTATGCTATGGGCCACCCCCAGGCAGTAGCTGAGCCTTGTACAGAGGAAGCCAATTCCACGTGGCTGACTAGAGTTGGAGTCTCCTGCCCCTGCAGCATGAAAAACATCACAGGTGCACTCACATGCCTGGGATCCTAATGGGGTGGAGAGCTGGAAAAAAAGACTGGTGTGACCAGATCCTGTTGGAGGTTTCTTTTTCCCTCTGGCACTAACAAAAACAAAAGCTCTTATAGGCAGCAGGATGGACTACAGGGATGAAAGGAAGCAAGCAACCACCTAGCAGAATAGCGGCTAACATTTGCTGAGTCCTTATTACAAGTTAGACAGTTTACATGTAGTAGTTCATTTAATCTCATATAACAATACTCTAGTCACTGCTGCACTAACAGACTGAGGACCAGAATTAAGTAATATGCCACCCAGGTGACAACTGGCAAAACAGAATGACAAACCTAGGCATTTGATGTGACCCCAGGGCCCTCTACTACAGCTGCCTCTGTATAGAAGATGAAAACGACTTAACCCTAAGAGGGCAGTACTAGAGGTATGAATGGGAGAGGAAGTGCAGATAAATTCCAAGTTCCTTCTGCTTTGGGTACAAACTGGACTCACTGGGCATTTGGTAGCAGAAGGAACATCTCACCAGTGTTAGTCTGGCATCTGCTAGGACAGGAAGAAGCTGCAGGGAAACAGAGGACAGAGACCTGGTGATAGGCCAAAACGACCGAGTGACCTGCCAAGTGCACAAGGAGTCATATCTTCAATCAGAGTTCGCCACCAAACACTATCTTAAAAGCTGAGCCTACTCAGTAACAATCCCGGAAATACCACCGAGGCTTGAGACCTACTGAAGGTTTACTGAAGTTATCTCTCCTCTGAGAGGTAGAAAAGAGATGGGGGCAAACTACAGGGAGCCCTTTACAAGCCTCCAAGATTCACAGCACTTCCTTCCCCCCCCCACACACACAAACTTCCAACTCTTAAGAAAATGAGACCCAGAGCTAGATAGCCCACTAGAAAACTGGAGTAAAGCCAATGGGAGTCACTGACCGGTTTTCTCACATCTCATGTGGTGTCCCCATCTGCCTTGTCCATTCTCCTGATGGAGAGGCTGCCCTCCCAGCAGCCGGCTAAACCCTGTACACTCAGTAGACACTAAATGTGCGTTTATTTTTATTTTTAAAAAGTTTTGGAGAGGTTTTTGCTGTAGGGCGCGTGTGCTCGCTCCAGAGACAGACAAAGAGACAGAAAGCGAGGCATTAACCCCCAACCCCCAGGGGGGGATGGCCACGCTGCAATCCCTTCTCCTCCATTCTCCTCTCTGGATCTTGGGCACGCACACACACACCCACGGCGTAAGTTTTAAGCCATTGGGTCTGGACTGGAACCGCGGTCAACTACATGGGAGTCCAGCGACATAGCCATTAAGCTAACTGCTGGTCTCTAAATGTGCATTTATTAACGACCCAGCAAGTGAGTGAATGAATGAAAGTACAAGCAGAAGAGCTTATTCCTATGCATGCAGGATTGGCAGGGTTCAGAGACCGCGAACGACTACAGTTGAGACCCTTCTCGGCCCGTTCTTGGAGCCACGCGTCTTTGCCTTCCTCACTTCCCGGGGAGCCTGGATGTCCATGTTTGGCCGCCGATCGCGTAAGCACGCTCGACCAGCAGTCGTTCCACACGGGTCTGGATTGTGCAGGTATCGGAAAAAGGGGTCCCCGAGGTGGTTCGCGGCCCCAAAGCACCCTGGGACTTGTAGTCCTGGGCCGACCTGACCAGAACCTCCCCTTGAGCCCCACAAAGCCATAGTCAACGGCTCTTGCTCCATGCCCGACCCAGCCAGGCCGCAGAGGGCCGGGGTCGCTCAAAGGCTGGGGTCCGGGCGAGGACAGACGCGGAAGGCAGAATAGAGGTCTACCGGCTGGGCCCCGACCAGCGGCACCAATCACCCGGCCTGATAGCAGCGGATGGCGACGGATACGCAAGCCCCTACCCACCATCATCTTGAGCTGTTCAGTGGCCCGCCACTCTTCTCTTCGGCTGTACCGGCCGCCCAGCTACCCCACAATGCCCCGCGCCAGAGAAGTCCTCAGAAGCTTCGGCAGAGCGTTAGACCCGGAGAGGAAAAGGATGGGCCACTTCCGCCACTCTATGGTTTGCTACCACCGAGTCGTTGTGGCTAGAAGGGCCACAGGCTGGGCCTGGGGAGATCTACAGAAAGACGTTACTTGTGGGATTGAGGTCGTGCCTCTCTTCTTTGAGCATGTAGGATCTTTATTTGGACCGCATTGCTTACTAACCTTTATCCCATTTCCCTCTGCCCGTACACCAGACTAAGGAATGCAATAAACACAAACATTTATTGAACACCGATTGTGGTTCGGGCTTAGACGAAATAGCACTTTATGTGAGACAGTTAATCCTCACAGCCCTGGCGCGTTGGCACTATTATCAAGCCCATTTTATAGATACGGGGACCGACTGTGAGGTTAACAAAGGAATCCAATCGCAGCTGTAAAGCCTGGCTCCAATACACATTTTTTTGGCTCAGCCCTGGCCAGAGCCTGCTCGCTAGTGGGGTGCACCAGGCCTCGGCCCCGCAAGCGAAGGTGGAACCGGGTAGAAGACCACCTGCGCACTGGACCAAGGACATTCCGAGGAGGGGCTGGAAGAGGGAAGCACAGTTGGGAGAAAGCGAATCATTGTAGATCCTGCCGAAAATGTAAGACCTGACAGCCAGGACTTTTGACGGCCAAAGCAGAGTCCAGTGGAGTGCACAGTTCCAGTTCCTCGTGGTCGGCTGAGGTCCGGGAGAGTCCAATCCTAACTGAGACCTGCTGGGGCGGGGCTGGCTTGAGGACCAGCAGTTGCTATTAACAGTTTAGACCAATTAGCCCTCGGCCCCACTTCGCTTGACCAATAGGAAGTGGGCTAGGGCGCAGAGGCGGAAAGTGTGTCTACATGAGCAGGCGTCAGAGCCAATCAGCCATAGGCCTCGTTCTCGTCTGCCAACCAGCTGCAACAGCGAGTCTGTGGGCGGGAGGCCGGAGCAGCTGTCAGGCTAAAGTCCGACGAGCGACGCGCGGCGGGGCGGCTGTGGGAGAAGCGGCGCCGGGGCGGGCCTCCGGGATCGTGCCCAAAGCTGTTGTGGTCGCGGGCTCGGGCTCCCGGCGTGCGTCGCGGCCCACGGTGAGCGGCAACGGGTGGGGCTGCGCTGCGGGGTGGGGCTGGCCGTCGGGCTGGTACGCGTCTGGGCCGGGGGCCACGGGTCACCTTGGGGACCCCCGTGAGTTCGAAACAGGGCAAGTCCGGGGACTGGCGGCTGGAGTGAGTGGGTGCTTGTCCCCAGGCACTTGAGCTTGGTAAAGCTTGGGGCTGTGTCCTTAATCCTTCCTACGTCGAAGCAGGTCTCCCCAATCTCCGTCACTTCTACTTTCGCTGACCCAGGTGACAGGATGTGACTAGGAGTCACAAGGGACAGCTGGAGAGCCCACAAGCTTAGATATATATGTGAGCATCCACATGCATATACAAAAGTACACATTCCTACATGTGAGCTCACACTCACAAGCACCCACACACCTGTCTGCACCTACATAAGTGCATACATGTATACACCTATACACATACGTTAGCACATATATATACCCACGTTTTACACAGAAAGGCACATGCAAAAGCCAAGCGAGTGTGTTGGGGACATAGGAGGGGTGGAGAAAACACTTAACACTAATCCATGCTGGCTTCCTGGAGGCATACCTATCTGATGGGGAGGTCTCACTCCCAGGACAAATGCTAGATAGCCCAGAACCAAGCCAGTGGCACTCCGTATCATCAGGGCTGTGATCTGGGCAGTAGACCAGGACATCACTCCCAGCCCTGGCACACGTACTGGCTTGCTGGTTTGTGGACTAATGGCCATGTGGCAGTAGCTTCTATTCAACATTTCTGAATCTCCCTGGGCTAAGGAACCTAAGAACTCAAGTCCAGATAAAACATTAAACTTCGGTGCTGAAGAGAAGTTCCTACACCCCAGAAAAATCTGTTTGTTTTTCTGGCAGTTCTCTTCCTCAGTGTAGTGAGGCTGCACATAGTTGTTCATACAACAACCCTTACTGAGCGCTCAGTGAAGCACTGGGATTCAGCACTGAATAAAGCCACAAACTTAGGATCCCTGCCCTAATACAGGAGATAGATACATTTTTAAAGAATTATTTTATTTAACTTTACTTATTTATTTATTTAAATTTGACCAGAGAGGGACAGAGCAAGAGCAAGAGTGAGAGAGAGAAAGTGAGTGAGAAAGCAATCCACCAGGGCTGGGACTCAAACTATGGTTGATCACGTGGGAGTCCAGCGCCCTTAACCACCACGCCACCTGCTGGCCCCGGGAGATAGCTAAAACCACACTGGGCACATGTGCATGAATGCCCAAGATCCCAACAAGATGGAGAAAAGAGGAGATTGTTGTGTGATTACACCCCTTTGGGAGGGTGCTTTCTCCCTCTCTCTGCCAAGTACATGCATTAGGAAATTAGGAAATTAGGAAAACAAAGTACAGGGACTAGCAGATGGCATAAAATGGTTACATCATTGGACTCCCATGTAATCGACTGCAGTTCGAGTCCCAGACCTAGTGACTTAAAACTCACACTGGGCACGTGTGTGTGTGCATGCCCCAAATCCTGAGAGATTGGAGGAGAAGGGATTGGGGCATGGCCATTCCCCCTGGGGGGTGATTTTTCACTTTCTCTCTCTGGTGACCACACGCACTCTATAGTAAAAATCTCTTTAATTCTGTTTCTCTCTGTCTCTGTCTCTCCAACAAGTACACCCACCCTATAGCAAAAATGTCTCTAAAAAAAGAAAGACTAGGGTGCCTGTGTGCCCTTGAGGGAAAGACAAAGAGAGAAAGAGAGTGAGAAATCATTCTGGAGGGAGGGGGGGTGGCCACGCCACAATTCCTTCTCCTCCAGTATTCTCTCAGGACTTTGGCCAGGCACATACACATGCGTTTTGTTTGGTTTGTTTGTTTATTTGTTTTTGAGAGGTTTTCACTATAGGGCGCGTGGGTTCGCCAGACAGACAGAAAGAGACATAGAGACTCATCCCCCAGGGGGGATGGACACGCCGCAATCCCTTCTCCTCCATTCTCCTCTTGGGATCTTGGGCACGCACGCACATGCGCCCAGCATGAGTTTTAAGCCACTGGGTCCGGGACGCGAACCACGGTCGACTACGTGGGAGTCCAGCAACATAGCCATTATGCTAACTGCTGGTTCCCCATGCCTGGTGTTTTAAGCTGCTAGGTCTGGGACTTGAACTGTGGTCAACTACGTGGAAGTCCACTGATTTAACCATTATGCCATCTGCTGGTCCCACAAAGTACATTTTGAATGGGCATAGGGGGGACAATCATGAGAGATTTATTTGAGAAAATGAGGTTTAAGCTATGACTTGGAGGGTGATTAGTAGTGGGTCAGGTAAAGAGGTGGAGGTGAGGGGCCAGCAGGTGGCATGTTGGTTGGGGCACTGGATTCCCACAGGACTGATTGCGGTTTGGGTCCCAGACCTGGCAGCTTGCTTTCTCACTTTCTCTCTCTCTGATGAGCCCACGTACCCTGTAGTAAATTTTAAAATAGTAATAATAGATCAAATTAAATAGATCTTTAAAAAATAATAATAAAAAGATGGAGGTGAGGTGTGGAAAAGTGAGAGTAAGAAGCCTTCCAGATGGAGGGAACAGCTTGCAATGTAGTGTGAATGAAGGAGGTGAGGCTGGAGTAGTGGATCAAGCAGGGCCTCGTGGGTCACAATTAAGAATTTACAGTGTATTCTCAGTGCAAAGGTAAGTCATGGACGGGTACCAAAGGCCTGGGAGTGGTTATCTGATCGTAATTGCTAAGATCTCTGGTTATTGTTTCAGTAATGGACCTTAAGAAGCATGAATGGAAGCAGGTAGACTAGTTGAGAATTGTTTTATACTGAGGTCATTACCTCATCACCCTCAAGCTCCCAAGTCCATCTGGATTAGCCCTAGAGCTGTATTTCTGGCTCAGGTGTGTAAGCAGCAGTGGCAGATAGAAATCTCTGGGGTCATTGTTTGCATCAGCTTTATTTTTCCCAGGGTAAAAACCATCTATCCCACCTACCTTGGGGACCAAGTCAGCTGAGTCTGGGCCCTGGACCTAGACTCTAGCCATCCCAGTTAAAGACAAGGTGAGTGATCCGAACTGGAGCCAGCTTGTCCTAGGGAAGCATCTCACCTGCGCTCTTTACCTTCAGGCCTCCGCATCCATGATTACTTGTACTTCCAAGTGCTGAGTCCTGGGGACATTCGGTACATCTTCACAGCCACACCTGCCAAGGACTTCGGTGGGATCTTTGTAAGTTCAGGAAGGCCCTTGACCTCAGCATCCCCTGCCTTTCACTGAGCTGCTGTGGTCCTGTCATCCCATCTGAGTGCTGGGACAGAGAAGGGAGTAGAATCCAGCTCTGTCCTCCAGGAGCTGCAGTGCAAAAAGGAAGTGCTTCCAGGTATTTCCCTGATCACCATGGCAGGACCAGCTGAACACCAAGGGTGTCATGTTGTCCTGCCAGCTCTCCCTGAGACTTAAGGCATGTCACTTTCCCTCCCCTACGTTTCTCCTGGGATGGCAGGGGAGAGTAGGATAACCAGACAGGTCTCTGTGAAAATTTAGTAAAAATGCTTAAGTGCCCAGCCACACAGAAACCACTCCTCTCTTCCTGCATACTTCACGAGGTGCCACGGTGGTGAGCCCAGTCCTGAAGCAGGTGTCTCCTTACACCCACCTATCCCAATCTCTGAACGTTTTCCAGCACACAAGGTATGAGCAGATTCACCTTGTTCCTGCCGAACCCCCCGAGGCGTGTGGAGAACTCAGCAACGGCTTCTTCATCCAGGACCAGATCGCTCTGGTGGAAAGGGGGTAAGGGAGGCAGGCCTGGCACAAGTGGGGGGAGCACCATAGGACAGAGCCTGATTGGTGGAGGTGCTTGGAAGCAGCTGTTTTTGAATAGCTCTCTTTTTTAAGGGTCTTTAAGAAATGTCTGAAGATTACCCATGCTTTGGGCTATTTATTTATGAGCCTTTATAACAAATTGCTCATGGCTCTCTTTTCATCCTTCCAGGGTGATGGCCTGGTGGAGGGGTGGCTAGGACCTGCCTTTCCTTTGGGCTCATCACTACCTCTTCTAGGGGCTGTTCCTTCCTCTCCAAGACCCGGGTGGTTCAGGAGCACGGCGGGCGGGCAGTGATCATTTCTGACAACGCAGTTGACAATGACAGCTTCTATGTGGAGATGATCCAGGACAGTACCCAGCGCACAGCTGACATCCCCGCCCTCTTCCTGCTCGGCCGAGATGGGTGAGGGCTCTTTGGGTGCCATGACTCAGGAAGGTCAAGGGTAATTATCAGTTCCTTCCTGCAGGCCTCCTCTTGGGGTGCCCCAGTTGGAGGGGGAAAAATTCTCAGGCTCTGGAACTTCCAGAGTCATGGAAACAGTGGGGGATGCTGGGATGTCAAGTGACCATCGCCAACCTCTCTTCATGCTCTCCCAGCTACATGATTCGCCGCTCCCTGGAACAGCATGGACTGCCATGGGCCATCATTTCCATCCCGGTCAACGTCACCAGCATACCCACCTTTGAGCTGCTGCAACCACCCTGGACCTTCTGGTAGAAGAGCTGCTCCCACTTTCCAGCCCTAAGTGACTCTGGGCTGGGACAGGGAGACCCAGGAATTCTATTTGGAATTTGGGGATAGCATCTGGGGGCAAGAGGACCCAGGTTGAGGAAAAGGCCTTGGGCCTTGGTTAGGCTGGAGGAGGAAAGCCTCACTACTGGCCTTCCCTCCTCTGGGACCCCAAGAGTGTCTCATGCTACAGGACAAGGCGAGAGTCAGACCCGGGAGCTGCCGGCTGGGATCTAGAACAAAAGGAGCTAAAGGCAGAGAGCCTGGAGCCATCCGTGGTCAGATCCCACCTGGCTCCAGCCTCTCCCACCCAGGGTTTCCTCTCAATGACTGTCACAGCACTTGCTGGAGTGGTTTAAGGAACTGGTGTTGAGGACTCAATAAACCCTGACTTCTTAGCAATAAAGCTTCCTTCCAGGGTTGCAACTGTGTCCTAGAATTGGAGCACACAGGGGTGAGGGGCCTTCACACTCACTCATCTCTTTCCAACCTTCATTTGAGGCTCACAGAGGACAGTGACTTGTCCGAGGTCCTTTAGGCCCAGCACTCTGCTCATCTTGGATCCCAACACAGCCTCCTGCCAAGAGCTCGTTCAGGCTGCTGCATGCTCTGGGCAGCCCGGGCAGCCCCTCTCTACGAAGCATTCCCAGAGGCCTGTCACCACTCATGTTTTATTGAGAACAGTGGGTGGGAGGGAGTGGGAGACGAGTGTTGGGTGCTATGGAGTGAGAACCCAAGAGGCGAGGGGTCTGGATAGGCAGGCTCAACCTGGCTTCAAGACCCAGGGCCCTCCCTAGGATCCCTTGCTGGAGGCTGCGGCAAGCCCCTCAGGGAAGTAGGCAGGAAGACACTGCCAGTGATAGGTTGTAAATCCCACAGCATCCAACCCAAAATCGTGAGAGGCGGTGCTGACCTGGGAGGGGACACAATCAGAGCTCATGTCTAAGAATCTAGTCTAGCTCCTCTAGGTTTCTGGAAGACTTCACTGTTCTTCTGTGGAGAATCTAAAGATGGAGACTGAGGCCAGGAGAGCCCCTCTCTGACCCATTTTAACCGGCTCCAGGAAGACTAGTGCATCCTGGGTTCAGCA
>NW_006159809.1:4880392-4892959 GCF_000334495.1 Tupaia belangeri chinensis
CCCATTTTAACCGGCTCAAGTAAGACTAGTGCATCCTGGGTCCAGCAGCACAGGCCTGTTGTCTCACAGGATCAGCCATGCTGCTAGTCCTTAGCGGGAAGAGGGTGTAAGAAGGGTGATCCCCCTGTGCCCCTCCTCAAAAGGCAGAGGCCTCTTCTATACCTCATGGGGCCAGCCACTGTGCCAGGGCCCCAGAGGCAAGGCACAAGTACTGAGATTCTAGAGTCGGGGAGGGGATGAATCCCTACTTCCCCAAATGTTCAAATGGTGAGAGTTGTGGGGGAGAGAGGTAATCCCCCAGACCCAGTGCTGCCCAGCAGAGGACTCTGGGAATGTGCTCTGGAGGCCCAGCTCCCTCCCACCTCTCCTCTCTGGGCTAGTGGTCAGGCAGTTGCCAGAGCAACTACAACAGGGGCAGGTAGGAGGTGAGGAAGACGGTGGGGAACCTTGCCGCCTCCATTTCTGCTTCAAGGAGATCAGTTTGTTCTCAGATATGCCACTTCGTTACCCCTCCAGATAAATGAGTAGCAAGTTGAAAGGGGGGAAGCCTCAGGTGGATGGGTGAGCCTGGGCCGGGCAGGGGAAAGAAACACTGTTAGGCCTGACCCTGGTTCTCACCCCTAGAGTGAAGCAACTTCAGGGAGGTCAGCTCTGCAAGGCTTAGTGACAGCACAGAGCCTGAGCTGGCTCAGCAGCAGTGTCTAGGCACGAGGCTAGTGGGGGTGTGGGAGTGAGGGCCAAGGGTCCAGCCTCTATCCTGCCCTCTGGCGAGAGCTGGAATGGGGAAAGCAGGCAGTGGAGTGGGGAGATCCTTCCAAGCCTCTTCCCTGGTGGAAGGGCCCCGTTTGCCGGCAGGGTCTGGGGCAGGGCCCCTTCCAGGCAGGACCACATCACACATCAGTCATCTCATCCCCCAGCTCTGCGTCTTCCGGCTCTCCTTCCTCTTCCTCCTCCTCCTCCTCCGAGGTCACATTGGGTTCATCAGCTTCTGCTAGGCATTTGGGGCAGGAACAGACAAAAAGGTAGTTCTCCCTACGGGGGTGGGGGAAGGGAGAGAGAGAAGTCAGGCAGCCACCAGGACAGAGGACCCCAGAGCCCAGCCATGTCCCCAGCTGGCACCTGAGGATCTTGTGGCGGCTATGGCGGCTGCGCTCCCGCTGACAGCAGTCTAAGTAGCTGATACAGATTTCCTGTGGAGCAGAGGAGAGGAGGGATCTGACAATCCATGCTGTTAATTGAGACAAGGGCTCTCCAAACACTACGCCAGGCCCAGGAGCCAGGCTCTAGATGCCCTTGGGTGGAGGGGTGGGCTGCCCTGCTCCACTTGCCTGTGCCTTGAGCAGGCAGGCAGGTAGGCAGGCTACTATGGGGCTCCAACTACCTGTGTCTGACACAGAGGAGACTGTGGTTAGCCACAAGCATGGTGAAAGCCAATGGCCAAGGCCTGTGGCTGCAACCAGGATTATCTTGGTATGATGCTACTTGCCTTGGAAGAAGACTCAGCAAGGCTCTGGGCATTGCACTAACAGCCAAGACCCCAACCCATACAGGTCCCCCTCAGTTCAAGACACAAAAAGCTGTCTCCTGCTTTCTTACAAGTTGCAGATATGGTGATGAAAAGGCGACTAGAGACAAGAACCTGGGCATGTCAGTAGTCCTCAGACTTTGCTCTGAGGCTTCCTAGAGCTATTTTTTTAAAATATAGGGTGAGATTAGAACACACCCACAGGTAAAAAAACTCAAGCCCTGGCCATTTAGAGCTCTAACCACACCGCTGAACTGCAAGGGGCTCTAGCCATTTCCACTCCCACCCTGGGGGAAATCTGCAAGGCCCACCATCCAGCTACCCCACATCTCTGGCCTCCTCACCTCTCCCGGCTTAATCTCCTCCAGAGCAGTGACATGCAAAAGGAAGTTGTTTTCTGGGAAGGAGGTCTCTGCATTGGGGACACAGCTGTGGTTACCTGCGTCACAAAAAGCAGGTCGTAAGGATTATGACTGACTAAAAATGTACAGCTTCAATTCTACAGGGCGCTGGGTCCTATCTTTTTTGGTTCTCTGATCCCTTCTGGGGCTGAGCAAGACTGGAGCCCAGGTTTCCTGACTCCCCATTCATTCTCTTTTCTGAAGACACAGGCTCAGATGCACTCCCCTGGCACTCCCCCTCACCTCCTGGGACTGGCCCACTTCATGCTGGGTTGTGCTCCCACAACCTCACAACGGGAGGGATGAGGCTCTCAAAGGCTACCCACACGCAACCACTCAACTCAGTTCTGTTACCAGACATCTGGTACCAGCTGACTCAGGCGCCCTGAGAACCCAGTGCAGGCAGCAGGGCAGCCATGCGGCCAGAGAGGAGGTATTTCCAGTGAGGAAACCAGACGGTGGGAGGCTGAGATCTGGAACAGGCAGCTGGCCTGTGTGGCTGTGCCATTCTCATCAGCTGCTGAGACTTGCTTTCTAGCCTGAGCTCTCCCTTCCCGGGACCCTGAGAGCCCCCAGGCTTCTCATACTTTCCTTGACCGAATCTCACAGGGCCTGGCCCCATTTTACATATGGGCAGTATTCAAAAAGTTCATGGAAGATGTGTATTATGAAAAACTGGATCTCAAAATTTTGCACCCAGAAATAAACTCATACTTTAATCTCATTTTCCCACAAACTTTTGGAAATCCCCAAGTATAAGCATATATTCAAGCACAAGCAATTGAATGAACAAACAAAAAAATGATGGAACAAAAAGGACTGGGAGATACCCAGAGGAACTTCAGACCCAACCCCTCTCCCAGATTCTACCCGATCAGCCTCAAGACTTGGGCCAACTGAGAAAGACAACGGTGGCTGGGAGGCCACCTGGCAAATGCAGAAATGCTCAGGACCATCCCTCCTCATGGCGTGTGACTCACAGCAGCTCTGAAGCACAAAGAGGCCAGATCCTTCGCAGTTCAGAAACTCGCCGGTTGCTGTAAGACAGTAACGTGCAGATGCTGTTTGTCCTGCACAGACAGGCACTGGCTCCACTGTCCTGCCACCCACCCAGTAACACACCCAGTCCCGACCGTTTCACCTCAGCCTGCACCTCTACAACACAAGCCTCGCGTTTCTGTCTAGGACATCCCCTACCACCCAGTGCTCCCCCTCCTCCCAGCATCGAGTCACTGGATGGGGCTTGGGGCGAATTCTCACCCGCGTGTACAGTGGACAGGTATGAAGCTCCCCACAGGCACGCAGGTCACCTTCCCCCAGGAACTCAGAGCTCCTTGGGGAAAGACTGGGCACCTGCCATCCAACTAGGAGGTCTCCACAGGTGGGTGAGGCTGAGGCCCCATCTCACCAACCTGCCTCGATGTCCTTGTACAGCTGGTCAATGAAGGCGTCCAGCTGCTCGCGGTCCTGAGGCTTCAGCTCCAGAGCGTCACAGGCATGGACCCACTGGCTCAGGGAGCTGGGGTCCCAGGCAGCCCAGAGTTGGAGAGGAGGAGGCCCAGGTCATGAGCTCTCCACCTCTAGGCAAGGGTTTCCCACCCACCCCATTTCTTTCTCCAGGGTGAGGTCCATCTTACCCCCCGCCAGACCAAGGTCCCAAGAACAGATTCCAGGACTCATTCTCTCTGACTCCAGGTCCCTGTGCCCAGCAGTGTTCTGGCCAGTCACATCCTCCCTCCCCAGTCCTGGTAGGAGCTGTGGCTAGGTTCCTCGATCAGTCTCCCACTCAAGCCTTGAGTGGGTTAGGATAAGCCCAAAGCTCTGGAGCATTCTATCCTCACCTGGTCCCAATTCCTTGGCCATTGGTCCCAACAAGAGCAAACAGAGACCGGAATCCATCTGGAGTAAACCACTGTGGAGAGAAAGAGAGGTGAGAATGTAGGTTAAATCCATGCGCTTCTGGCTCAGGTGGCTCCCTGTTCTGTGAGCCAGTCCCACCCCGGCTCCAGAAGACCAAGTTGGCTTGGGCTCAGCCATCCTGCAGGAGGTGCTGATCCCAGAGTGACAGAGCAGCCCCTGGTCCTGCCCACCCACCTCACCTGACTGAGAGCTTCCTCATAAAGGGCCTCTGTGAAGAGTGTCCGCAGGAGTTCCAGCTGGCCCTGGTTTAAGGGAGACAGGAGAGACTTGCATCCTGGGGACTTCCTGTTAGCGCCCAGGCAGGGCCCAGAAGACCAGGTGAGGGAAGGACAAAGGGCCAGCTCTGTGGACTAAGATGTCCCTTGGGTAGAAGAAGGCCATAGAGTCCTTATCTCCAGGCTCTGACAGCCTGCTGGCCTGCTCTAACCTAGGGCAGCAGCCCCAAACCTCTTCCTATTTTCTAGCACGTCTACCAGCAAGGCTGAGGCAGCCTGGCTTAGGACTTCTGTCCTCACTGCTGCCCTGCAGACCAGCTTGGCTCTCCCCTCCTTTCCTCCAGATTCAAAGCAGGAAGACCCATCCCAGATGCGTCCCTTACACACACCTACCTCTGCCCTGGGCAGCTCCTGCCTGGAAGCCTGCCATCCTCGGTGAGGATCGGTGGTGGCCTTTGGTTGGGGACTGGCCATTTCACCCTGCTCCCTGACTCTGCGGACCCCCACCCCTGTACTCTCTATCAGGTCCACTGTGCCCACTACTGTCCTATGACAGGGCTCCTGCCTCCCACTTCAGTGTGACGAGCACTTTCAGGGCAGAGACCAGACTCCTGCTTCACCTGTCACCACTCCACTTCCCAATTTTCAGTCCGCATTAAGTCACAAAGCTAACAGTGGCAAGAATGTTAAGTCTTCTGAATTGACTTTTGGGCCCAGATTCTAACCCCTTCCTGTAAATGGGAAGGAACAAAACTCAGAGCTTCCCACCACAGCCTCAGACATCCCAGGCTGTTTGGGGAAGGGCACAAAGACAGGGCACAGGAGAAAACCAACCTTGAACTTGTCCCCCAGGAGTTTGTGGACAATTTCTTCCTCCTCATTGGCCGTTTTGTTACAGAACTGGGAGAAGAGCCTGATCCAGCGGTCCTTATCCTTAGCCTGCAGGGAACAAATACACCTGATGATCCCAGACACCCACCTTCTGACTGGTACTCCTGCCCCTGCCAGTAGGGAAATACCAGCACACATGCACTCCTAGGGGCCCTTCCCCTGCCCAACACTTCCTCTCCGCACTGCCCATGACCTCTCTCATTTCATGTAAGAAACACAATCCTGAAAGACAGTGCTTATAAATAAAATACATGAGCTGCTGCCACACATGACAGCTCAGACATTACAGGTAAATGGGCCCCTGCTCCTCCACTCCCCAGGCCTGACTTGAGTTGAACCTACTCCTAAGGTTTTATAGAGCAAACGGTTCTCCTTTGGGAAGCCCAGGGAGACCTCTGCATCCAAGTTGGGGCCATGAGGCAAAAAGGAGACTGAGGCCAAGGGCTGAACTGAGAGCCAGCTTCCCCAGGGGGGACCCCAGGGCAAGCTCACCTGCTTCACTGTGGCCACCATCCGGGCCATCAACATGATGCTTGCAGTCTCTGGGGGATAGTGAACACTCCTGGGAAAAGAGAATTAAAAAAAAAAAAAGGCCTAGAAAGTCCTCTGTAGTAGCTAAGCTTATAGAAGCCCAATTACTGTAACAGAAACTTTCCTACCAATTCCAGCAATTGCTAAAGAATGTCACAGCAGGGACTTAGGCAGAACTCTGCCCCCCATGAGCTTAGTGGGGCTCTTTCTAGGAATGTGTAAAAGGCTGAGGGTAGTGGGACTGAACTGGCAGCTCAGATTAAAGGGTGGGTGTTGGTTGTCTAACCCTAAGCATGGAGGAAAAGTCTGGGGAACTTAAGAAAGATGGCAACATGTGCTGAGCCCAGGTAGGCCGGCAGGGAGGGATAAAGGAAAGGAAAGGAAAGGAAAGGAAAGGAAAGGAAAGGAAAGGAAAGGAAAGGAAAGGAGGGAAACCTACCTCCATGCCTCCTGCAGTTTGAAAGGAAAGGAAAGGAAAGGAAAGGAAAGGAAAGGAAAGGAAAGGAAAGGAAGAGCCCAGGTAGGCCGGCAGGGAGGGATAAAGGAAAGGAAAGGAAAGGAAAGGAAAGGAAAGGAAAGGAAAGGAAAGGAAAGGAAAGGAAAGGAGGGAAACCTACCTCCATGCCTCCTGCAGTTTGTTGAGTGGATGCAGGGGGTCATCCTGGGAGGGGCCTGGGCACAGGACCCGGTGGTACTGCTCAGCAGCTGCCAGGCGACACTCTGCACTGCAGTACACCACCTGTCAGTGGGGTGGAGGTCAGCACCCCAGCTCTGACACGGGACGAGAGGGTGCGAGGCACAGGCAGCCCATGCGGAGCTCTGCTCCTCTAACTATATTCCTTCCACAAACTGGCCCTGAGCAACCGCTCTGAGATCTGATGGGATGGGAAAGCATGCTCTGGGAGCGTGGGAGAGGGCCACCTGCCACCTAACCTGGGCTTGTAAAGCCGCAAACAGGGAAGAGAGCTTTTCAGGCAAAGGGGAGAGCCCCTGCCAGGCCCCCAAAAGAAGACTGGCTCCCACCAACCCTATTTTCCATACAATGGAACAGGGCCAGGGAGGGTGTAACTGGAATAACCAAGTCTTTCAATAGCTCTCAGGGCCATGACCAGGTCTGTCTTTACTCCTGTCTTTCCAGTTGAGGACTTGGGCTATGGCTTCCCACACCTGGCCCCTTCCAGGTGCACTCCCCAGGGATGCTTACCTGGCAGTGGGGACAGTTCTGATGGAGGTCCTTGCGTACAGTACACAGCTCAGGGTGAGGCAGAACCTGGCCTGGTTTCCCAGTCAACCTCTGGGCATTCTCCTCTGCCTTCTCCAGTGCCCGAAGGCAGTGGTCACAGGCTGAGGGTCAGGGCCAGACATGACAGTATAAGGATCTCGCGATCAAGGACCACACTGTCCTAGCCACAGCAGCATTCCTAGGGCAAGATGTGCCTGGCACGTAGCAGGTGCTCCACAGAAGTTTAGGAAGTGAGTAGAATAAATTACTATAATCACAGGATGGAATGGATGTTTTCACGTATATCCAAAGGTGGATGATCCACTCCCACCCATCTGACTCCTTGTTTTCCAATCACACTGTCTGTGGGTCCTGCCCTACACTCTGAAGCCAATGGCTCCTCCTCCTATGGTGTATCTCCAGCTTAAGAAAAGTATGAAAAAAAGCAGTGCTAAGGGCATCCCACTTGCTCCTGACTCCTAACCCAGTCTTCTTTGAAAGAAGGCCCACGTGGCCTCTTCCTAGTGGAGAGTTCCACTTAGGCACACAGCCCTTCAGCATGATGTCTGGTCCCTTATGCTATGGGGCCAGCTTCTCAGTTCCAGTTGAGTGACAGTCCTCCCCTTAGAAGCAAGTTTGAAGAGTTTAGTACTGGAGGCATACAGCCCCAAACTCCTGAGACTGGGTGAAAATATGGTTCTTAGGCACATCCCAAGTTATCTAAGGGAAGACAGCGTTTCCTCCCAATGCTGAGTCTCAGAGACATCAGCCAATAGGGATGCATACAACTCTCATCCTTGCGTGAAGGCAAATGAGCTCAGCAGCCAATGAGTAGGCGAGATGGGCTCACCTCGGTAACGATAGAGTGCATTCCAGAGAAACTGCGCAGCCACCAGGGGGCGCTCTACGAAGATGGTCTCCCCCTTCCGAATCAGCTGTGTGGCAAACAGCCCCTTTCCCTAAAAGGACAGAGAGGGAATAGGGTAGTCATAAGAATGGACAGAGCACGCAGCTCCAAGAGCTTCTGGAAGACTGCCCGGCCTCAGCCTACATGCCTCCCTGTTAGGAGAGTTCCTGGGTTCCTGGAGAACGTTTGGCATGCTCCAGAACAGCCTCCTCTGGAAACGTAGCTCTGACCTACTTTCAGATGTACCTCTTTCAGCCCATTCAGAGCAGAAAGCCTGAGGCACCATGGGAGCCACCTCAGACTCCTCAGAGGAGAATTTTTTAGAGCGACAAGAACAGGGTCAAGGTTCATGGCAGGCTGGGACCTCCTGTAGCTGGAGCTGGTAAGGGCAGGGCAGCCTTCAGTGAGTCACCCACGTGCTCCTTCAGGATCCTGGTGGTGGTACTGCTGCTCAGGATTGCAGAGAAATCCTCCACCACGGGAGAAGGGGGTCTGATATAGGGGAGAATGTACCCTCTTCCTTAGCCAGCTGGCTACCCCCAGCACCAAGCACAGTGCTTGGCACCCAGCAGGGGCTCAGTGATCACACCGAAAGGAATGAGCTAATCTTAGTGCCGAGGTTCACTTGTTGTGACCCTCTGAGTCCATTTCTTCACTGTACTCATCTATTTCCTACATGAAGTGAGATTACAACACCTAATACTACCAGGTGGTTTCCAGGATGCAGTGACATGGCTGGCACGGAAGACTGTACCTCACGTGCTCTAGCTCCTTACTATGCAATGTGAAGTGCACAGCCTGGCATCATGGACATCACCTGGGCCACCATGAGAAATGCAGGATCTCGGGGCCAGCAGATAGCACAGAGGTTATGTCACTGAACTCCCACATGGCCGACTGCGGTTCGAGTCCTGGTCCTGGTGGCTTGAAACTCACACCGAGTGTGCATGTGTGTGCCCAAGATCCCAGGAGGAGAATGGAGGAGAAGAGATTGCAGAGTGGCCATCCTCCGGGGAGGGTGACTTTTCACTTTCCCTTTCAGTGTCTCTGACATTGTCTCTCTCCCCAGTGAGTGCACATACCCTAAGGAAAAAAATGAATGAATGAATGAATGAATGAATGAATGCAGGATCTCAAGCACCACCCCAAACTTGCCAAATCAGGATCTGCATTTTGGCAAGATGCCCAGGTGATCGATATGCCCATTAAAGTTTGAGAAGCACTGGTCTATACATATGTACGGAATGAAAAATGAGAAAACAACCATCTCTCAAATGTGCAAAGATCTCATGGGGGGGGAGGGGACAGCAGGTAGCATGGTGGTTAAGGTGCTGGACACTCCCATGGTGGCCGACCACAGTTTGCGTCCTGGACCTGGTGGCTTGCTTTCCCACTTTCTCTATCTCTCTCTGGTCAAATTAAAATAAATGAACGAATAAATAAAATTAAATAATTCTTCAAAAAAAACGAATCTCATGGGATGGCTACAGAGTCTGGGCAGGAATTGGCCTTGCTGGCACTTACTCATACTCCCCATTTAGAGAAAGATACTGCCCTTGGTGACACTGACCTGCCACAACAAAGGGAGAGAACAAAAATGCTTGACACAGCAGCAAAATGTCCTGCCACTGTACCCTCCCAGGCAGCTCCCTGTTTCCCTCTGGCACTGGTGCAATGGCCAGACAGAGGCACCTCCCAACTCAGTACAAGAGGGATGTGTAGGCCAGGGTGCACATCTTGAGCTCTAAATCACAACCCTGTGAACAACTCTGGGAGCTCTGCCTGACAGTAGAATGGGACAAGTGAAGCAGAAGCACGGGCAAAGTCATGGTGGCATCTTGACTGCTTTCCTGGACACTCCACCCCATGCCCTGTAGCCCCCGAGACTTGATATAGCAAAATGAAAACTTGGCCTTCCTCTTTGGGACAAAGCAGCATGAAAAGAAATCTACATTATATGTGATAATTTCAAATTTCGATATGGGATAAATACAAATCTCCCTCTCCCTTTCTAGAGGACCAAATGCAGAAAGTATTTAGTAATCAAAACCAAGGGAAAAGAATCAGAGTTGCTCCTTTATGAGACCACTCATCTCCCAAAGAGATTAAAGTATGTCAAGAAAAACAGCCCTATAACATCAAGAAGCTTGAAGGGGGACCAGCAGGTGGTATGGTGGTTAGGGAGGCTGGACTCCCACATGGCTGACCACAGTTCGAGTCCTAGACCTGGCAGTTCGCTTTCTCACTTTCCTTCTTTCTTTCTCTGTTCAACTTCAAAAACATAAAATAAAATAGTGACAGTGAATAAAATTAAATAATTCTTAAAAAAAAAAAAAAAAGGAGCTTGGAGGGCAATGAATCTGAATAGAAAGGGGACAAACTACACAAACATTATTTCCAATTTGAAAAAGAAGTTTTAAAAAAATATATACAGGGTCGGCAGGTGGCATGTTGGTTAAGGACACTGGGCTCCCACATGGCTGACTATGGTTCGAATCCCGGATCTGGTGGCTTGCTTTCTCACTTTCTCTCTCTGTTCCTCTCTGGTCAAATTAAAACAAATAAATAAAATTAAGTTAAATAAAATAAATCTTAAGAAAAAAAAAAAAAAAGGAAAAGACGTACAGGGACCACCAGGTGGCATAGTGGTTTAAAGCACTGGATTCCTACATGGTCAACCATGGTTCAAGTCCCACACTTGATAGCTTGTTAGCTTGTTTTCTCACTTTCCTTTTCTCTGTCTCTCTCCAGTGAATTAATAATAATAAAAATGAAATACATAACTTTTTAAAAATATACAAAATTCTAAGATGATGCAGTGAATTTTGAAATCTTGATGAAATGGATGACTTCCCAGAAAATACAAATGACTCAAATTCAAAAGGAAGGAAGTCCAGACTGACTAATAAGCTGTGCTGGTATCTGGCTAGTAGGCATCACATGGCACTCTGGCTGGCATCCACTGGTTCTGCTCAGTCTTCTGTTCTGAATGGTTATGTTCCTGGCATAATAACAGTTGCTAAATTTTTGAAAATTATTACTGCCAATGTCCAAAGAAGCAATAAAAGTAGTCAAAAACTACTTCCATATTAGGTCTCTGCTATATATGGTTTTATGAGCTAATTCTCTCAAACATTCAAAGAATAAATAATAATAATTCTGATGCTATTTAAACTCTTCAATAAAAGAGAAAATCAGGGGCTTCTTACTTTTATTGAAAAAGCAGCATAACCTCCATGTGCCAAACTGAGGAAGACAACACAGAGGCCACCACCAACAAAATCACAGACCAATCTCACTTGATGAAAACAGATACACAAAGTCCAAAAGAATCTATCTTGTTACCAAATCTAGGTAGGTCTGTGATTTTCTCTGGCAGCAGATCAAGCAAAGGTATGGAGAGGCTAACCAGTTGGGTTTTTTGAAGTTTATTTATTTATTCCATGAGTGAGAGAGATAGAGATAGGAAGAGTGAGAAATACAGCCTGCCCACACACATACATTTCAATGCCATAACCTACCTCCAGCTAGGATCATGGCACATGACTGTCAATATTAAGGGAGGTCTCCAGACATGAACCAGCAACCTTCCCATGTGGGTCTGCCTCATGGATCATAATGTTTTTACCACCATGCACCACAGTCCAGGCTCCAGCTGGGATTTTGGCAGAAGGCAGGAACAGGACGAGCGAGCAAGGACAGTGAGTGAATTGGGGGAAGGCACGAAGAAAGAAAGGGGCTGAGAGGTCTGGGGCTAATGAAGATAAAGGTCAACACCGCTGCAAGCTAGGAGTAATGGAACTGACACTACCAAACTGTGGGCCTCTCAAGAGAACTAGAGGCTCTGGCTAGAGGTGGAGACTTGAGCAGCTACCAAGTGTGTAGGGGAATTGATTTGTTAGGGAAGGAAAGTGCTCCAGATGCTTCTGAAACAGAAAGGAGCCAAGGAAAGGGGAGGCTGGACACTGGATCAGTATGACAATGCTGAGATCAGGAGACAAATGACTATACAGTGTTCATATCTTGGGCAAGAACCTAGTACACTCAGAGCCACTACATGTGATAGATTATCCAACCTCACTAGTAACCAAACAGATGTAAATGAGAAGAAAAAAATAACATTTTGCACATGTCAACTGGCAAAGGCAACTAAGAAATAAAACGGCGGAGAAAACACAAGATGTCCGCACAGAACTTGAGCTCCAAGACCTTCCATCCCAGGGGTCGACAATAAGATAACAATTAAGTGTCCATAGAGAAAGAGTTGGGTGGGTGTATGTGGCCCTCCCATGAAATAGGCCATTATTCAATTCTTAAAAATTAACATGTAGAAACAAATTTATTGATACTGATTGACTGCTGAATCAAAATGCAATTTCTAACAATGTAATTTTAATACACACGTATTCCCAAAGTATAAGATTATTAGTGATTTTTATCTTTTCTTTATATACATGAAGTTTCTATTTTTCCCGACAAGGAACTTTTAAAATCCCATAATACAACCAAAATCAGGTCACTCTCCTGTTTAAAACCTTCAAATGCTCCTTCAGCTTTTGGGTTCTAATTGAGTCCAAGCACTCCAAGGCCCTCCGTGAAGGGTCCTGGCCTCTCTCCCCCATCCACATTTCACTCGGAAAGTTCCCGAGAACCCACGATTGTTTTACACCTCGGTTCCCTCTGCCCAGCACGTCCCTGCCCATCGCTCCCGCGGCCCAGCAGCACAGCCCCAGCGTGGACCACGAGGCCAGGATCCCCCAGTCCCGCCCAGAGCGGCCGCAGCAGAGGCACTGACAGGCGGGCCGGGGTCTGCGGGGAGGGGGCGCGCACTGTGGAGGTCCGGGTCCACCGCGTGACTGCGCCAGGAGCCTGCGCGCGGGGACGGACAGGGAGTCCCCGGGCCGCGAGCAGGGACCCGGCCGCAGCGTTCGAGCGGCACGGGAGTCTCTTGGCTC
>NW_006159809.1:4893378-4897487 GCF_000334495.1 Tupaia belangeri chinensis
GAAGGGAGTCCGGCGGGGCTGTCTCCAAGGCCGGACGGACTAGGGGCTCCCGGCGGGGTCCGCTGAGCCTCACCTTGGCGCTGCTCACGAAACGGACCTCTACGGCCACCCGGGCCCGGCCAGCCACGCCCACGCAGAAAGAGAACACGTCGCACATGGAGGCCGCCATCTTGGGCGCGCCTCCTCCTTCTGACCCTTGACCCTGCCTCGACCTAGGAGGCCCCGCCCTCTGCGGCCCCGCCCCTCTGCGGCCCCGCCCCCGGCGCGAGTGTCCACGGTGCTGAGTGAGAGGGTTTGGCTGAATCGGGTGTTACCGGGCATAGCTGGGCCTGCCTGTGTGCTTTCTCATCTGTGCGCTATTGTGCCTATCGATGTCTTCGGGGTCAGCGTGCACCTTCGTATCCGTCTACGCTTTCGTAGCTTTGGGTGTGCGCGTTCGAGTTATTGTGTTTACTGCGCATGTTTCTGTCCACACCGTGGTCGGTCTTACTGAATAAAGCGCTCTCTGGACCCGGCCTTGGACGCAGCGGAGGGCTGGGACGGCGGAAGGCAGACTGTCCACATCCTCTCCGACCCTCAGTCTGCGGGGAAGGACTAGGGTACACCTGGAAGCTCCTCACCTCGCCTATCTCCATCCTACCAAGTCTAGCAGGATTTTGTTTGCAAACGCCTATTCTCAGCAAGCGACTGACCTGTAGCATCTGTCCCCACCGCTCGGCCTGACCACTGTGCCTTTTTGTTTCTTTGTCCAATTGATTCTGTGTTCCTTGAAAACGAATCTGTGCCTGCATTTGTTATGGTCTCGTGGAGCCCAGTGACTGCTGAATAGGTGACTGATTACATTCATATACATATGTCAGTAGTTCCTGGAAGCGGTGAGTGCTGCTGGGCTCCTTGGTCCCTCTCAAGTCTGCCATCTGGTGTCCAGGAGAGGATGGTCCACTGCCTTGGGCGCAGCCGGTTTTCCAGAATGCCTTCCTCCCTGTCTCCCTCCCACGCACCCCTCGCCGGCCCCCAATCTTGCAGCCGGAGACTACACCCTCTCTCACCACCAGGTGGCAGGCAGACCTCCGTCTGTCCCCTCACCTCGACCCCACCTCCCATCCCCTACCCAGGAACCAACCATTCTAGATTCTGAGCAGTCTGTGCTACAGAAATCAACTCTGAACAGGCTGGAGACAGGCTTCTTCCAGAGAAACCAAGCAGATTCCTGGGAAGGAAAGGGAGCCATGAGCTAGGGTCATGACGGGGAGAAAAGAATAACTGTTACTGTCCTGTGAAAATACAACAGAATTGATGACCAAATGCCCACCTTGGCAAAGACAGTCAAATTTCTGTATTCTGTATCAAGAGGTGGAGTTGGAGAGGGGAGCTGGAGGCAAGGCGGTGGTTAGTGTAGGATGTTGCTCTGAGGAGGCAGCTGGGCCTCTGAGGTTGTAGAAGTTCAGACCAAACAAGAAAACTGGGAAAGGACAAGGAGAGGTGGCCAAAACGGTCTACTTCTCTTCCTCTTTGCTCTCACCTCCACCAACTCTGGTGGGGAAGATTCTTCTCTGTCCAGGCACTGATCCAGGGAGACCTCTTCTCCTCAGCCAGGCCAGGAAAAGATTAACCCCTGGGAAGCAGGGTGGGGACAGGGACTACTCCCCCCAGATGAGGGGGGTCTGTAAGCCTTCACGGTTACTTAGCACTGGGCCTGGGACACTGGAAGTGCTTTCCAGACATCGTCTCAGCTCTGAAAGGCCTGTTATCAATATACAGCAGGAGAAAAATGCTCAGAATTTCAGTAATTTGGCCAAGGACATAGCTGAAGGCCAAAGTCTATGACTGCCCATTTACATTATTCCAAACTCCAAAGGGTCAACTAAAAAAGGGTTTTGGGGGCCTGCTTGACAGTTCTGTTCCCCTGCCCTTTGGCCTTGGTGATGCTCTTCATTGAGATGTGGGCAGGGAGGTCCAGTGGGTATCCTCAGGAAGAGCTAGCCCAGACAGCCCGAGTGGCGGGGCTGTCCCAGTCAGCCGTCCACACCTGGCTCAGCGTCTTCACTGTGGATTCTGGTGTCGGAACTGCTGGAGGGCTCGTCCGGGGAGGCAGCCACAGCAGACATGGCCGGCGTGTTGAGCTTTTGCTGCTTCTGATACTTGACTCTGCGATTTTGGAACCAGACCCTCACCTGTAATTGAGGGCAGTGCGTAGAGATCAGGATGTGAAGCAGGTCCTGCTGCACCCCCATTTCCTTTCTACCTGGCCAAAGTTTTCTCTTCCTTCTAAGGGAAGCACCGCCTACAAAACACCTTTCCTATAAATCCATTTGCCACTCATTCAACCAACAGGTATTTCCTGAGCTTCTGTTATGTGCTAGGCATCACCCTAGATGATGGTGATACAGTGGTGAGTGAGTAAGGCAGGCAGGGGCCCAGACTCCTGGAGCTCACGGTCTAGCAGAGGGAGACTGGTAACATGTAAATAAGGAAACGGGAACACAAATCAGGGAGCATAGGAGCCCCACCACTACGGAGGATCCAGCACTAAAGACCAGACTCAAGGGATGAAAGTCCAGCCTGGTGGGGACTTTCATCCTGCTGAGAACAGGCCAGCAGGCAGGGGACAACCTGTAGGAAGGCTCTGAACTGGAGCCACACTCGGGGTGTTTGAGGACCAGAGAGGAAGAGAGCATGACTGAGAATAAGTGAAGAAAGAGAGAAAGGGAAAGTAGGAGAGGTCAGTGGGGGCCAGATTACCCAGGACCTCAAAGGTCATAGGTAAAGGGTGTCATCTTTGAGGCTCTTAAGTGGGATGTGACACAGTTCTGTTGATGACTTTTTTTTTTTGAGAGGTTTTTGCTATAGGGTGCATGTACTCTCCAGAAAGACAGAGAGAGACAGAGAAACAGAAAGCGAGAAATTACTCCCCAGGAGGGATAGCCATGCCGCAATCCCTTCTCCTTCACTCTCCTCTTGGGATCTTGGGCACGCATGCACACACGCCCGGCATGAGTTTAAGCCACTGGGTCTGGGACTTGAACCACAGTCGACTACATGGGAGTCCAGTGACATGGACATTACGCCAACTGCTGGTCCCTCTGTTGACATCTGAAGAGCACATCTGGCTCCTGGGTGATGAATGGATGACAGCAGAAGTGGGGAGACAGCTGGAGTTCAGCCAGGTCTTGCTGCAATCATCCAGCCACAGTGATCCAGCGAGAGCTGGGGGGTATAAACTAGGGACAATGGGGATATGAAGTAATTACAAAATATCTTGGAAGTAGAGATGACAAGGCTTACTGATGGTGAAAGCTGGAGGATAAGGAAGAATCCAGAATGACTACATTTGTTGTTGTTGTTGTTTTCGTTTTGTTAAAGGACAGGTGTACTCACTGGAGAGAGACCAAGAAAGAGAGAGAGAGAAAGTGAAAAATTACCTCCTGGGGGGTGACCATGCCTCAATCCCTTCTCCTCCATTCTCCTCTTGGGATTTTGGGCACACAGGCATACATGCCTGGAGTGTTTTTCAAGCTGCTAGGTCTGGGACTCGAACTGCACAGCTGGTCACGTGGGATCTAGCTTTCTTAACCACCACATCACCTACTGGCCTGTGACTAGGTTTTTGAGTAACTGAGTGAATGGTGGGGCCATGGATGAGGAAATAAACAGATTGGGAGAGAAATTATTTAAAAAATACATAAGAATTGAGGTTTATACTTGCTAAGTTTGAGACTGAGTTTGCCTACCCATGAAGCATCAAAGTGGACATGTCAGGAAGGTAGTTAGATGTACAAGTCAGAAGAGAACACTGGGCTGATGATACAAGTCTAGGAGTCATCTGATTATGGATGGTGTTTTAAACCATGGGAATAGATGAGATCAGCTAGAGAGAGATTTTCAGGTTCCAAAGGGAAGAGTAGCTGCAAAGGAGACAGCAATGGCCAGAGAATTGGGAGGAAGACCAAGAGAGCACAGTGTCTAGAAACCGAGAAGAGCATTTCCATAGGGAAGGTCGGCTGTACTGAGAGCAGCTGAGTGGGGAAGTGAGCTGAAGGAAAGAAAGCTTCTGTTGGCTTTGGCCACAGGGGGTGACTAGAAACCTTGCTGAGAACTGTGAAATGAAT
>NW_006159809.1:4897518-4905137 GCF_000334495.1 Tupaia belangeri chinensis
GGAAAGAGGTCACATTAGAATGAGTTAAGGAGTAGGCCCCGTGGCCCACTTGGTAAGCACCATGCTTTGAAAGCCAGATCACACATGGCCAACACAGTTCGAAGTTTTTCCCAGCCCCAGTGGTTTGCTAAAAATGCTGGGCACAGGGACCAGCAGATGGAGTAGTGGCTATGTCACTGGACTCCCACGTAGTTGACTGCAGTTCGAGTCCTGGACCTGGTGGCTTAAACTCACACTGAGCATGTGTGCATGCATGCCCAAGATCCTGAGAGGAGACTGAAGGAAAAGGGATTGTGGTGTGGCCATCCCCCCTGGGGGAATGATATTTCCCTTTCTGTGTCTCTCTATCTTTCTGGCGAGTGCAAGCACCCTATATAAAAATCTCTCCCCCACGCAAAAAAAAATGCTGGGCATGTATGTATGTGTACCCCAAATCCTAATAGGATGGAGAAATCAAGGAAAAGGTTTGTGATGTGACCAGGCCCCATCCGAGGGTTCTCTCTCTTTCTCTCTCTCTTTCTCTCTCATGAGTACAGGTACCCTCTAGCACAGAAAAAAAAAAAAATTAGAAAATTAAGTGGGGGCTAGCAGGTAGTGTGGTAGGTAACGCACTGGACTCCTACATGGTCAACTGCAGTTCAAGTCCTGCGCCTGGTGGCTTGAAAATCAGGCTGGGAGTGTGTATGCATGCTCAAGATCCTAGGTGGAGAGTAGAGGAAAAGGGATTGTGGGAAGCTCATCGTCTCTGAGGAGGGGGATAATTGCTCACTTTCCCTCTCAGTCATTCTCTCTGAGGTGGAGAGTAGAGGAAAAGGGATTGTGGGATGCTCATCCTCTCTGAGGAGGGGGGTAATTGCTCACTTTCCCTCTCAGTCTCTCTGGTTAGCACACCTGCCCTATGGCAAAAACCTAAAAAAATTATTTATATACACACACACACACACACACACACACACATGGGAGGTGAAGGCTTGGCGAGAGTGAACATAGCAAGTTCTTGAGAAATTTGCCTATGAAATAAGAGGAGAAATGGTACAATAGCTGCAGGAGAATATAAAGGCCAAGGAAATATCTATTATTACTATTATTATTTTAATTGTCAGAGGGCATGTACACACACCAGAAACTGAGAAATAGAGAGTGAGTGGGAAGGAGAAAGTACCCCCCCAGTGGAGGATGGTTACACCTCATCCCTTCTCCCCCATTTCTCCATCCTGCTGGGATGTGGGCATGCATGCACAGGTGCTTGGTGAGTTCCAGCTGCTGGGGCTGGGGTTCAAACTTTGGGTGGCCATATGAGATCTGGCTTTCTTAACCACTAGGCTACAAGGCTAGCCTACTCATTATTCTTTTTGAATTTATTTATTTCCTTCATGAGAGAAAGAGACTGAGAGAGAGAGAAAGTAGTCCCGATAGGGTCTTTGTGCTCCAACCTACCCAGCCTTTGCCAGCCAGGATCATAGGCATGTGCACGTGCACCTGGCTGGTACAGGTGTCCTCTGGACACTGCCATGTGACTTTGGCATTGGGAAGCATTGCATTACTGCTGCGCCACCATCCTGGCCTGAATTTTTATTATTATTAATATTATTATTTCTAGGTTTGCCTTCGGGTGCATGTGTTTGCCAGAGAGACACAGAGAGAGAAAGAAGGAAAGTGAGGAATCACCACCCAGGGAGATAGCCATGCTGCAATCCCTTCCACTTTCTCCCCTCAGGATTTTGGGCACACATACACACGTGCCTGGCGTGTTTTTCAAGCTGCCAGCTTTGGGACTCAAACACATAGTCAGCCATGTGGGATCAAGGCACTTTCATCTCCATGTCACCAACTGGCTCACTAAATATTATTTTAAAAAATACTTAAATTCTTGGGGACCAGCAGGTGGCGTGGTGGTTAAGCTGTCCACTCCCACATGGCCGACCAGGGTTCGAGTCCTGAATCTGGTGGCTTGCTTTCTCGCTTCCTCTCTCTCTCATTCTCAACCTCGGTCTCTCTCTGGTAAAATTAAAAAATGAATGAATGAATAAATAAAATAAAATAATTATAAAAAATACTTAACTTCTCGAGTAACTACTTTTTTAAAAAGAATTTTATTTAACATATTATTTATTCTCTCTCTCTTTTTTTTAAAATTCGACCAGAGAGAGACAGAGTGGGGGAGGGGGAGAGCAATAAAGAGAGAGAGAGAGAAAGTGAGAAAGTAAGACTCCAGGTCTGGGACTTGAACCTTGGTCAGTCATGTGGGAATCCAGTCTCCTTAACCACCACACCACCTGCTGGCCCAATTCCTTGAGTAACTACTTAGTTTCACAGACAGCTCTTTATTTACCATGAAAATACTTTGTTAGAAATTTCTAGATTAATATTAATAGTATAGATTAACATTCTATGTTGTTCTCATAATGTGACTTCAGATGGGCTTGTCCTTTTCATTATATAGAGTGTGCAAAAAGTTAGGGCCTGTCTCTTCAGCAGTCTAGTACAAAGGAAGAAGACCCTGTCTTCCTCCCCCTGGACTTAGGCCCTCCAGAGGTCCTGTGTGTCCCCAGGCACAGTCCCAACCCCACCAGGTCCCACCTGGTTCTCTGTCAGGTTGAGCTGGGCTGCCAGTTGTGCTCTCTTCTGCCCCACCAGATTGTGCTGTTTGGCAAACGTCTTCTCCAACTCTTCCAGCTGCTCCACGTTAAACATGGTTCGGACCCTCTTTTGATGTCTCTCAGTATCCTGAAGGTCCTCGGATGAGGTGCCGTCTGAAGGGCCCCAGAGGCCTGGGAAGTAAGCCAGCTCCCAGCCTAGAGAACAACCAACAACGGACGTGGGAGGAGGTTAGACAGCAGCCACTTGCCCACCAGTCTGGAGAAGAAAGAACACACACACGGCTCCACTACCCTGCCTCCCATTTGGCCAAGTCGCACAGAAAGAAGGAAGAGACTGCGCAGAAATCACAGCGAGCAAATGAGAAGGACGGACGATGCTCTGAGACTCCTTCAGCCTCCACTCTCCAGGTGAGTGGCTTGATTTCTGGCACCTTCTAGGGGTTGCCAAACCTCCCCTCTCCTTCCCTTGACTGCTTTGGGAAGCCTCATGGGATGGGCAGAAAAGAAAGCTGCTGGAATTCACCCTTTCCTTTCATTCAACTATGTATCAGGCACAGTTTTAGGAGAAAAATTAAAAAAAAAAAAAAAAGAAAAATCCTTATCTTCATGGAGCTTACATCTTAGAACTGGGAAAAACACACAGTAAACAAGAAAAATAAATAAATAATTTAGTATGTCAGACAGCAATAAGTGCTAAGGGATGAGGGGGGATAGGGAAGTGGGACAGGGCGAATGTATATGTGTGTGGGTACTTTGCATCTTGAGAAACAACAACCACCTTACTGTGGTGACATTGGGACAGGGCCACCATGTACAGCCGTATGTATGGCTTGCGCCCTGTACATATGAGAGGGCAAGTGGGGCCTGAAATTCTACCTACTCTCTAACGATCAAGTCTCACCCCCATGAGGTGCTATGTCTGCTTGGAGGACAGGAAGCCCTTTTCTTTTAATTTGCCAGAGGATGTACCTGCTGGAGAGAGGGAGAGAGAGAAAGAGAGAGAGAGAGAGAGAGAGAGAAAGAGAGATGGTCACACAATTCCTACTCCTTCAACTTGCTCGTCAGAATTTTGGGCATGCATACAATGTGTCCAGCCTGTTTCTCAGACCACCTGGTCTGGGACTTGAACCACACAGTCAGACATATGGGATCCAGTGCCTTAACCACCATACCACCAGCTGGTCCAGAATGCCTTTTTTTTTTTGGACAGGTTTTTGCTATAGGGCGCATGCGCTCGCCAGACGGACAGAGAGAGACAGAGAGACAGAAAGCAAGAAATCACCCCCCCAGGAGGGATGGCCACACCGCAGTCCCTTCTCCTCCATTCTCCTCTCGGGATCTTGGGCACACACACACACACGCCCGGCATGAGTTTTAAGCCACTGGGTCTGGGACGCGAACCACTGTTGACTACGTGGGAGTCCAGCGACATAGCCATCACGCTAACTGCTGGTCCCCAGAATGCCTTTTTAAGGAATGCAAAAGTGCTAGCCAGCACATCAAGCTGTGGGCCACTGGAGATGCGTCAACCAGGGGTGACACCTGAGTCAAAGACTGAAGGGGCTAAGAGAGTGAGCCACAACATCTGGGAGGACAAGGTGGTGGGCCCGCTCAGCCCGCACTAATTGTGGGGAGGCCCCGGGGCTGGCAGACGGTCTGCCAGTCTACCACAGTAAAGTGAGCAGAGCTGGGATAGTGGGCCACCAGGTTTACCATGCACCTGTCTGGGGTAGGACCAAAAGCCCAGGAAAAGCCTAGCAAATATGCAGCCTGGCGTTCTTTCTTTCCTACCTTATTTCAGAAGCTGAAGTAGTTACGGCCGGAGGAGAAAACCTGAGGCTGTATCGTGTGTTCCTTGAGAGCTCTGTTTGAAATCCTAGCTCTACCCCTGGTTAGCAGGGATCAAA
The DNA here is from genome assembly GCF_000334495.1 of Tupaia belangeri chinensis. Classification (NCBI taxonomy): domain Eukaryota; kingdom Metazoa; phylum Chordata; class Mammalia; order Scandentia; family Tupaiidae; genus Tupaia; species Tupaia belangeri. The sequence goes on from NW_006159809.1 coordinate 4,902,026, forward strand.
TTTGGACAAATCAGTACCCTTCCATGAGCCTTCATTTCCGCATATGTCAAATGGTGCTAATAATCCCAATGATGTCACAGGATTTAAACACACAGTATCTGAAGTGCTTGGGACTGTCTCAGGCATGGAGCGAGAAGAAAGTCAATGGCATTATAAAAATCATGACATCAGAGACAATGTGAGGGGGGAAACATGACTTGTTTATAGATGGGTTAGGTCCAGATCTGGGAAAAATTAAGCTGCATCCATACCTCACACTTTGCACCAAGAAAAATTCCAAATGGGACAAATATTTAAGTGTGAAAAAGTATAACCCACAGAAATCTAGAAGAAACCAGGAGAAATTGTTTTATGACTTTGGAGTATCTTTCTAAGTATGACAGAATCCTGATGGGATGGCAAGTCGGAGGAAAAAAGATTGTGGTGTGACCAGGCCTTATTGGGTAGTGCTTTCTCTTTCTCTTTCTCTCTCTCTCTTTTTTTTTGGGCGGGGGAGAGATTTTCGCTATAAGGTGCGTGCACTCGCCAGACAGACAGAGACAGAGAGACAGAAAGCAAGAAATCACCCCCGTGGGGGGGTGATCACGCCACAATTCCTTCTCCATTCTCCTCTCAGGATCTTGGGCACGCATACACACACGCCCGGCGTGAGTTTTAAGCCACCGGGTCCGGGATGCGAACCGCGGTTGACTACGTGAGAGTCCAGCGACATAGCCATTACACTAACTGCTGGTTCCCTCTTTTTCTCTCTCTTGAAGTGCATATATCCTCTGACATAAAATAATAATAAGTCAAAGGGCTAATTTCCCTCAATATAAAAAGAGTTTTGGGCCAGCCTGTGGCCTTGTGGTTAAGGCAGCTGGATCCTATATGGCCAACAGTGCAGTTCAAGTCTTGGATCTGGTGGCTTCAAAAACACTCTGGGCATCTGTGTTTGCATGCCCAAAATCCTGAACGCAGGGCAAAATGAAGAGGGAATGTGGCCAGACCATCCTCCAGCGGTATTGCTTTCTTGCTTTCCTTCTCTCTCTGTTTCTCTATCTCTGGGAAGCATATGCCCATTGTAGCAGAATTACTAAAAAAGGAAGGAAGAAAGAAAGAAGAGAGAGAGAGAGAGAGAGAGAGAGAGAGAGAGAGAGAGAGAGAGAGAGAAAGAGAAAGAAGGAAAGGAAAGAGAAGGAAAGGAAAGAAAGGAAAGGAAAGGAAAGGAAAGGAAAGGGAAAAAAAGAAAAATGGCCAGGGCTAGCCAGATGGCATGGTGATTTAGGAAGCTGGATACCCCAAACTGACTGCATGGTTTGAGTCCTAGACACGGCAGCTTGAAAAACACACTGGGTAGGACCAGCAGATGGTGTAATGGTTACATGGCTGGACTCCCACATAGTTGACTACAGTTCGAATCCTGGACCTGGCAGCTTAAAACTCATGCCAGGTGCGTGTGCATGCATGCCCAAAATCCTGAGAGGAGAATGAAGGAGAAGAGACTGCAGAGTGGCCATCCTTCTCATCTTTTGTTCCTTGGTCTCACTCCGTCTCTCTGGCGATCGCACATGCCCTATAGCAAAAAATCTCTCTTAAGAAATATAAGAAAAACACACTGGGCACACGTGTATGCTCAAAATTCTCAGAGGAGACTGGAGAAGAAGCGATTGCAGTGTGGTCATCTCCCTTGGTAGATGTTTGCTCACTTGCCTTCCTTCTCTTTCTCTCTCCTGTGAGTGTACATTTAAAAAAAAAAAATGAAAGGAGAAAAATTGAACCAGCAGGTGATGTGGAGGTTAAAGTTGCTGGCTCTCACGTGGTCATCTGCATGGTTCCTGTCCTGGACCCTGTGGCTTGAAAATCACAGCAGGCGTGTGTGTATGTGTGCCCCAAGTCCCAGACAAGAATGGAACAGAAGAGACTGCAGCATGACTATCCCTTTTGGGAGGTAATTTCTTACTCTCTCTCTCTCTCTGTCTCTCTCTGTCTCTCTCTCTCTCTAGTCAGGACACATACCCTATAGCAAGCTAAACCACTTTAAAAAGAAAACAATAATGGGTAAAGTACATGAACTAGGAAATACGAATGGTTCTTAGACATATAAAGACACCCAGTCTCACTTATCACAGAGAAATGTACTTTGAACCAACACAGCGATACCATTATTTTCTGGTGAGCTTGTTGGGATGGGGGGCACTCTTACAGCTGGTGGGAGGACGCGGGGAGTGCCAGCTCTGTGGAGGGCATTCTGGTCAAACTGAACGAGCATATACTCCTTAGACCCAGAAAGTCCAACTGTAGTGGGATACCGTGTGTGCAGGGTTATTCATTAGTGCACTTTATGTAACAGCGGTGATGAGAAGCGAGCAATGGGACGTCATTAAATAATTATGACACGTTCCTACAATGGATTACAATGGTTGTAAGAGAAGTTCTTTATGGATTGGAAAAATCTTCAAGCTGTATGGTCAAAGGAAAGAGGAGCGTGCAGAGCAGTGTGTATGGTATGTGTGGGGGAAAGGGAGGAAGAATAGGAGTGTGTGTGTGCATGCGTGTGTGTGTACGCGCGTGTGTGTGTGTGTTTTCAGGTATTAAATATACAAAAAATACCGTGGGAAGTAGGTGGCCAGGGAATGGAGACAGAAGGAAACTTCATGTATCTTAGTATATATACATTTTGAGGTTTGGGCTGTGCATGTAGTACCGAGCAAGAACTATGGGAACATGAGACTGCTGTACGTAAGGTAGTAAACTGCTTTTCAGACCTCAGGTGTGTGGGAGCTGGAGAAAAGGTGGCGTGGCGTGATGGGCACAGCTCCCAGGCACAGTGGTGAATTTGGGTGGGTCTGAGAGCCCGGGGCTGAGGCACTGCTGACAGGGGCTGAGGATGAGCAGGATGAGGTGCTGGGAGTAGGACCAGGCGAGACTGTGTCCCGGCGACCTTGGCATGGGTTGTTAAGCCTGAACTACCTTGGCTCCTATTTTCCTCATGACATGGGCGAGCGTGAACCGGGCAGCCCAAAGTGGCAAGAGTTTCTGCAGAGGGAGGTTAACGCTGGAGGAGAAAGTCTGAGCAGTCACATTCTCGCTGGGTTAATCAGGGCTTAGCACGTAGGTTTCCTTCTCAGAG
>NW_006159809.1:4905179-4905760 GCF_000334495.1 Tupaia belangeri chinensis
CGCGCGACCAGCGGAGCCGGTGGCGGGTCTGGCTGAACAGCGCCACCCGCAGCATCCAGCTCTCCCTCCCCGCAAAGCCCGGGCGGTGGGTTCGCCAGGAAGGTGACCCAAAGGAAGTGTGTGGGGAGAGGCAAGGGGCCCGGAGACCGGGAGCAGGGCTGGGTGTTCTGGCCGACCCCGCGCTGGCCTCGGCAGCCCTCACAGCCCGCCCTGGCGGCTCTGCACCGGCGCTCACAGCCACCCTCTCCCACCCCAGCAGCGGAGGAAGCAGCCTCGGAAAGATCCAGGGTCTTTCTCAAGAAGACCCTGCCTCAGTCCTCGGTTTCCACCGCAAAGTTAAAGGTCGTAGGTCCTTTCCCACTCCAACGCGTGTGGTTCTCAAACTCCGGGACTTCTCCTCCACCCCAGCCACGGCCCTGCCCCGGCGCCCCTGCGCGCGGTACCTGTGACGCCAAGGCCCTGGGGGCCGCAGAAGTGAGCCACGCACAGCCCGGGTGCTGGCGGCGGGCACACGGCGTAGAGCCCCATGCTCAGGTAGGCTGGCAGCTGCGTCGCCGGGCACGGCCAGGACGGAGCCGGGG
>NW_006159809.1:4906073-4924600 GCF_000334495.1 Tupaia belangeri chinensis
AGTAAATTTGGGGGGGCGGGCCAGGGCGGGGCGGGGGCCGATCTTCTCGTCCTGCGGTCCAGGCGGGGCCTCCCTGGGCTAGGGCAGGTGGCCACCGCGGCAAGGAGGGTGCGCCCTTCTCCGCATTTAAAAATGCCCGCCCTGGTGCCGTCGGAGAAAGGGTCCTGAGCTCGCTACAGCTGTCTAGTCCTGGGGAACCCTCCAGATGCCGGGTACCTGTTCCTGCCCCCGTGGTCACCACTGCAGGGACGCCCCTCGTCCCGGGGCGCTGCTGGGGGGCGTTGTGATCGGAAAGCGGTGTCGCACTGCCTGCCTGTCCAGATCTTTGCTCATCTACGCCGTTTTTTTTGAAGCAGCAGCCCGAGCCAAATTTACCCGTGACCACGTGGTCCTTTATTATTATTATTTTATTTATTTTTCTTCTTTTTTAGAGCACTCGTGTGCTCTCCAGAGAGAGAGAGGAAAAAACACCCCCTCCGCCCCAGAGGGAATAGCCAAGCCACAATCCCTTCTTCACCTCTCACTCCTTTTGAGATTTGGGGTGTTTTTCAAGTTCTGGGACTTGAACTGCGCCGTTGGCCATGTGGGGTCCAGCTCATGTAGTCGCTAGGCCAAGGAACAGATCCTATTATCATTATCATCATTATTTATAAGCGCAGTGAAAAGTAAATTTCCCACCCTGTCGCCAGCAGCTTAATTTCCCTGCCTGGAGACACCACTGTGATTACCAATTCCGTTTTAATCTTTCTAAGAACTCTCTGTGCCCATATCATCTAGGGTCCCTCTGGAAAGATCTTTCCCACACTCGGATATGGTGGAAGAGGAAAAAATCGACACGGAGGCTGACCTACAGTTTGCAGAGCCCCTCACAGTTCCTAAGGCATTGCCGATGAATGAAGCTGATGGGCCTGCCGAAGGCCTTGCAGTGGTGGGTGTGGGGCAGGTAAGGGTATTCCCAGTGTACCGATGGATAGTGAGTACTTACTAGTTGTCCTTGGGCAAGTCGCATGTTCCTGTTTGTCATTTTGTCACCTGTAAATGGGGAATAGTGGTGGCTATCTCATGGGTCACCCTGAGGATTAAGTGAGCGAAGGGGAGCAACAGCTTGAGAACTGGCCTGGTGCTGGGGGAGCACTGTGCTGTGCGATGAGCTTGGAGGGATTCCTGACTCCCAGGGTCCCGTGACAGTCTGCCTTCCCAGATTAAGGTCTAACATCAAAATATCCAGTCAGATGGAGAGCGGTTTTGTCATCTTCAAAGACATCGGTGTTTGGGCACAAACATGCCCCTTTTGCTCTTCCTGGCAGGGGTCAGAGGAACCTTGCTAGGTGGATGGCCACCAGCTTGCCCTTCAGCACAGAAGGTTTCGCCTGTATGTACTGAGTAACCTGGCGAGCATCCCTGCAAGGGGCCGGAAGTGGAACAGAAACCGAAGGCAGCCAGGGGATGCTGGACTCTGACTTGAGAATGTGCTGAATATTAATAGAAAGTCTAAAGGTATTCATGGTTTGCTAAAAATGACAATCGAAATAGAGATGAGCTCTGAGGCGGGATGAGGGAATAGATCAGGGAGGGGCACTTGGGCTGTCAACCTCTGTATTGTTTTATTTCTTAACAGAAAACAAGTGTACTAAAAATGTTTGATAAAGTTGGGTGGTGGTAGGTATACAGATTTTTTTTAACTGCCAGAGGGTACATATGCTCTACAGAAAAAGACAGAGAAGGAGGGAGGGAAGGAAGAAGCACCCCCTAATGCAGTGCGGCCATGCCACAATCCCTTCTCCATCTTATTGGGATTTGAGGCATGCGTGCACACACACACACACACACACACACACACACACACACAGTGTGCTTTTCAAGCTACCAGATCTGAGACTCAAACCTCAGTTGGCCATGTAGGATCTGAGTCCCTTAAGTGTTTGGCTAAGGGGCCAGCCCTAACTCATTGTTTTGTTTGGTTAAAGAATTATTTAACTTTATGTATTCATTCATTTCTTTTTAATTTGACCACAGAGAGAGAAAGAGAGAGAAAGTGAGAGAGCAAGCCACCAGGTCTGGGACTCGAACCATGATAACCTATGTGGGAATGTCCAGTGCCTTAACCACCATGCCACCTGCTGGTTCCTAACTCATCGTTTTTTTTCTTTTTAAAGAATAATTTATTTAGGGACCAGCAGTTAGCATAATGGCTATGTCGCTGGACTCCCACATAGTTGACCATGGTTCGAGTCCCGGACCCGGTGGCTTAAACTCATGCCAGGCACGTGTGTGTGCGTACCCAAGATCCTGAGAGGAAAATGGAGGAGAAGGGATTGCGGTGTGGCCATCCCCCCTGGGGGGTGATTTCTCGCTTTCTGTCTCTCCGTCTCTCTCTGTCTGTCTGGCGAGCACACGCGCCCTATAGCAAAAACCTCTCCAAAAAAAGAAAAAAAAAGAATAATTTATTTATTATTATTATTGTTCATATTATTTCTCACATGAGTTTTGCTGCCAGGTCCGGGACTCAAACCATGGCCGGCCATGTAGGAATTCCAGCACCTTAGCCACCATGCCACCTGCTGGCCCCCTAACTCATTTTTAATGGCTGCATAGTGTTCCACAGTATGGTGGACCACAATTTATTCAACCTGTTCTCTGCTGAAGGACATTCAGATTTGTTAGTTTCTGCATCTACAAACAGAACTGGTAGTAGACACTATTTTTAAAATTTTTTATTGTTTAATTTAAAAAATATTTTTTGAGAGGTGTTTGCTGTAGGGCACATGTGCTCACAGAGAGAGACAGAAAGCGAGAAATCACCCCCCAGGGGACTACTACACTGCAATCCCTTCTCCTCCATTCTCATCTCGGAATCTTGGGCATGCACACGCGCCCGGCGTGAGTTTAAGCTGCCAGGTCTGGGACTCGAGCAGTCTGGGTCGACTACATGGGAGTCCAGCGACATAGCCATTATGCTAACTGCTGGTCCCATTTTAATCTCTTTTATACATTCAATCACTATACATCACTTAGCTTGTAAAGTTAGTTCTCCCAACATAAATACACTTCACACCAGTCCAGGCGAGGACACTACACATTATCATCAACAGACAATAATCCATATATATATTTTTAAGAATGATTTTATTTAACTGACTTTCTTTCTTTGTCTCTCTCTCTCTTTCTTTTAATTTGACCAGAAAGGGACAGTGAGAGAGAGAGAGAGAAAGCCACCAGGTCCAAGACTCGAACTGCAGTTGGCTATGTGAGAGTCCAGCACCCTTAACCACCACATCACCTGCCAGCCCTGACAATAATTCATTTCTGTGTCCCATGAATGTCTTGCCTCTCTATGTTTTGCCTTACTATCGTTCCTCAAAAACACTGTTTTAAATGTATAGTGAAGGGATCAGCAGTTGGTAGAATGTCTATGTCACTGGACTCCCATGTAGTCAACTGCAGTTGGATTCCCGGACCTGGTGGCTTAAATTCATGCTGGGCACATGTGCATGCGTGCCCAAGATCCCGAAAGGAGAATGGAGGAGAAGGCATTGTGGCGTGGTCATCTCCTCTGGGTGGGGGGGGAGGATGATTTCTTGCTTTCTGTCTCTCTGTCTCTCTCTGTCTTTCTGGCGAGCGCACGTGCCCTAGAGAGAAAACAACAACAACAACAACCCTGGTGGCTTAAATTCATGCTGGGCACATGTGCATGCGTGCCCAAGATCCCGAAAGGAGAATGGAGGAGAAGGCATTGTGGCGTGGTCATCTCCTCTGGGTGGGGGGGGAGGATGATTTCTTGCTTTCTGTCTCTCTGTCTCTCTCTGTCTTTCTGGCGAGCGCACGTGCCCTAGAGAGAAAACAACAACAACAACAACAAACCTTCTCCAAATAAATAAATAAATAAATAAATAAATAAAGAAATGTATAGTGAAGTAGTGCTTTTATTTCTGTACTAAAAGTTTGGGGGGGGCAGCAGGTAGCATGGTGGTTAAGGCGCTGGACTCTCACGTGGCCAACTGGGTTCAAATCCTGCTACTGGAGATTTGCTTTCTCACTTTTCTCTCTGGTGAGTGCATGTGCTGTACAGTAAAATACAAAATTTAAAATTTTAAATGAAAAAAAGATTTATGGGGACTGAATTATGACACAGTGGTAAGGTGGGGTGCTCTGTGAGTCTGAGCCACAAGAGGGTTCTGGGTTGTTGTCTGAGGATCTCTCTGGATGCACGGTGAGATGCTCACGACCTGGAGCAGACAGAAGCTGGGGGTCAATCACAGCGTAAGGACCCTGTTGGGCATGCTGTCTCTCTTTCACTCATGGCAGACATAAATAAACAATTTTTTTTCAGAGATATTTTTGCTTTAGGGTGCATGCACTTGCTGGAGACCCAAAGACAGAGAGACATAAAGTGAGAAATCACCCCCCACCCCCAGGAGGTGGCCACGCTGCAATCCCTTCTCCTCCATTCTCCTCTCAGGATCTTGGGCACACACGCACATGCGCCCAGCATGTTTTAAGCCACTGGGTCTGGGACTTGAACAGCAGTTGACTATGTGAGAGTCCAGTGATGTAACCATTATGCTACCTGCTGGTCCCTAAATAAACAAACTTAAAGAAAAAAAATCCATAAATAGGATTAACAGAGACTTACATGAGTTTATATTTTAAAACCATAATATTAGGTCATTGAAAAAGTCATGATATTTTTCTATGTTTTTCTATGCAAAAATGTGTCCTGACTTTCTCAATGGCCCACTAGATAAGGGTTTTAACATACTGATTTCCAAAACATCCTAAAACAATTCACATAGACCTTGTTACCTGCTATATTTGTACAACACCCGTGACTCAGTTGACCAAACTAAAAAATTTATAAAAAGAATGACACGTGGGCCAGCTGGTGATGTGGTGGTTAAGGTGGCTTGATTCCATATAGCCAACTATGGAGTTTAGTCCCAGACCCAGCAGCATGGAAAACACACCAGGTGGGTGTGTGTGCCTGCCCAAAATCCCAAGAGGAGAATGGAGGAGAAGGGATTGCAGGATGGCTATCCCCTCTGGGGGTTGATTTCTACTCCCTACTCCTCTTTCTGGTGAGCACACACACTCTATAGCAAATTTAAAATAGATAGATAGAGGGGCCAGCAGATGGCGTGGTGGTTAAGCACTGGACTCCCACATGGCCAGCCATGGTTCAAGTACCAGACCTTTGTTTTGCTTTCTCACTTTCCCTCTCTCTCACTCTGTCTCTCTCTGGTCAAATTAAAATAAATGAATAAATAACTAAAAATAAATAAATAATTATTTAATAGATAGATAAATAGATAGATAGATAGATAGATAGATAGATAGATAGATAGATAGATATTTGGATACACTTGCCTGGAAGCTCTCTAGCCCTAACCCCAACCAGACTCCTCTCTCTTCCCAGCTCTCCTCCCCCCTAAGGAATTTTCCCTCCCTCTATTGTCTGAACCCATTAATATACAGGTGAACTTAGTAGAGAGGAGAAAAAGAAGGGGAAATGATAAGATGTATAGATTAATTAAGCTTTGCACTTGGGTTATCTCATTTGAGTAGAGAATGAGTTTCTTTCTTTGGACTGAGAGAAGAAGCATGGCTGTAAACAGAGATTTATTATATATTTTTTTATTTTTAAATTTTTGCCATAGAGCTCTTGCACTGGCCAGGGAGAAAGTAAGAAATCACCCCCTCTTGGGGGAGGCTATGCAGCTACTCCTCCATTTTCATCTCATGATTTTGGGCACACATACACACATGACTAATGTGTTTTTCAAGGCTCTGGGTCAGAGACCTGAACCATACAGTTGGCCATGTGGGAGTCCAATGCCTTAACCACCATGCCACCTGCTGGCCCTCTGCAACATTTTTTAAAAGAGATTTTTGCGCTTGCCAGGGACAGAGACAGAAACAGTGAGAGGTAAAGTGAGAAATCATCCCCCTGAGGGGTGGCCATGCAGCAATCCCTTCTCCTCCATTTTCCTCCTGGGATCTTAGGCACATATGCACATGCGCCTGGTGTCACTTTCAAGTCACTGGATCTGGGACTCAAAGTGCGGTTGGCCATGTGGGAGTCCAGTGACATAACCACTTTGCCATCTGCTGGCCCCCTGGCCCCCAGCAACTTAAAAAACCCTACTTGAGGGACCAGCAGATTGCATAATAGTTACGTCACTGGACTCTCACATAGTCAACTGTGGTTCGAGTTCCAGACCCAGCAACTCAAAACAAAAAATGAGCAAACAAAAAACTTTTTTTTTTTTGGAGAGATTTTCACTGTAGGGCGCGTGCGCTCGCCAGACAGAGAGAGACATAGAGACAGAAAGCGAGAAATCACCCCCCAGGGGGGATGGTCACGCCGTAATCCCTTCTCCTCCATTCTCCTCTGGGGATCTTGGGCACGCACGCACACGCGCCCGGCGTGAGTTTTAAGCCACCGGGTCCGGGACACGAACCGCGGGCGACTACGTGGGAGTCCAGCGACATAGCCATTATGCTAACTGCTGGTTCCCTCTTTTCTCCTTTTTCATCATCTTTGCAGTGTGTTCCTTCCTTGCTTGCTTCTCTCATCCCTTCCTCTATTCCTTTTTCTTCTCTCTTCCTTTCTTTTTTCCTTTTTTCTCTCTCTTTCTTCCTTATCTTTCCAAAGGCCTTCTCATCCGGCAGAAATGGTGCTAAATGGTGGCTGTGCAGTTCTTTAGGGCTGAGAAGGACAGTCCACGGCACCAGGCCTCAAGTCAAGCCAGGCTACAGGGTGAGAACCCAGGACTGCCCTGGGGAAACGCTATACCTCCTCCTACTGCCTGGGCTGTCACAGCTCCAGCGCACACCTGCTCCTCCCAGCCCTCACCCCTCCTGCATTTCTGCACCTGACAGGCCAAAAGCAAACAAGGTTGTTTGTTCCTCTCCTCCCGGAATGCACGGGGGCACAGAGGAGGTGCTATATATGCTAACAATACATCGCACTCCACCGTTACCTAGCGTTTCCTAACTTTTTCTTATGTATGCTGCTTTTAAGACTTTCTCTGAAATCCTGTGCTCTCCAATTAGACTGAAGTCAACAAACATTATTTGTTTGAGGCCTGCTCTGTATGCTGGGTTTTATGAGGGCTACAAAGAGTACTGAAGAATACAGGCTGCCCACTGGGCACTCGTAGTCTCATAGAGGGGGTGGAGGGAATGGACTGAGTGACTCGTCCACAAGTAACTAAGGAAACTGCCAGACTAAACGACAGATCCCATCGGAGTATGAAGGACAGAGACTAGTGATAACTTCAGTGGTCCAGGAGTGCTCCTTGGAGGAGACTTTCTTCTGCAGAGACCTCCAAGGAGAGGATGCCGTCCAAGGCGTGGGACTGGGTGAGACCATGTAGAGAGAAAATACTGCAGAGGAGAGAGGGGAGACAATGGACCTCCTGGGGACTCCCTCTAAGGCTGGGCAAAGGCAGAGAAAGGGTTGATCAGAGAGAAAGGACAACCAGGGCGAATAACCCTCATGCAATGAGACTATTATGATTTCTCAACTTAGAGCACTTCAGAGCTGGTTGGGACCCTGGTAGCAAACTAGTCAAAGCCATTTCTTGTACCGAAAGGAAGGCCATTAAAGGCCCAGGAGATGAGGAGTGATTTGTCCAGAAGACAAAACTCAGCCCAGGACTCTGAACCTCTAGCTCATTCTTCTCCTACACGTGTGACAATGCAAGCCTGGCTTCGCAGCTTATTTATCTTTGCATCCACCACCCATCCCTACCATGGTGCTTAGCATGGGGTAGAGATACAAATGTGTTGAGCTGAATTCCTGTGCTCCCCTACGCCTTCAGTTCCTGAAGAAAGACGACTAATTCTCCCCTGGATGCTTCTCCTACCACAGGCCCCGTGCAAGGTGCACACTCGTGTAGTTTTGTTAATCCCCACAGTCATGCTGCTCGTCCCTTTTTACAGATGTGGAAACTGGATCTTGGACAGCTACGTGATTTGTTTTACAGCCAGTGAACTGCCAGGATTCAAACCCAGGTCTGTCTGACTATACGTCCCATGATGAGAGTATCCACTTAAATGACCAAAATGGAATCAAATTGATTTTCCCTCTTGTACTCACAGTCCTTAGAAGAGAAAAACGTGTATTTTCCTTGGGTGCTGAGTAGGAGATAAGCTGTAGTGTAAGAGCGTATATGAAAGTAAACTTTTAAGGGCTAACTAGTTTTAACTTCTCATAAGTAACTAAACTTCTAACACCAGCAGAAGTGGTGAACATGAGTCCCTTTTCAAAAATCACCACCTACCTTAGGCTCCTCTATGGCATCCTTGCCATGCAAACCTGGTCTGAGGGTCAGGGGCATTGTCAAAATGGACAGATACAAAGAGATTTGAGTTATGGTGTGTGGCCTCTCTGAGACATTTCTCTGCTCAGAGAAAAGTAGCGTCTTGCAGGTAGATGTTGGGTGGTAGCACAAGAACAGGCTTGTCACGGGTCCTGCATATCAGCCCACACCTTCCTTCATCCCCTGTAACATATATAGTTATATATAACATATGTAATATATTGTTTTAGAGATAGGGTCTTGCTCTGTTGCCCACGCTGGCCTCACACTCATGATCCTCCTGCCTCAGTCTCCTGAGTAACTGGGATTTACAGGAACGACTGTGCCCAGCTCTCTGCAAACTATTTAGGGCTCTTCCATGGGTGGGCTTCTAAGGTTGTTACCAAGCCTTTGCCACCCCCTGCTAAGGCTGGGAGGTTGATTCCCAGAGGAGAGCAGGTGGGGGTGGGGCGCTGGAAGTCCGGGGAAACCTCTTTATCCAGGCAGGCCAGGTGCAGACTGGGCCCGCCGGGAGTCTAAGAGTGCCATGAGACTCTGCTGGCTGTTTGTTCAGCACCGAAATGAGGTTCCTGTGAGGAAGTTTGTATCCAGCTAACTTGTTTGCAGTTCACACTTGCATGGAGATCTGCCCCTCGGAGTCCTGGCTTCACACATAGGGGTGGGCATGGGAAGGGGGAGCACAGGCTGAACTCAGAGTCCCCGGACTCCAGAGAATAACCTGGGAAAGTCAACCTTCACGAGCTCTTGCAGAGGAGAGAGGAGGGTTGGGTCCCACTGGAAATAGCCTGAGATGGTCAGAGGTTCAGGCCTGCCTCCCTCTTTTTCTGAGAAGAGCCTTGTGGAGACTTGAGCAATGGAGAATCCTGGGTCAGGCATTGTTTAGACTTTGGCTTCCTCACCCATCAAGAGAACTCCCTAACGAGGCATAAATGATCCTAACTCTGGCACCCAACTCGGAGATGACGGCTTCATTCCTCCATTCGTCTGGGGTGTAGCCAGGGCGTCAGGAGCTGGAAAAGCTTCCCGGGTAATTCTATTGTACTTACTGTCAAGGCTGAGGACTCACTCTAGAGGCTACGAGCTCCTTCAGCCTTAATGTGCCTTAATCCCAGGGCGAGGTCTGCATGTGTGCCCAGTGTATTTCTTAAGCTACCGGCCCCAGGACTCCATGGCCAACTCCATGTAGTTGGCCATGTAAGATCCAGCTGCCTTAACTACCATGCCACTAGCTGGCCTGGATTCTGTATTGAATATATTTTTTGGAGCTGCTTCTAGGAACTAGTGTACAGGGACCATACTTGGAGCAGCAAGGTTCTGTTCTTGCGTTTGATTCTTCATTCAAATTGTCCTCGTTGCTCAAGGGAAGGAGCAGAGCCTTGGCTCAAGCTTCCTGTTCCTGTTCCACTAGCCCATCTTTTTCTACCATCTTACTTGGTAAGTGATCAACAGACCTCAAAGCTTTTCTGACCAACGTCAGTCCTGTAGGCCTTCTCGGAGTCTAAATGAACAAAACTAACCCTTAACTCTATCTGCTGTCAGTCTTTTTATTTGTAAAAAGTTTTTATTGTTAAAAAGTTCAAAAAATTGTGGGAACCAGCAGTTAGCGTAATGGCTATGTCGCTGGACTCCCATGTAGTTGACCGCGGTTTGCGTCCCGGACCCGGTGGCTTAAAACTCACGCCAGGCGCGTGTGCGTGCGTGCTCAAGATCCCGAGAGGAGAATGGAGGAGAAGGGATTGCGGCATGACCATCCCCCCCTGGGGGGGTGATTTCTTGCTTTCTGTCTCTATGTCTCTCTGTCTGGCGAGCGCACGCACCCTGCAGCAAAAAACCTCTAAAAAAAAAAAAAAAGTTCAAAAAATTGGAACCAGCAGATGGCGTAATAGTTACATCACTTGACTCCCACATAGTGGACTGCAGTTTGAGTCCTGGACCCCGCAGCTTAGAACTCACCCCAGGTGCATGTTGCATGTGTGCCCAAAATCCCAAGAAGGGAACAGAGAAGAAGGGATTATGGCGTAGCCATTCCTCCTGGGAAATGATTTCTCACTTTCTGTCTCTCTGTCTCTCTCTGTGGTGAGCTGCATGTACCCTATAGCAAAAGTCTCTAAAAAAAAAAAGTTTGGTAATTTTTTTTAATAATCAGCATTCAAAAGTTTCAAAAAGTTTCAGCCTCTGTGTGCAGTTGGTAGCTACTGCACTGCAGTACCGGAAGCCATCTGGCAGACCAGGTTTAGGTCCCCAGCCTAGCAGACCCGAAATATGCTGGGGCCTGTACATGTGCCTAAGATTCTGACAAGCCGAAAGACTGGGGGAAGGGCATCAAGATGTGACCAGACCCTGTCAAGGGTGCCTCTCTATCTCTCTCTCTCTCATGCACATATATGCTCTTTATCATAGTTCTGTTATTTTTTTAGAGAGATTTTTGCCTTAGGGTGTGTGCACTCACCGAAGAGACAGACAGTGAGAGGGAAAGTGAGACATCGACCCCTAGGGGGAGTGGCCATGCTGCTGTCCTGTCTCCTCCATTCTCCCCTCAGGATCTTGTGCATGCACACACATGCGCCCGGCATGATTTTCAAGCCACCAGGTCTAGGACTCAAACTGTAGTGGATAATGTGGGAGTCCAGCAACATAACCCCTGCGCCATCTGCTGACCTCTCTATCATGAGGTTTTTTAAAGAAGAAAGTTTCAACAAGATTCTTGGGTATATATGTCTCTCCACAGGTCTTTTCAGGGCAGGCAGTAGGTAGTCTGGAGGAGGGGAGGGGTGGTTGGTTATCAGTTTAGTTTGGGTATACTGAGTTTGAACTGTCAGAGAAATATATAGTGGTGACATCTGAGAAGTGGGATAAGAGAAGATGCCTGGACTGAAGGTAGATTTAAGAGCCATCTGCAAGTGAGTTCTAGTTTGAAAAGAAAAATGTGGAGGCCAGCAAGTGGCATGGTGGTTGGGGCAATGGAGCCTCGCATGGCCAATCACAGTTCAAGTCCTGGACCTGGTGGCTTGAAACTCACGCCGGGCACGTGTGCGTGTGTGCCTAAAATCCCAAGAGGACAATGGAAGAGAAGGGATTACGGTGTGGTCTTTCCCTCTGAAAGGTGATTTCTCGCTTTCTGTCTCTCTGTCTCTCTCTGGTGAGCACTAGCGCTCTATAGCAAAAGTCTCTCAAAATAGAACAAAAGAAAGAAAGAAAGAAGGAAGGAAGGAAAGAAAGAAGAGAAAGCAAGAAAATAGTAATGAATGAGATCAAAGATGGGGAAGAATTGGTCAAGCGGGGAGACAAGTGGGCTGAGCCGCCAAAATCAGGGAGTCATCAGTGGGTCTATCAGGCGAGCAACGGTTTTCCTCCCCTTCTTTTAAAACTATAATAAAATATTTTAAACATGAGGAAAGTTACAGATAAAAATATATTTAAAAAACCTACCCTCCAACTTTATTGAGTGTAGTTTTTGCTAATTTATTTATTTATTTTTAGAGAGAGATTTTTGCTATAAGGCACTTACGTGCTCATGGAAGAGACAGAGAAACAGAAAGCAAGACATCACTCCCCAGGGGCATGGTCACGCCACAATCCCTTCTCTTCATTCTCCTCTCAGAATTTTGGGCATGCATGCACATAAGCCCAGTGTGAGTTTTAAGCCATCTGGTCTGGGACTAGAACCACAGTCAACTACGTGGGAGTTCAGTGACATAACTATTATGTCATCTGCTGATCCCTTATTTATTTATTTTTAAAAATAAAGTAAAAGCACATTACGACACCTATGGAGCCTCTTTGTACCTCTCTCCAAGTCCTGTTCACTGACTGACGTTGACTCTGAATCTAATTTGTTGTTAACATTTCCAGTCATGGGTTCTTACAATTTTTTCATATTTATTGATCCATCAGTAGCATATAGAAGAGTTTTGTATGCTTTTTAAAAAGAATTATTTACTTAATTTTATTTGTTGTTATTATATATTTATTATTATTTTTTTAGAGGTTTTTGCTATAGGGTGTGTGCGTTTGCCAGAAAGACAGAGAGAGACAGAGACAGAAAGTGAGAAATCACCCCCCAGGGGGGAAGGCCATGCCGCAATCCCTTCTCCTCCATTCTTCTCTCAGGATCTTGGGCACGCACGCACACATGCCCGGTGTGAGTTTAAGCCACTGGGTCCGGGGCTCAAACCCCAGTCGACTACATGGGAGTCTAGCGACATAGCCTTTACGCTAACTGCTGGTCCCTATTTGTTGTTATTATTATATGACAACCCAGCGTGAGTTTTTTTTTTTTTTTTTTTTTGAGAGAATTTTACTATAGGGCACGAGCACTCACCAGACAAAGAGAAACAGAGACAGAAAGTGAGAAATCACCCTCCAGAAGGGATCGTCACACCACAATCGCATGCACACGTGCCCAGTTTGTTTTTAAGTTGCAGGGTCCACGACTTGCACTGCGGTCAACTCTGAAGGAGTCCAGCAACATAACCATTATGCCGTCTGCTGGTCCCCCTGGTGTGAGTTTTAAGCCACTGGGTCTGTGACTAATGATAATGTGGGAGTCCAACAATGTAGCCATTATGTCATCTGTTAGCCCCACAGCACTATAACTTACACTATGTGTCTTAGTCTGTTACTGTGTTGCTAACAGAAATGTCTCAGACTGAGTGATTTATAAATAGAGATTTATTCAGCTCATAGTTTGGAGGTCCAAGGTCCAGGGACAAATTTCTGGTGAGGCTACAGCATGGGGCAGGGCAGGATCTTAGCAGAACACCTGTCTGTAAGTTGCTCTTGGTTCTGGTCTGTAACCATGTGGCCCTCCTAGCCCATTTCTTCTCTTTATGTACACACCAGAACTCAAGCACGGGGCCCACCCGAATGACTTTATCACACCCAAAGACCCCATTCCTTCTCCCTAAATATGAGTCAGAGTTCTCTAAGAAGACAGAACCAGTAGGGAAACAGCTCATGGAATTATGGCAGCAGAGGGGTCCAACACCAGGCTATCTGCAAACCAGGGATCCTAGGTTTCTGGTAGCATGGTTCAGTCCAAGTCCCAAGGCCTCAGGGGCAGGGAAGCTGGTGATGTAAGTCAGCTGAGGTTGATAGCCTGAGAACCTGGGGCCACTGGTGTGCCTGGAGTCTAAAGGTAGATGAGCCTTGAGTCCTCACAACCAATAGAATGGGGAAAAAATAATCTGTCCTGTCTCTTTTTCTCTCCCTTTTTTTCTTTTAAGTGTGTGTGTATGTGTGTGCATGCATGCTATAGGTCACATGTGCTTGCTGGGCCATGCCACAATCCCATCTCTTCCATTCTCCTTCTCCCGAGCTTTTGGGCACACACATACACATGATCCTGGTGTGAGTTTAAGCCACTGGGTCCGTGACTCAAACTGTGGTTGACCATGTGGGAGTCCAGTGACGAAACCATTATGCCATCTGTTGGTCCCTGTCCTGTTCTCTCTCTCTTTTTCCTTTTTTTTTTTTTTTAAAGAGAGATTTTTGCTTTAGGGCATGTACCCTCACCAGAGAGAAACAGAGACAGAAAGCAAGAAATCACCTCCCACGGAGGATGGCCACACCACGATCCTTTCTCCTCCATTTTCCTCTCAGGATTTTGGGCGTGCACACATGCGCACAATCCCCAGCATGAATTTAAGCTGCTGGGTCCCAGACTGGAACTGTGGTTGACTACATGGGAGTCCAGTGATGTAACCATTACACCATCTACTGGTCTCTGTGCTGTTCTCTCTTCAGAGACCCATTCGTATTCTGTATTTATTCTCTCACGCCCTCGGGTGATTGAATCATGCTGGCCAGCATGAAGGACAGATCGCCCAGATTCATGCTATCTCCTCTGAAAACACCCCCACAGACACACAGAGTGGTGCTTCGTTAGGTTCTGGGTATCCCTTAGTCCAGTCAAGTTGCCACCCAAAACTAACCATCACACCATGTTAGTGGACATTTGGATTGTGTCCAGTGCTTGGTTATTGGAACAATGCTGCAAGGGACAGCACCTACTGCTCAGGGCTAGCGGCCACCCTCAGGCAGTTCTGGAGGCTGGAGATCTTCAGGGATGTCAGAGCTTCAGGGACCTCCATTTATGAAGCTGCTACCTGCTGGATATGGCAAAACTGTAGCAGAGAATCCTCACCACAGCCTGTGACAAATCATCAATCCCAACACAAGGCTTGGGACCAGCAGATGGCACAATGATTACATTGCTGGACTCCCACGTTGTTGACCGCAGTTCGAGTCCCGGACCCAGAGGCTTAAAACTCACATCGGTTGTGTGTGCGTGCATACTCATTCTCCAGGAGAATGGAGAAGAAGGGATCGTGGCGTGGCCATTTCCCCAGGGAGTGATTCCTTGCTTTCTGTCTCTCTGTCTCTCTGCCTCTCTGGGGAGTGCATGTGCCTTATAGCAAAAATATCTCTCTAAAGAAAAAGAAAAAGCAAGGCTCACAAGGTGAGTGACTAGTCCAGGCTACACAGCTAGTAAGTGGCAGGAGGGACAGGCACCTTGTCTTGACCCAGGCTTCCCTGGCCCTGACCCTGCATTGTCCCTCCTTCCCCAGAGAACACACAGCCTTAGCTCCCCTCTTAGAGCCGCAGCTCTGGGGGAGCTTCCTGGGCTGGTGCTCCCCTGTTGACCAGCGGCACTCCTGGCCGTGGTGCTCACCCACTCACTCCTGTCTGTGAGTGCTTGCTGCCTGGACAGCTCTGCTGGAGACAGAAAGGAAGACTCGCCACCCTGCCCACACAGAACCAGGTCTGCGCCTGCTCAGGGAGTCCAGGTTCAGGGGACGCAGGACCCGGTTTTCTCGGCCTCCACACAACTCCTGGCACAGTGCCCTGGAGAATTTAAGTCCTGCTATTACGGTTTGTAGAACTGTGGACTTGTCAGGACACCCGAGCCCCAGTCCTGCTGCGTGATGCAAAAACGTCCCTCAGGTCCTTAGAAGTGTGATGAGGGGCTGGCAGGTGGGCTGGTGGTTAAGGCTCTGGACTCCCACAAGGCCAACCACAGTCCAAGTCCCAGATTTGGCAACTGGCTTCCTCACTTTCCCTTTTTCTCTCTCTGTCCCTCCCTTGACAAATCAAAAAAATAATAAAATAAGGGACCAGTAAATGGCATAATGGTTCTGTTATTGGACTCGCATGTAGTTGACCGTGGTTTGAGTCCCAGACCTGGTGGCTTGAAACTGACACAGAGCACGTGTGCGTGCTTTCCCAAAATCCCAAGAGGAGAATGGAGGAGAAGGGACTGTGGCATAGCCATACTCCTGGGGAGTGATTTCTCGCTTTCTGTCTCTGACTCTCTCCATCTCTCCAGCAAGTGCAGGCATCCTATAGAAAAAAAGTCTCTCAAATAAAAAAATAAATAAAATATTTTTTTAAGAATTATTTTATTTAACTTTATTTATTGTTATTATCGTTATTATTTTTCAGTTTGACCAGAGAGAGACAGAGAGAGAGAGGAAGTGAGAAAGCAAGCCACCAGGTCTGAGACTTGAACCATGGTCGGCCATGTGGGAGTCCAGCGCCTTTAACCACCATGCCACTTGCTGCCCCCCCCACTTTTTTTTTTTTGGAGAGGTTTTTTTCGCTATAGGGCGCGTGCACTTGCCAGACAGACAGAGAGAGACAGAGAGACAGAAAGCGAGAAATCACCCCCCCAGAGGGGATGGTCACACCGCAATCCCTTCTCCTCCATTCTCCTCTCGGGATCTTTGGCACGCACGCACACGTGCCCAGCATGAGTTTCAAGCCACTGGGTCCGGGACGCGAACCGTGGTCGACTACGTGGGAGTCCAGCGACATAGACATTACGCCAACTGCTGGTTCCCTCATTTTTTTTTTTTTAAAGAAGTGTGATGAGAGTGTCAGTTCTGAGCCCATAAAAAGACATATGTTGTTTTTAAGTGCCTGCCCTTCCTGGGGCTGGGGGAAAGAGCTCCTGGCTGCGGATGGTGAAGGAGAAAGATCTAAAGGGGGGTTGCAAAGACTAGAGAGTGGCGGGGCCACCACCTGGGTGCGCTCCTGGAGGCCGGCATTGGGGCATTAGGGCCTACGGTCCCAGGCTGGGTGGGTAAGGCGAGAGGACTTGGCCTAAATCCTTGGCTGCTCTGCTGGGAGCCTGAGCCTTTGATTCAGGTTCTAGCAATGACGCAAAAACGCCCCTGGACGTGTGTGTGCAGGCGGGTGTGTGCGTGTGCCTGGGCGCTTGTCTTTTTCGCGGCGGACAGCAGGGGGCGCCTACAGACCGCACGATGCTGGCGCCCAACTTCCTCTGCTGATGGCGGGGTCAGAAGGAACCCCGGGGGTCTCAGCAGTCCAGGCGAACTCGCAGTTGAGGACAGTGGGGGGCGAATAAGGACGAGTGGGGTGAGCAAAAGGTGGGGAGTGGGCTCTTTCACTGGAGCCTAGGAGTAGGATAAACCTGGTTTACAGACCCCGCTGAAGCAAAAGGAAAAGCTAGCTAGAGGAGCTTTGTGTTCCTAGGGCATGACAGGGTGGCAGGGGAGGGAAGGGGGGACGCTGTGTGGAGGCCCAATGACCTCTCCTCTCGTGCTGGTAGAGTCCATGCTTCTTAACTATGGGAGAAAAGCAAGCATTTCCATCTGCCCTGGGGGGGTGATTTCTTGCTTTCTTTCTCTTGTCTCTCTCTTTCTGGCAAGTGCACCGCCCTATAGCAAAAAAAAAAAAAAAGAAAAAAAAGAAAAGAGAAGACAAGCAAGCAAGCATTTCCCACCCTCACTCCCGTATCCCTCCAGGTCACTTACAGGAGTCCAAACAGATCACTAAGGAATTCAGAGGGTGAAAACGAGTGCACAGAGGAAGAAGGGCTGGTTTGGTCAGATCAGAAGTTGCAAAAGCAGGAGAAAGAACTTCTAACAGCTCCAAGAAGACAGCTATTTACAAAGTGGCTTTGTCTTCCAAGAGGCAGAAGAGGGTATCAGAGGAGCCAGTCAGAGTGAGACATGAGTGGGAGGCACCCCTGTGTCACTCCTTAGGGGTCCAGTTCACACAGGTGCCCCAGGGGCCAGCGTACTGCCCTTTCAAGCCCTGGCATGTGTCTCTGGGTTGCAGGAACATTAACCCCTGGCCAAACTTCCCAGCTTAATTAGAACAAGGAGACTGTCTTTGAAGGAAGAGGGATAAGGCTAGGGACCCAGAGATGGCATTAGCTATTAAAGTTGCTCACAGACCCTTTGAGCCAGAGAACTGGAGGGTTTACTGGAGGAAGACCCCTGGGTGCGCTGTGCCTTCATGGTTGGGCAGGATTGGGATCCTCTGAGAAGCTCTAGTAAAGGCATGTGTGTAGGGATGGTTGGTGCTTGGGCAAGGGGAAGGAGCACGGTTTAGGGCAAGGAGGAAAGGGCAAGGCAGAAGCCTCTCTAGCTGGGATGTGGAGGAGGCCAGGGTGGTAGTGAGTCCTCCAGCTCCCGGAGGAATCCTAGACTGTCCTCTGGTCAGGGAGCCCTGAGAGACCAGGTTTAAGACTCAGACACGTGCCCTGGGCTTGCTGGGAGCCTGTCAAAGGCTCAGACTCCCACCAGAGCAGCCAAGGGTTTAGGCCAGGTCACCGCCCCCCCAACCCCAGCCTGCTGCTGTCAGCCCCCAACAGCACCCAGTTGGTGGCCCGTCTCTCTCCAGGCTTTGCAAACCCCCCTTTGGATCGTTCTCCGTCACCATCTGCAGCCAGGAGCTCTTCCCCCAGCCCCACTGGGCAGATGGGGAACTAGAGGGCAGAGCGGAGGGACAGGGCCAGGCCTAGGGGACCGGACCGAGGGGACCGAATCTGTCTTCCTTCTTTCCTTCCTCGGTCCTTTCCTCGTCCTCGCGATCCCAGTCTCGCCTTCTTCCTGTGCGCTACTCTCTTTCCTCGCTCTCCTTTCTTGCTCTTTTGTGCCAGCTCAGTTATTTTGAAGGAAGAGGGACACGGAGTTGGGCCTGCACGTGCCTGTTTTTTACAGCAAAAGCGCACAGTCTGTAACATTGAAGGGAAGAGAAAAGCCCATCGCTCCCAGCCGGTGTCTGCGCCCTCCAAGTCGCCCCCACGCACCCTGGCCCGGGCCGGAGCGTCCCCTGGGGCTCTAGCGGGGGGCCGGTGCAGGGGTAGGGGCCAGGGCCGCCCCCGCCTCCTCACCAGGCGCTGTCACGACCAGGCCTCCGCCGCTGCGCGCGGGATCCGGGGCCGCGGAACGC
>NW_006159809.1:4924841-4932406 GCF_000334495.1 Tupaia belangeri chinensis
TGATTAGCGCGGGAGCCGCGGGCTCAGCCCTGCTCCCCAAGGACCTCCCCCACCCCCACCCTGGGCCGGGGGTTGGGGGCTGTCAGGATGCCCGCCCCTTCTCTGGCCGAGGTCCTTCCTGACTCCTAGGCGAGAATGTCCCTGGAAAGGACATGGAGATTGCCAGGGAAAGGTGGAGGTGGGAGAGGAGTGGAAATGGCACATTTGCAAAGGGAACCCAGGCCAGGCAGACCCCAGGCGAATAGAGGCGGGACCCCAGAGCACGCTGTCCTTACCGGTGAAGGAGAGGGCAGAGGGCTCATGCTGACTTCACTGTGTAACTGGAGGTTGGGAGGTCCCCAGTCACCCACCCAAACCTTCCTCAAGGCCCTTCCCCAGAAGGGCCAGGGCCTCAGGACGCTCTCGTTAGGTCTCCCATTCACTGAACTGGGTGGAAGCCGTGCAGAATGCCAAGCGCTCCAAGCTGGGAATCAGACGTGGTCTATTCCACAAGCAGCGAATGAGATGCCAGTGCAGGAGAAGAGAGGAATGGGGTGCTAGGGGAGTCCTGGGGGGGCAAACCCATTGGCAACTGCGGCAAGACCCCGTTGCCACCTGGGATGAGTTTAGTGTCGTCCCTCCCTCTTCTCAGCTTTCCGTCCAGGCCTGAGTCTACACCCCTTCCTTCTTCCAGAATAGCAGTCCCAGGCCAGGACATCCAAGTCTGTGCCTCCTGAGAGGACCTCCCTGTCCTAGGTCCACCAGTCAAAGTTTGGCTTCTTTCTACAGGGGCGAGGCCTGGTTCTGTGGCCCTTCAGGTCCATGGGGGCCTTCTCTGACACCCTGAGTCCCAGGGAAGAAAGGCTGGAGGTGGGAAAGAGGCCGGGCCAGGGGAAGAACACAAGCAGAGATGGAGGAGAAAAAGCAGGCTTCTGGCTAAGAGGCCTTCATAGCAAACTAGGACCTCATGCCTGGTGTCTCCCCTTAATACTTAACTTGTGCCATCCCCCGAGCACGAATTGGTGTGTGTTCCTTCTCATAGGGTGGACTAGGGTGAGCACACGTTAAGGAGGCGTTCCTGCTCGAGGCTCAAGGGCAAGGCTAGCACCTGAGAGCAGAGCCTCCTTCAGTGTTGCACCCTGGGTGCCTCCTGGCCTCACCCTAGCCCCAGGCCTGTCCTTATCACTCCTGAGAGCCCTCCCCTGGCCCAGGGTAGCTCCAGTCACTGTGCACTACCTGCTGATTTGCCTCAGAGCCCCCCAGCCCCTGACGTCATGCTCACCTTCACTTGGTTGGTGCAGAAGGTCTCCCAGGGAGAGTCAGCACTACAGGGACCTTGTCCCTCGGAGTCACTACCCACAGCAGTAGTGGACAGTGAGTCCGGAGCAAAGGGAGCAATACCCTGTATCTCCCACCCTCCTCTCCCCCCAAGGTTGCCCTCTAGACACAGCTGGCTGCAGTGGCCACTCCTGTGCTGCTTGCTTTACCTCGGACCCTGTTTAATTCGCGGGCCATCCATCTGAGCACGAATTGATGTGTGTTCCTTCTCATTGTCTGATCCTAAGCCCTGCTTCTCTCTCCATCCAGATGTCCAGCTCCTTGAGGGCAGGGACCAAGCCTGAATTCCTTATCTACCCTGTGGCATTCAGCCCAGGTGGGCCTCTGTATACGCTGTAGGTGAACACCCTGCTCCTTGGCCCCATCTGAGGACTTCAGGCCGACAACCCTTTCCAAAGTGTTATTTCTGGTTGAGGAAAGGGAGATTTAGGCCACGTGTTCCTACAGGGACAGAGCTGGGCTGAAACCAGGGCTGCGAATCCCAGGAGCCTCTCTGTGCATAGGGTGTGCCGTTTCCTCCCCCTCTCAGTGATCACATCAGGCCGATTTTTTTTTTTTTTGAGAGATTTTCGCTATAGGGCTCGTGCACTCGCCAGACAGACAGAGAGAGACATTAGAGACAGAAAGCGAGAAATCACCCCCCGGGGGGATGGTCACGCTGCAATCCCTTCTCCTCCATTCTCCTCTCAGGATCTTGGGCACGCACGCACACGCGCCCGGCGTCAGTTTTAAGCCACCGGGTCCGGGACGCAAACCGCGGTCGACTATGTGGGAGTCCAGCGACATAGCCATTACGCTAACTGCTGGTTCCCGATAAGGCAATTTTGAAGACAGTACTCAGCTCCCAGGTCGCTCAGCCTCTCATGGCCACCCACTATGATGAATGGGGCAGTGCACCTGTGAACTGGGAGGGAGCATGTATGAAATCTGCTGGTGCATGTGTGGGGGTGTCTGCTGTATATGGATGTGTGTGTGGAGTCAGCTAAAGGTGTGCAGGGATTCTGTTGGGTGTGAGTGTAGGTGTGGGCAGAGTATGTGTGTGTCCTGAGGGTGGGTGTGTATGTAGTGTCTCCTGGGTCGTGTGCGTGCTTTTATAGTGTTTGCTAAGACTGAGGGTAAGTGTACGTGTATGGGGGGTGTCTGCGGTGTGTGTGGTGCTGACTGGGATGCACGCGTGCAACGTCTACCTTGTGTGCACGGAGGTGGCTGGTTACCTGAAGGTGCATCATGACGCTGTAAAACGCCTAGTGTTACCCCAACCCCATCCCCAGATGCCGTGCCTGGCCAGAGGCTCCTACCCCTTAGAGGCAAGCAGAGAGGGTCTGGAAAGTCTAGTATCTCAGGTCAGAAAGCTGAGGGGCAGCAGTGACTGCTGTGGCCAGGGCCATGGAGACCCAGGCAGGGACACGTGCTGCAATAGGAGGACAAAGGCCAGTACCTGGAGGCCTTGAATCCTCCTGAAGACAGATGCAAGGCCCCGTGCACCACACAGATCCCAGGCAGGGAGAAGGATGGGCATGTCAAATCCGGGTCTCAGTACAGACAACACTCAGGCCAGGACAATTCGGAAGAAGAGCCCTGGGAGAAGGTTGAGCTCAGATGGCTTGGGGAGGAGGGAGAGAAAAATAAGCCATCTCTAAAGGGCCAAGTTAGGCCATGTGGCATCCTTTCGAGCAGAGGCAATCCCACACCAGGACATAGGCCTCAGTGGAAGGAGCAGGTGCTAAATCTCAGCCCCATTGGCCCCCTGGCTGGGTGCTCTTGTTTAGTGTACAACCCGCCCGACAGTACATGGTGACCCCGCAGCTTGTCCTGGGAACCTGTGATCTTCTGCTACCTCTAGGGCTGGCAGAGGACTGGGGAGGGGGTGGGCACTGAGCAGAAGAGGGTATCTCTTCAAGCTTCGGAGGAGAGAAAAGGCTGGCTGAGAAGGGGCTAGCTATGGAGCAGAATAGTTGGAGGCTTGTTGGCTGGGCTTAACTTTTTCCTGGATCCTGAGCTTTGCAGTGAATGGGAGTTCAACAGACACCAGCAACCCAGAACTGTCTGCTGTCAGAGCACTGGAGTAGCCATGCCTCAGCCACCCCGAGAACTATGATGACAGAGAAGACACCACAGCAGAGGGAGGGTGGACCAGCAAGGAGTCTGAAAGAGGAAAGCGGAGAACCCTCCCAAACAGGAACTGGGATGGTGGAAATGACCCACTAACTAGATTTGTAACTGCTGATAACTAACTTCTTTCTGGCCTCAATTGGTCATCTGATTAAGATCACTGGAACATGGGCCAGCAGGTGGCACCATAGTTAAGGCATTGGATTCCCGCATGGTTGTCCTAGACCCTGCAGCTTGAAAATAACGCTGTCATGTGTGTACGCATGCTCAAAATCCAGAGAGGATTTGGTCTGTCTGTCTGTCTTCCTCTTTGGCGAATGAGCATGCCCTATGGCAAAAACCTAAAAAAAAAAAAAAAAAAAGATGATTGGAATAAAACAAATTTAATGCTCTTTTCCCTTTGTTAAAAAAAGAAAAAGTTTGGGACCAGCAGTTAGCATAATGGCTATGTCGCTGGACTCCCACGTAGTTGACCGTGGTTCACGTCCCGGACCCGGTGGCTTAAAACTCATGCTGGGTGCGTGTGAGTGCGTGCTCAAGATCCCAAGAGGAGAATGGAGGGGGAACCAGCAGTTAGCGTAATGGCTATGTCGCTGGACTCCCACATAGTTGACTGCGGTTCGCATCCCGGACCCGGTGGCTTAAAACTCACGCCAGGCACGTGTGTGTGTGTGCCCAAGATCCTGAGAGGAGAATGGAGGAGAAGGGATTGCGGCGTGGCCATCCCCCCTGGGTGGTGATTTCTCACTTTCTGTCTCTCTGTCTCTCTCTCTGTCTGTCTGGCGAGTGCACGTGCCCTATAGCAGAAACCTCTAAAAAAAAAAAGTTTATTTCTTCAGAAAGAGAGAAGTGGAGAGAGCTAGCACCTCCAACAAGGTCCCTACACTGTGACCCGATCTACCCTAGTCTCAGCTATCCTGTTACACTGGCATACACGTGCCCACTGGTGTGTATGCCTCAGAGCTTGAACCCGGAACCTTTCCATGTGGTTTCAGAAGCATCACAGAGCATTTTGTTCCCGCCGTGCTGCCACGGCTGGCCATAAGGCTTTGCTCCCTTTGGCTGCAGGCACAGACAGCACGAGCCCGGCCTAGGCTGACTCAGGCTGGCCTTTCACTAGCTCCTGTCCCTGTTCCCAAAGGAAGCTGGTTGGGGGTGTGGAGTGTGGAGTGTGGCTGACTCAGTGTGGCCCATCCCCAGACTGAACACCCGGCTCAGGCCCTCCTCCTGCTGTCTGGAACACCGTGCTCATGTTGAACGCAGATGCGAGGGTCTTGTGGACTTTCAGCTCCAAGAAGGGCTGTGTCTTTAACTCAACGCAAGGGAATTTGGAGCCCACATCTGCAGACTTCCAGTGTGAGATTCTGGGAAACTCCAACTGAACTCTAGGTCTGATGCGGGTAGCATTTCTCTGGGACCATTTCTCTGGTCACTGGGACCTGGAGGACAGAGAAGGGCAAGAGATGGAGAATTCGGGCCTTTGGAGGTCACTGAGAAAGTGGAGAAGGAGGAGGGAGCTAGCAGTTTCCACCTCGGGGAGGGAGGGGGACATGATGAGAGATTTTCACCCCTTCAGTAAAACAAAAACAAAAAAAAATTATTTCTCCTATTTCCTTCTTTGAGATTAATGATAAACTGTCTATCCCCTAAAAGAAAATGATAAAGACTCTAATTTTACTTGGAGGCTTAGAAATGCCATTTCTACGCAAAACAGGGAGCCCATAATCAGACTTGAGCGGGGCAGAGCTTTGATAGAAAATGTGTTTCTCTCTCCCTCTATTTCTTCCCCTCCTTTCCCTCACAAACCAAGATGCCCGACAGCTAAGAACAATGCTCAATAAAGTGAAATAATATTTTAGTCAAAATAGGCCGAGACTGCTCCCAGCCAACTGTAAATTAGCATTTTGAGGGCAAATATGCAGACAATTTGAGATAATGAAGCCTGATTATTCAATCCAATGAATGTTAACTAGGGAGCAGAGGCTCCTCGGCCTTATCTCACTCCCTTCGATTTATTTTTTTAATCGTTTCACATTTGAACTCTTTATTTGTTTCTGTTTTATGCGTCCCCTTCCCCCCTTTGTCTCTCTCTCACACACACAGACACACACACTCTCGGTCACCCTCCATTCTCCCCTCCTCCACTCCTCTCCAGGCTGCCGAAGAGGACTGTCAAAGGGTGTCAGTTTGTCCACCCATCCTGGTCTTGGGGTTGGGGTCAGCAAGCCCCAGGGAGCCCCTCCTATGTGCATGGTCTTCTGTGGAGTTGGGGCGGGGGATGTTGGTGTGCATCAAACAGAAAGATGACTTGTTTCTGTTGGGGACTTAGCGCAGAGCTGGGTGCCGGACATGGAAAAGGGACACATGTTTATAAAGGAACATGTTGGTGAGAGTGGGACATAGGCATGTGGGTGGGTGGGCATGAAATCCCAAATGGGAGAAATGTCTTCGCATTCCTTTGACCCACCCTCCCTGGAAAGTATATAAGGAATCCCCCAGTCTTTAGGGATTATGGAAAACTTAAATTTTCTTCCTGGGCCAGCCAGTTGGCATGACGGTTAAGGTGACTGGTTCCCTTATGACTGCGTGTTTGAGTCCCAGACCCGGTGGCTTGAAAAACACACCTAGCATGTGTGCATGCATGCCCCAAATCCTGAGAGGAGAACGGAGGAGAAGGGACTGCAGCGTGGTCATCCCCCTGAGGGGTGATTTGTCACTTTTTTACTCTCTTTCTCTCTCTCTTTCTCTTTTGCTCTGCCAAGCACACTTGTTCTGCAGCAAAAACTTAAAAAAAATAAAATAAATTCCTTGCAGGCAGGACTGACTGTATACTTTGTGAGGCCTGGTGCAATAGGAAAATGCAGGGCAACTTGTTCAAATGTTATTAAGAACTTCAAGATGGCCATGGCACAGTACCATGGGCCCAAGTGTGGCGAGCTTCTGAGCTCAGGGCTTGGACAAGTGCACAGGTCGCCACTGTGTGCAGCTGGCCCCGGCATCAGCAGCTACGCATCAGAGGTGATGTAGGAAGGTGAGTAAAGAGGGAATGAAGCTGCTCTCAGTTGAGTGGTGCTATTTCTAGGCCTGGGGAGGGTCCCAGCTGCCCAGAGCTAGCTCTTGGAGTGTGTGTGTGGGCATAGGCAGGAACCCCCAGGTCCTGACTAGCCAGCAGCAAAAGTGTTTACCCTGGGAGGTACCTGTTCTCCAGTGCAGAAATGGGACTTCCTCAGAGGTAAGGAGCACAGCTTCCATCTGGATGAGGATCCCCCTCCCAGCCAGCTCCTTTGGCCCTGGCCTTGCACCTTCCTTCGCAAGCCAGCTCCCAGCCTCCTAACTGCACCTCACCGTGTGTGCGGCAGTCTGCTTCCCCGCTCTAGCCAGCTCCTTTGGCCCTGGCCTTGCACCTTCCTTCGCAAGCCAGCTCCCAGCCTCCTAACTGCACCTCTGCTCCCCCGCTCTGCCTCATCCTCAGCATACCAGCTCCCCCAGGCCTCCTGCTCGCCAGTGTCTATTCACCACCTGCCAACTCCTGGTGCCTCTGCTCCTTCTGGGCCCTCCCTGGAGGGTCTTGCTCCAGCCTTCCCTCACCCCTATATTTGGCCTTCCCATCTGTCCTTTCACACACAGCCAGAGCTCATGAGGTGGCCCTTTCCCTGGCGTGCTCTTGGGCAGGTCGCTTCACCTCTCCTGGCCTCCCTGAGAGCAAATGGGGTTGCAGGGGGGTCTGTTTCAGGAGGGGAAGGACGAGATGGAATGAGCTGGTGCAGGTAAAGGCCTGATGCGTGCCACCTTGTGTGAATGTGCATTCTTGTTAGCTCGTCCCCTAAGCTGCAGTCCCTAGGGCCAGGTGCCCTCTCAGAACTTCGTTTGGGTTTGGAGCCCCGCAATACAGTGTCACCTGCGGTCCTAAACTGTCCTCCACCTAATGTGAGTCCCTCCAAGTGCTGTAGTGGACGCTGAAGATGGGCTTCCCTAGCCTCCCATGCTGCTCTCTCTTTCTGTCTGGAGAGGTGGAAACATTACACACTGCATTTCCCAGATTCCCTTGCAGCTAGGATTTGGAAATGAATTGGGTTCCACTGATCAGCTAGACTCATTAAATTTGGAAGGTAGCTGTGAGGCTGATGCTGTCTCTT
>NW_006159809.1:4932437-4964570 GCF_000334495.1 Tupaia belangeri chinensis
TTTCTCCTGAATGGCAAGATTGCAGAGTTTTTGTTTTTGTTTTTTTCCTGCAGGAGATTCCCGCCGTCTATTCTCTAGCCTCTGGAAGTCAGTTAGAAAGGCAAAGGCAGGCCAGCAGGTGGTGTGGTGGTTAAGGCAGCTAGATCCCACATGGTCTCCTGTGTGATTCAGCTCTCAGACCCAGTGACTTGAAAAACATGCTGGGTTGGGAACCAGCAGTTAGCGTAATGGCTATGTTGCTGGACTCCCACGTAGTCGACCACGGTTCGTGTCCCGGACCCGGTGGCTTAAAACTCACGCCGGGCGCGTGTGCGTGCGTGCCCAAGATCCTGAGAGGAGAATGGAGGAGAGGGGATTGCGGCGTGACCATCCCCCCTGGGGGGTGATTTCTCACTTTCTGTCTCTATGTCTCTCTCTGTCTGTCTGGCGAGCGCACGCACCCTACAGTGAAAATCTCTCCAAAAAAAAAAAAAAGAAAAACATGCTGGGTGCATGTGCATGCCTGCCCAAAATCCTGAAAGAAGAAATGGTGAAGGGATTGCAGCATGACAATCCCTCTTGGGGAGGGGGAGGGTCCTTTCTCACTCTCTCTCTCTGGCTCTTTTTGGCAAATTTCTTTTGCCCTTTAACCAAATTTCTTTTCTTTTCTTTTCTTTTCTTTTTTTTTTTTTTTAGAGAGGTTTTTGCTATAGGACGTGTGCGTTCACCAGAAAGACAGAGACAGACAGAGAGATAGAAAGCAAGAAATCACCCCCCAGGGGGGTAAGGCCATGCTGCAATCCCTTCTCCTCCATTATCCTCTTGGGATCTCGGCCATGCACTCACATACTCCCAGCATGAGTTTAAGCCACCGGGTCCGGGACTTGGACCACGGTCTACTACATGGAAGTCCAGCGACATAGCCATTATGCCAACTACTAGTCCCCCAAATTTCTTTTTTTAAAGGCAGACACAGGCAGATGGCATAGCAGTTACATTACTGGACTTCCACATGGCCAACCGCAGTTCGAGTCCCAGACTCAGTGGCTTCAAAATCATGCCAGGTACTTGTGCATATGTGCCCAAGATCCAGGGAGGAAGATGAAGGAGAAGGGATTGTCGTGTGGCCACCTCCCCCAGGTGATTTCTCACTTTCCCTTTCACCTGTGTCTGTGTGTCTGTCTATCTGTCTCTCTCTCCCTGGTGAGCGCACATGCCCAAAGGCAAAAACCTCTAAACAATAAAAATAGGATACAATAAAATAAAGTGAAAGGCAAAGGTGATAGAGGCAATGTGAGCAGCCCTTGAGTCTGGCTTCTTGGTCTAGGTTTAGCAGCTATCGTGGTTTCAAACCCACAGTTCAAGTCGTGGCCTCAGAGGTTGTAGTGCCATGGGGGTCAGTTTAGAATTCTCTTGAAAGTCATTCCTGGATGTTTGGGTTAGAACCCACAATTCTAGCACTTTCAACAATTTTGAAAGTATCTCTTTAATAAATCTCTCCTTGGTTAAAAGTCCCAGAGGGGTTTTCTACGCTGAACTCTGGCAGGCACAGGTGTAAACTGGCCATCTCTTGCTCTTGCACACCCACAGCACAGCGCCCGCATAGGCTGTCCTCTCCCGAAGAAAGTCTCACCTCTCAAATGGGCCAGCCCAGCACCGTGGCCGGCCTCCTAGCCACCTGCCTGTGTGCTGGTCGTTTGCCAGTTTGTGCTTCCCTGACCTTCCCTGCTCTCTAGGGAGCTGACCTCACAAATTACATTTGCTAGGCTGCCTGCCCACTGGTTTCCTGTTGCGTTCACCAATGCAAGGCACGATTATTCATCTTCCAGTTACCTTACCTTTCTCCGTTTTCAGGTCTCCCAACACTCCCACAGCTGCGTGCTCAAACTGAATCCCCTCTAGGTGAGCTACCTGGTCTGAGTGAGTTTTCCTGATCGATGTTCTTCCTTTGTCCTGGCGCAGGGCCACGTCTTCCGTCCTCCAGGGCACAGTCTGTCCCTTCCAAGGCCTGCCTGGCCAGCCTACCCTGGCCCAGCCTACCGAAACATCTGGGCAGACTCCTTCTGGGTCCCTTTCCTCAGCTGGGGAGTGGGGAGTGGGGGAGGAGCCAGGGTGAATGGCAGCTTTCACCAACACCTCACTCTTCTCTTCTCGACATGTTTACTCACAGGCTGTCTAGGAAGTGAGAATCCTCCCTAATGGATGTTTCACCCAATTAAATAATTAACTCGGAGTGTTGCTAAGCATCCCCAGCTAACATCTTCCAGTCCTCAAGGCTCCCTCATGCCAGGCTGTGGCTGCTGCCAGCCAGGCCCTGGCCAGTGCTGAGAGGCTGGTGGGAGGAGTCGGGGTGGGAGGGTGCCCCACTGTTCCTGGGGTAGGATGAGGGAAGTGAATGCTCCGGAGACAGAGGGCAGGAGGATATTTAGGCCAAGGAGTCTGAGACTCCCTGGAGGGCGTACTAGAATCTTCTACAGCCTTTCAGTTGATAGTATTTTGAGGTTTACCTCTCTCCTCATTTTCCCCATATCCCACTGCAGAGTCCTCATTCCTTCATGGTAGGGGAAAGAATGAGAGGAGGCTTCTTCCTCAGGTCTGGTCTCTAGTTATGGGGTGGCAGCTGGGCTATTCTCCTCACCGGACACTAACCGTGTTGTGATTCATTCATACTGTGGAATATCACTCAGCCCTTTAGAAGAATGAAATACATTTATGTATCTGGGCGAGAGAAGATCTTTAAGACATTGTAAAGTGAGCAAAAAACTGCAGAGGACAGCACATGCAGTTTAATTATTATAAATAAAAATAAGGTGCACACGTACACATGCACTTTATCTGTGGAGAGAGGCCTGGGACTAGACACACAAGATTATTCCTAGGGGTGACCTCTGTGCCCGGGAATGGGGTGGAGAGAAGGCAAGTGTTTCTGCTTTAATCTCTGCACCCCTGAGATGCGTGACTCTTACAGCATGTGTTCTTTTAAAATATATATATATTATTATTATTTCTTAATTTGGTCAGAGAGTGGCAGAGAGAGAGGGAAAGTGAGAAAGCAAGCTGCTGGGTCTAGGACTCGAACTGTGGTCAGCGATGTGGGAGTCCAGCACCCCAACCACCTGCCACCTGCCAGCCCCTAACATGTGTTCTTATATCCCTACTATATTTAAAACAAAATGCAGTGAGGAATATACTATAAAAAAAAAAGGAAAGAAAGAACTATGTCTGAAAAATGGCATAGAGGATGATGTGGTAGTTTGTGGTAGTTTGAATAAATTGAAGAAAATAGATTCTCAACCCTAGGATTTAGGATTTAGTTCTTTCCTTTTCTTTCTTCTTCCTTCCTTCCTTTTTTTTTTTTTTTTTTTTTTCTGTAGGGCATGTGTGTGTGTATGGGGGGAAGAAATGACCTCCCTGGGGTTATAGCCATGCCACAATCACTTCTCCATTTTACTCTTGGGATTGGGAATGCACACACATGTGCCTGGCATGATTTTCAAGTCACTGGGTCTGGGACTCGAAAGCACAGTTGGCCATGTGGGGTCCAGCTGCCTTAACCTAGACGTCACAGTTGGCCCAGGGTTTTTAGATTCTTTTAAAGAATGTTGTTGGGGCCAACAGATGGCGTGGTGTTAAGGTGCTGGATACTCCCACATGGTTGACCATGGTTTGAGTCCTGGACCTGGTGGCTTGCTTTCTTACTTTCTCTCTCTCTGGTCAAATTATAATAAATGGATGAATAAATAAAACGAAATAAATAATTGTTTTAAGAAAATCTTGTGATACATAAAAAAAAATTTAAAGTGTGTGTGTGGGGGTTATTTTATATATTTATTTTTAATTTCCTAGAGGGCATGTGAACTTGCTAGAGAGAGAAAAAGAAAGTACCCTCCCACCCCCTGTGGGGCATGACTGTATTATAATCCCTTCTCCTCCATCTCACTCTCCTTTTGGAATTTTGGGCACACATACCTGATGTGTTTTTTACAGTTGGCCAAGTGGGATCTAGCCGCCTTAACACCATGCCACTGACTGACCCTGGGCCGGGCTTTTCTAGTGACCCAGATGGAACCTGAGCCTGTTCTGTGGCCATAGGTGGCCCAGCAGTCCTGTAGGGAGCATTACTGCCACTGGGCCTAGATTCTGCATCAGTGTTTGTCAAGCACTTTGACCTTAGCTAATATTAATAAGTAGATTTTCACAAGATCCTAGTATACTCATATATTTGAAACAGACATTCCACAAAATAATGTTTGCATTTAGTACATGTGAATTTGGAATTTTCTATTCCTTTTTTCTTTTCTTTTTTTTTTTTTTTAGAGGTTTTTGCTATAGGACGCGTGTGCTCACCAGAAAGACAGAGAGAGAAAGAGAGATAGAAAGCGGGAAATCACCCCCCAGGGGGATGGACACACCACAATCCCTTCTCCTCCATTCTCCTTTCAGGATCTTGGGCACGCATGCACATGCGCCCTGTGTGAGTTTAAGCCACCAGGTCCAGGACTAGAACTGCAGTCGACTACATGGGAGACTAGCGACATAGCCATTATGCCAACCGCTGGTCTTTCTTTTTAATAGAAATTTTTGCTATAGGGTGCATGCGCTTGCGGGAGAGGCAAAGACAGACAGAAAGCAAGAAATCACTCTCCACCCCACAATCTCTTCTCCATTCTCCTCTCGGAATCTTGGGCATGCACACACACCAGGGGTGTTTTAAGTCACGGGGCTTATAGTCCACGAAGTGGGAGTCCAGTGATGTAACCATTATACCATCTGCTGGAGCCGGTATTTTCTATTCTTAAAAATACTGATTGTGACATTCTAAGTAGATTTCATGAGCATTCACTGGTTTGCAACAGCAGGTTGGAAAACGCTGCGTAAACCGACGGGGCTCCCGGCTTTCTTGGCAAAGGCTCCGCCACGCAGTTCTCCAGGACCCAACCCATCTAGAGACTCCCTTCAGTCTTCTCAGTTTCAAGTCCTTAAAGAACAGGGAGAGAGGTCCTTCAGGACATGACCACTGGGTGGCAGTGCTAACCGCACTGGCCACCAACCCAGGCGCCAGCTCAGAGGTTTATCTTATCTACCACTTAGGACCAGAATTGAACTTTGTCCCAGCCTTTGGGGCCTTCTGAATGGAAAGGCATTACAAGCCCCCAAATAGAAACAAAAAGAACGCCAAGTTCTCCTCTGGAGGGTCCCAGACCTCAGCCCAGCCTTAAGAATAGGAGCAAATCCCACTCCGTTTCGGAACCCAAGCCCTCACTGCTAGTTGTGAGGTGGTCGGCAAGTTCCTGGACCTCTGTGTGCTTTCAATCCTGTAAAATGGGCACAGGTAATAATACTCCTTCCCCCAAGGATCTGTAAAGATAAAATAAAACATGCAGTGCGGCATTGGCAATAGCAGGCTATTACTCCCCAGCTTCCCCTCCTGGTTCCTCCCACTCCGAGGTGGGAAGGGTGGAAGTGCTTCCGAGGCCAATTAACCGCAGAAATGAATGACTCCTGAGAGCCCAGCTCCACCGTTGCAGGGGCAGTGGGCCGGAGCCTGTGGAGGGGGTAGGTGGAGTGTGGCAGCCGATGGGGCCGATAAGCCACGACTCCCACTCCCTGGTGACCAAGCCCTGCGGCCTGGTGGCTTCCCCCTGACTTGCCCCCGCACCCCAGCATCCCCCCAGAGCTAGGCCTATCTCCACCATCACTGCCCCCATCCCGCGCCCCGAGCCAGGCCTGCCCGGCCCCTGACCCTGTGGATTGGGGTGGGAGACCAACACCTAATAGACCCGGGATATCTGGCCACCCTCTCTTCCCCAGTCTAACCTTCCTGCCACTTCCCTCCTCCATCAGGGCGCCCCTGTCCAAGGCAGCGTCAGTGTCCTCAGCCCACTCCGGAGCTCGGCTTCCCAGGCCAATTCCCCTCTCCTCTCCTAAAGCTGGCAGAACGTGTGCAACCGGTCCCCAAAGTACCCCCCAACCGGGTCACTTCACACACACCCAGAGCCGGGCTTGTTTCCACAATCACAAGGCCTGGAGGCCAGCGCCTTCAACTTCCTCATCTTCTGAATATTTCAGTTCGATGTTATCTACTTAGAAACCTGAAATCTGCTCCCAGAAATATTCAAAGTACATCTTCAAAGGGCCACGTTGCTTCCCACTTCTCCCTGTGGGGTTGTCTCGGTTGACACAAACAACACAAGGGTGAGGAGCCAAGAAGGGCCTGGGAAGTAGCTGCAGCACTTAGACGTGGCCCCGGTACAGTCACTCTCTTTGGAATACAGTTCATGAGTTTTGGCAAACACAGAGAGACCTGCAACCACCACCAAAAGCGAGGTATAAAACAGCCCCAGCACGCCCAAGCTTCCCCCTTGTGCCCATGTTGGTCAACCCGTCCTCATCCCTAGGTCCTACTTTCTTTCTGTATAGTTTTAAAAGGGTATATACTTTTATTTATTACTATTATTTTAAAATTTGACCAGAGAGGGAGGGGCAGGGAAGTGAGAAAGCAAGCTGCCAGGTCCAGGACTAGAACTGTGGTCTATCATATGGGAATCCAGTGCCTTAACCACCACACCACCTAGCAGCACCACTTCTATGGAGTTTTATCTCTTTCAAAAATGTCCTCTAGGATGTGGAGGCGATCTGGCTGTGACATCTGTCATCCCATTGATTACCAGGGTGGATTCTGCTGATCCGGCTGGCTGGGTGTTCCCTTCCTCCCTCGCTGTTGCATGTGGATCCTCCCAAAGCTGTGTGTCAGTGGGCCTTCCCCAATAGCTCTTCAGTCAGGGTATGAGTAGCTGTGCCCCCTGCAGATAGAACCTCCAAACAAGTTATCAGAAATATCAGCTAGGTGGCGGGCCTGTAGCCTAATGGCTAAGGAAGCACGTGCTACGTGGCCGATCATGGTGTGAGTCCTGGCCCTGGCAATTTGAAAAACATGTCTGGTGCATCTGTGCGCATGCTCAAAATTCAGATAGGATGGAGGAATGGAAGGGAAGGGATTGTGGTGGCTGCGCCCCGTTGAGGGAGTGTTTTCTCTCATCATCTCTGTCTCTCTCTGGAGAGCACATATAACCTCTGACAATTAAAACAAATGTTATCTAGAGCTGCCATGTAACATAGAGGCTTAGCACTGTGCGTGGGGAGGTGATCTCCAATGGCGTGAGACACACTGCGCATCTGTGCGTGTCCCAAATCCTGATGGGATGGAAAAAATGGAGGGAAAAGGATTACTGTGTGACCACGCCCCATTGGGAGGGGTGCTCCTTTTCTTTCTCTCTCTGGGGAGCACATGCATCCACTGGCAAAAAAAAAAAGAAAAGAAAAATGTGTCATCTAAGTGGATTACCTACAGCCATTTGACTCATGTTCAGTCCGTGTGTGACACTGTTCATGTGAGTGCACGCATGGATAGCGTGTTCCTTTCTGCTGCTGAGCAGTGTTCCATTGCACGTGTGTTCCACGTATGTGCCCATTACCAGCTGACAGACATTCTGGGTGGTTTACAGGTTGGGTCTATTATAGATAAAGCTTGTACGTGTACATTAGTGTACAGGTTTTTCTAAGAACATAAGCTTTTGCTTTTCTTGGGTAAATACTGAAGAATGGGGTGGTAGGTCACAGAGTAAGTTATTAAAGATAAAGAAAGAGCAAGTCTCTTTCCCAGGCTTCTAGTTCCCCAGGCAACCTTCATTAATTTTTCGTTGTGTTTTGTTAGTTTGTTATTACATTTTTTTCAAAGAATTATTTTATTTAACTTTATTTTAATTTTATTTATTCATTTTAATTTGACCAGAGAGGGACAGAATGAGAGAGTGAAGGAGGAAGAGAGAGGGAGAGAGACGAGGAAAGCCAGAAAGCAAGCCACCAGGTCCACAACTTGAACGGTGGTCAGTCATGTAGGAGTCCAGCACCCTTAACAATCACACCACCTACTGGCTCTGGTTTATTTATTTGTTTATTTTTTAAAGAATTATTTATTTTTAATTGTATTTATTCATTTACTTATTTTATTTTGACCAGAGAAAGACACAGAGAGGAAGAGAGAAAACAAGCCATCAGGTCCAGGACTTGAACCATGGTTAGCCATGTAGGAAGTCCGGCACCTTAACCACCACACCACCTGCTGGTCCCCCAGTTTATTTATTTATTATTTTTGCAGAGGTTTTCGCTATAGGATTCGTGCTCTCGCCAGAAAGACAGAGAGAGACAGAGAGACAGAAAGTGAGAAATCAACCCCCGGGGGGATGGTAACGCCACAATCCCTTCTCCTCCGTTCTCCTCTCGGGATCCTGGGCACGCACACACACATGCCCGGCGTGAGTTTAAGCTACTGGGTCCGGGACTCGAACCGCGGTCGACTACATGGGAGTCCAGCGACATAGCCATTATGCTAACTGCTGGTCCCTCCCAGTTTATTTTTTTAAAAGATACTGTGTTGTGTGTGTGTGTGTGTGTGTGTGTGTGTGTGTGTGTGTGCGAGAGAGAGAGAGAGAGAGAGAGAGAGAGAGAAAGAGAGAAAGAGAGAGAGAGAGACGTTAAAAAGATCTAGTCAACTTTCTGCTCATGCTGATGCCAAAATCCTAAACCTGACTCAACACCTTGCTGCCCCCAGAAGCTGCCCCTCACCTGCCTGGCCTGGCTTTGTTAATGAACCTTCCATGCACAGAACCCTGGGAGACTTGTACCTCCTCCACTCCCTGTGTATGTTCATATACTCACACATGTATTGCTGTGGCCTCACTTTCTCCTCCTACGAATTAGTCACCAGAAGTTGTCCTTTTTATAATTCCTCCCACAACCAATCACCCTGGAGCAGGCTCTGCTTGATAAAAATTAACTTTTACTTAGCATTTACTATGTACCAGGCACCATGCAAGAAAAAATTTTTTTTTTTAAATTTTTGCCAGAGCGCACATCGCTGGACTAGATTCCCACATAGTTGACCAGCAATGGAGTCCCGGACCCAGTGGCTTACAGCTCATGCCAGGCACGTGTGCCATGTGTGCCCAAAATCCCGAGAGGAGGATGGAGGAGAAGGGACTGCAGTGTCGTCATTCTCCCAGGGGATGACTTCCCACTTTCTGTCTTTCTGGTGAGCGCACACGCCCTACAGCAAAAATCTCTCTCCAAAAAATAAATAAATAAATAAATAAATAAATAAATAAATAAAAGAAAAAGGGAATACCCTGAGCCAGCTGGTGGTGGGATCCTACGTGGCTGACTGTGTAGTTCAAGTCCAGGACCCGGCAGTTTGAAAAATGCTGGGCATGTGTTTACATGCATTCCCAAAATTCCAAGAGGAAAGAATTGCAGCATGGACATCTCCCCAGGGACTGATTTCTCATTTCCCGTCTTTCTCTCTCCCTCTCTCATCTCTCTCCAGCGAGCACACATGTTCCATACCAAAATTAAAAATAATGAAATAAAATAAAATAGGAATACCCTCAATTTGTACTCCAAAACTTCTTCCTAACATGAACCCCATCCTCTGCTCCTGCCCCAACCACTCTTACTTTCTCAAAGGTCTCATGTTAGCAATTGTGCCAGACTGAAACTAGTTTGGCCAAAATCAAGCGGAGTGGCATAACAGCTTGATTTTTTTTTTTAAAACTATATCCCACAGTCATTGAAAATGTATTTACTTATTTTTGGATAGTTAATAGATGTACATTCTTAAAAATTACAAAGAGAAAAAGGGTACAAAGTAAAATCTTCCTTCCCATCTCCCAGGAACCCAGTTCTTTTTCTCACAGGAAACAAATTTTACTAGTATTTTGTATATTTTCTCAGAGATATTTTGTTGCGATGGTTTTAAAAGGTCCAAACATCCTTTGACACTCTCTCCTTCAGGAGGTGGCATTTAATTCCACTCCCCTTGAGTGTAGACTGGACTGAGTGACTCGCTTATAGCAGAAATAGAGCAGATATGCAGGGCAGGACAGGAAGGAATTGCAGTTTCCTCCTTGGTTGGCTGTCACCTGCATCGCTGACTCTGGGAGAAGCCAGTTCCCATCTCACAGGGATACTCAGGCCGCCGTCGGGAGAACCACATGGCAAGGAACCAAGGCCTCCTGCCAACAACCCTGTGAAGAGCCATCTTGAAAGCATACCCTTCTGCCCCAGTCAAGCCTTCAGATGACCGCAGCCCGGACTGACGTCTTGTCCGCAATCTCATGAATGACCTTGAGGCAGAACCACCCAGCTAAGCTGCTCCCAAGGTTATGATCCACGTACGTTGTGAGGTAATACCACTGATTTTCATTCTTTGCTGTCTTATGTCCTGGGAAGTAGGCTGGAACACTGAATTCGCCCTCTGAACTGCAGCTCCCGGGGAAATGGAGGTTATGTTCCTTTGATCACAACTTGTTCCTCGGTCAACCAATACATAACCTGGTTTGAGGTGTGTTTCTGTTAGAAGATGCCTTGTTTAACACGTAGTATTGACTCATTAGCGTGGACTCACTACCGCCAACGTGGTCACGTCTGAATGAAACTTACCCAACCCGCACATTTTCTCTGTTAGGTTCATTGCAGCCTTCTTGTGCTTAGGAACACTCCACAGCACTTCACACGGTGTGTGGGACCACTTTAAACAGTGAACTCACCAGTAAGAAATGCAAAATAACCCCCAAAAACAGAGCAGGGAGGAAATAAATAGAAGGTAAAAAAGACACTTTGTTTACAGTACACAGCTAAGAGGAGGAGGAAGGGTATCACCTTGCTCAGCCTCAGCAGGGAATGCGTGGTGGCTAGTAAGGGGTTTGCAGGCTGTGCATGTCTGTAAATGGCCATGAGAGCACTGTCAGCATTGATTTTAGGGTGACAAGTAAAATTTAGAGAGCGAGAGAATTCGTAAGTACAGAATGTACAAGTAGTCAGAGTCAACTATAAATATTTGTTGTTTTAGGCCACTAAGAATCGGGGTGATTTGCTGTACAGCAGGAGACAAATAACATACAAACTATATTATGCATAGTATGTTTCTATTTTTTGCAGAATCATGATATGTCATAGAAAAGGACCTGGAACTTCAAGATACCATAACTGACTTTGGGTGGATGGGATTATGGGCGTTCTCTGGGTGCTTTTGTTCAATGGTATTTTCAGATTTTTCCTGAAATTAGCATATATTACTTTATGATAGAAAAAAATGATAAAACATGGGGTCAGCAGGTGGTGTAGTGGTTAAGGCACTGGTCTTCCACATAGTTTGAGTCCAGGACCCGCTGGCTTGAAACTCACACCAAGTGAGTGTGCGTGCGTGCCCAGAATCCAAGAGGAGAATGGAGGAGAAGGGATTGCAGGGTGTCCATCCTCCTGGGTGGTGATTTCTTGCTTTCTGTCTTTCTCTCTCTTTCTAGTGAGCACATGTGTGTACCCTAAAGCAAAAAAAAAAAAAACCAAAAAACCAACAAACAAACAAAAACAAAAACAAAAAGACTCTCGGGACTAGCAGGTGGCGTGGTGGTTAAGGCACTGGACAAACCTACATGACTGACCACGGTTCGAGTCCCGGACCTGGTGACTTGCTTTCTCACTTTCTCTCTGTTTCTCTCTAGTCAAATTGAAAGAAATGAATGAATGAGTAAAATTGAATAAATAATTTAAAAAAAACTCAAAAAATGATAAAACATAAAAAGTAAAAGATATAAAATTATATTGTTAGATGTTGTGTTTGTTACAATTAGCTATTTTTGGACAATTATTATTTTGTAATAAATCTCATCTCCTTAGATATTTCATTTCCTTTAACTGTTTTCCTTTATGAGAGAGGGAGACAGAGATAGAGACGTGTGACAGGGTTTCCCTGTGTCATGGTCCTCCTGCCCCAGACTCCTAATTAGCTAGGCTTACAGGTGTGTGCATCTGCTTCCGGTCTGTTCAGACTGGCCTGGGGACTGAACCTGTAGCTCCAGCCTCTCCAGATATGGTGCTACCTTGCACCACTGCAGCTGGGCCTGTTAGATACTTATCTGCCCTCGTCAATCCCTTATTGGACAGTTAAGTAATTCCTCCTCATCTCAGACCAGCTTACTCTGGCCAAATTGTTGGGGCCACATGATCCACTACCTTCTCAGTCACCCCTTGTCCTTTATCTTCAGTCTCCCCTCACTGGTTCCTTCCTATCTGCAGTTAAGCCCCTTCAGGTCTCTCCCAGGAAAACAAACAACACCCTTCTTTCTCCAAAGATGCCCCCCTCCCTGCCTACACCCCTGGCTCAGTTCCTAAATAGTGTAGCCACCTTTCGCTTACATCTGTTTAGCAAGGGTTCTCTCAGTCCCCTCATAGTCAAGTCCAGGACACTTCCCAGGTCCCTTGTTATTCAAGGGCCTCACACTGCTCCCCCTTTCTCCCTCCTGAAGCCGCTCTCTGGGTTTCCATCCACACCCTTTCTCCTTACCTGCCTGAGCTCCCTGGGGCTCTTTTGCAGGCTCCTCCTCCCCTGGCCCTATTACAGAGCAAGTGATCTTCCAGCTCCTTGCTCATGCCACGCATCCTCTCAGGAGCTCATTCACCCCCTGTCTTCAATTACCCTCTGTACACTGGGGGCTCCCAAGAGGTCCATCAGCTCCCCGCTGTCCCTGGGGAGCTCCTTGAGCAGCCCCTAGTGGGCCTCTCTCTTGGATAGCTCAAAGGACCATACACTTGGCCTGTCTCACAAAGGACCATCAGCTCCTTCCCCTGGCCTCTCCCACCTGCTCCTCCGGTTTCCTAGGTTAGTTTCTCACCAGAGACTGGAGAGATCCCTCCCTCTTCCTCAAACCCCGCACAGTGCTGGCCATTCAGGGACAGTGGACAGTGATGCCTTCAGTCAGCCACCAAGTCCAGTTCTTCCTTCTGCCTCTTCTTTTCTTCTCCTTCTTTTTGGAAAAAAAAAAAGTTTATTTCTTCCATGAGAGAGAGACAGGCACCCACAACAGTCTTCCCATTGTGAGCTGCTCACTCGGGAAGATCCTGGAGGACTTTTCTTACTGGAACCCACTGTGTTACCACTGCGCGGTCACCCGGCCCTGACTCGGCCTGGACACTAAAACCTGTCGACTCCCTCTGCCATCCTCATGCGTGTTGTCTGCCTGTTTCTCCACTAGTCAGTAGAACCCACCTCAGAGGGGCAGAACACTGCCCAGAACACTGTGAACCCAGAACACTGTAGTAAGATGCTATAGAAGAAAGAAATCCAGCCTGCTCTCAGGGCCTCAGGCCCTGGGACCTGGTACAGTGTGGTACCCCACTGTTCACCGTCCATCCAGGAGGAAGGGCACCCTAAATTTGCGGGTCTTCAGGGTGGCATTAGAAGGGACACCTCTTTCTAAACACTCAAAGGCGAGGTGAGAG
Source organism: Tupaia belangeri chinensis (assembly GCF_000334495.1). Classification (NCBI taxonomy): domain Eukaryota; kingdom Metazoa; phylum Chordata; class Mammalia; order Scandentia; family Tupaiidae; genus Tupaia; species Tupaia belangeri. The sequence continues at coordinate 4,945,752 of NW_006159809.1, forward strand.
TGGTCTGTGCCGTCAGGAACCGGCAGGCTGCACCCATTCTCACACTGAGCCCAAAAGACCGGTTTCCTGCCTCCAGGAGTTTCCACCGGCTGTGAGCTGGCAGAGGAGAAGCAGCGAGGGGAGGGGCGGAGAGGCCGTGTGCCCCGTGGAGCAATGAGGGCAGGGAGGATGGCCAGGGGCCAGGAAAGGAAGGAGGACCGACTTCTTCACTGCTCACAGACTGCCCTGGGGCTGCCTTGCTGGCTGGGGCAAAGCGATCTAATTGGGCTGAGACCCAAGTTCACACCCGACTCCGGAGAGTCACCGCTCAAAGGAACTGTCGTTCTGGGAATGAGCAGCAGAGGGCGCCCTCGGTTCATCGCTGCTCTGTACGGAAGCGGGAGTGTGTGCAGGTGTCTTTTTCTGTGTCTGTGTCTCTTGCAAGCTTTCCAGTGGCGGCGGTACAGAGATCCAGAAGAAGGCAAGCCTGGATCGGAGAGACCAGTTAGAAGACTGGGGCAAGAGACCTGGAAGGAGGAAATTAGTGCTGTGCAAAGGTAGCAACTGCGGCCATGGCCCCGATGGACTCAGGAGAGAAGAATTAAGATAAATGGGACGGCTCCGATGAGCCATTGAATGTGCAGAGCCAGTGTGAGCGCCAGGCGAACTGACTTCCATGTCCGTGGCCTGGACGACACCCCAAACTCGGACAGGAGCCCTAGAGAGGAGCCATGTGGTTGTAGTCAGGGAGACTGAGTAGGTCTTGGCCCCCGATTGTGAGGGCTGAGGGACATCCGGTTGGAGATGTGTGTTGGGCGTTAATATTCAACTCCGGAGCTCCGGGGAGAGGTTGAGGATAAGCATGTCGAGTTGGGCTCCTCATCGTGTATGCAACCGCGTGAGACCCGAAGTGGCTGAGGTTGCTCAGGTTTGGTGAGAAAGGCCAAAGGCAGGAGCCTGGGGGCATCAATATTGACTAGAATGGGGTGTACTGAGCAAAGGGCGGTGGATGCATGGGAAGAGAGAGTTTAAAAGTGGATAAATCGCGCCCTATAGCAAAAAACCTCTCCAAAAAAAAAAAAGAGTGGATAAATATCCCCACTGCCAGCCCTCTCACAAAGAAACTTTGCCTGCCTGGTCCCAGGATCTGTTATGATGTGTGGTTCAGAGAGTGGGAAAAGAAAACCAAGAGGCTGGAGGGAAGGTGGGCCATTGGCCAGAGAAACTAAGTTCATCTATATAAGAAGAACAGGTGTGGGGGTTATTAGAGAAAGGAAATCCATGGGAAGGAGTCACTGCAATGGGGTTTACGGAAAGCTTCGGGGTTTGAAGTTTTGAGGGTCTCCAGAATAGCTCCAGGGTAGAAGATGGTTGGAGACGGGGAGAAGAAGGGGTCGTGGAAAGTGTGTTTTCCAGAAGAGGATACATTGAAATTTCTTCTTGAGTTATTTTTTTGGAGAGGCTTTTGCTATAGAGTGTGTTTGCTCACCAGAAAGACAGAGACAGAGAGACAGAAAGCAAGAACTCACCCCCCAGAGAGGATGACCACGCCACAATCCCTTCTCCTCCATTCTCCTCTCAGGATCTTGGGCACACACACGCACGCCCAGCATGAGTTTAAGCTACCAGGTCTGGGATGCGAACTGCGGTCGACTACATGGAAGTCCAGCGACCTAGCCATTACGTCAACTGCTGGTCCCAAAATTTCTTCTTGATTTCTACTTAGAGGCCAGAAAATACGTCTTTGAGTGGGACTCTACTGATCTGGAACCACACAGGGTTAGAGTCCCAGACCCAGTAACTTGGAAAACACCAAGTAAATGTGTGTGCCCAGAGTCCTGAAAGGAGGGGAGATGGAGGAAGAGAGATTGCAGCACAAACACCCCCCCCATGAGGGGGGAAGAGGATGTTTCTCACTTTTTCTCTCTCTCTCAGGTGAGTTCATGTGCTCTCTAGCAAATTTTAAAAAAATTAAAAATAGAAAAAAAAAAAACTTTCCTAGGACCAGCAGATGGTGTAATGGTTATGTCACTGGATTCCCATGTAGCTGACCACATGGTTCAAGTTCTGGACCTGACGACTTGAAACTCATGCCCAAAATCCCAAGAGGAGAATGGAGGAGAAGGGGTTGTGATGTGGCCATCCCCCCATTGGCGACTTCTCACTTTCTGTCACTGTATCTCTCTGTCTCTCTGGTGAGCACATGTGCCATATGGTAAAAATCTTTACTAAAAAAAGAATTCCTAACACGACAGAGGGAAAATACTTGTAATCAATAGCGTATTTAATGGTGAAATGTTGAAGGCACTCCTGTAAAATTTAAAACCAATGCACGAAGTTCCACTGTTGTTTTCATTATTCAACATTATCCTGAAGGTCCTACTAACACAGAAAGATAAAAAGAAAGTATACATTTTGGAAAGGAAGTAACTAATATATCATCATTTGCAGAAGTTGTTATTGCGTACCTACAAAATAAAGTTAACTGAGAAACTATGAAAACTAACAAGAGACTTAAATGGCCATACAAGATCAACTTATAAAAACTCACAGTTTGGACCAGTAGATGGTAATGGCTATGTCGCTGGGCTCCCATGTAGTCAACCACGGTTCAGGACCCAGACCCAGTGGCTTAAACTCATGCCGGGCACATGTGTGTGTGCGCCCAAGATTCTGAGAGGAGAATGGAGGAGAAGGGATTGCGGCATGGCCATCCCCCCAGGGGGTGATTTCTTGCTTTCTGTCTCTGTTTCTATAGCACACACTTCTTAACGAAAACCTCCAAAAAAAAAAAAAAAAAGAAAAAAGAAAAAAAAACTCACAGTTCTGTTGGTATAAATTCTCTTACATGCTAGTAATAAGTGATTAAGTGCATGAAGATCAAACGATATGATTATTTAACCCAGGCAACGTTTGTTTACCTATATGTTTACCAATTTCTTTGGTTATTATTTCCTCTTAAATCTCTGACCTTTTACCTAGGATCACTTTTCTCATGCCTGAAGAACATTCCTTGGCGCTTTAGCACAGGTTTACTGGTGGTAAACTCAATTTTTCACTATCTGGATATGACCTAAATTCACCTTAATCTTCCAAGTAAGTTTTGCTGAATATACAGTGCTATCATGATAGTTATTTTCCCTTTGAACTTTTAGTGTATTATTCTGTTATCTTTCATTTTCTACTCTTGTGGTTGAGAAATTTGTCAGTTTAATAACTACTTTTTGTAGATGATAAATAAGACTTTTCTTTCTGAGTGCCTTTTTTTTAAAAAAAAAAAAAGAATTATTTATTTAATTTTATGTATTCATTCACTTATTTTAATTTGACCAGAGAGAGACACTGAGAGAAAGAGAGGGAAAATGAGAAAGCAAGGCACTAAGTCCAAGATTTGAACTGCGATTGGCCATGTGCGATGTCTAGTGCCTTAACTGCCACGCCACCTGCTGGGCCCTCTGATTGCCTTTTGTTAAAAAAAAAGAAAAAAAGAAAAAAAAAAGAATTATTGTATTTAACTTTATTTATTTACTTATTTTTAAAAATTTGACCAGAGAGGGACAGATCAAGCAAATAAGAAAGTGAGAAAGCAAGTTGCCAGGTCCAGGACTCAGACCACTGTTGGCCATGTGGGAGTGCAATGCCCTTAACCACCATGCCACCTGCTGGCCTCTCTGACTGCCTTTTGTTTTGGAGAGGTTTTTTGCTATAGGGAGTGTGCACTTGCCAGACAGACAGAGAGAGACAGAGAGACAGAAAGCGAGAAATCACCCCCCAGGGGGGATGGCCACACCTCAATCCCTTCTCCTCCACTCTCCTCTCGGGATCTTGGGCATGCATGCACACGTGCCCGGTGTGAGTTTCAAGCCACTGGGTCTGGGACATGAACCGCGGTCGACTATGTGGGAGGCCAGCGACATAGCCATTACGCTAACTGCTGGTCCCTCTGATTGCCTTTTAAAAAACATACTTATTAGAGAGAATCTCACTATATAATGATCCTTACGCCAGAGCCTCCTGCGTAGCTGGGACTATTGGTCTGTGTCACCACACCCAACATTTTTAGAATGGCTGGGGATTGAACCGGTCCTTCCATGTGCTGTCAACCTGCCAAATCACAGCTTTAACCAATATGTGGTGGTGGAGCTGGGCCCCTCCCATCCCCCTTTTACCCTGATTATCTGTTGATAAAAATAGGTCATTGATCCTGTGGAATTTCCTGTGATCCAAATTTCACTGATGGCTTCCGCATGGAGTCACTCCATTTGTTCCTCTAGCCCTTGTAGTTCTCATAAATTGGTAGTTCTACCCAGAACTTAGATTAAATTAACTAATTTTTTTGTTTTATTGCTAGAGGGCATAGGAATTCATCAGAAAGAGACACACGGAGAGAGAAAGGGAGAGAGAGGAGAAAATACTTCTCAGTGGGGCGTAGTCACACTGCAGTCCCTTCTTCTCCACCTCTCTGTCCCCTTGGGATGCTGCTGGGGTTGGGATTTGAACTGTGCTTAATCATGCGGAACCTTAACTACAAGGTTATGGGGCCCATCAGGTTTATTTATTTAATTTTTAAGACACGTCATAGTTGGCACTGTGTACTTTCTATCACATGGTGGCAGGAGGTACATTGATTGAGAGTAGCACTTGATTTTTTTTTTTTTTTTTTTTTTTTTTTTTTTTTTTTTTTTTTTTTTTTTAGTTTTTTTGCCACAGGGCACATGTGCTCGCTGGAGAAAAGAAAGACAGTGAGAGGGAAAGTGAGAAATCACCCCCGGGTTGGAGTAGCCACACTGCGATTTCTCCTCCTCCATTCTCCTCCTGGGATTGTAGGCATGCACACAGTGAGTGATTTTCCTCCTGGGATCTTAGGCATGCCTGAGTAAGTTTCACGCTGCCTGGTCTGACACTCGAACCACAGTCAGCCACGTGAGAGTCCAGCGCCTTAACCACCTGCTAGCCCCGATGTTAAATGTATTCATTACTTAGTGATTTAAAAAATGGTGCTTTCCCTTTAAATCTATCATGCCTTCTCCAATGATTAACTGGAATGCGTTTATTAGAAACCTTTCTTAATTAACTCCTTGACCCAAGTGCAGTTGATAGCCCATCAACGTGACTGATGAAGAGTGTATGTGTGTGATTATGAAATTAGGGGGTTTTATGTATTTCATGGGCTTCAATAAAATGCAACAATTATTTAGCCAATGTCCCTACAAGTTGGCTCTTATGTCTTCTTAACATGAGTAGCTGGTTAGCAGCTACTCATGAAAATCATGCCGAGCGCTGATCAGCAGCCACTCCGTGGCTCAATGAACTCACACAGGTTCGTCTTGCACACGCCCTGCGCTTAAGCTAGCATCAGCCATTTCTCCAGGGAGTGCTGGTTCCCTGGGGAAATCACATTTAGAGGGCAAAATTGGTCACTAAGGGTGCTTATTGCTACTGTGTTGTCATTTCCCCAGAGGACAGCTGGAAAATACATCTTATTTAGAGAGAAAAAATTAAAACAAGTCCATACTGGTAGTTTGAATTCAATTTTAAGATGAGAAGGTCGTCCGCTGAACTTCTTTCACTTTCAATCTCTGCTTTCACAACTCCTTTTGCCTTTAGTACTGTATCCTTCAGTTTCTTTACTATGTGTGGGTTTTTATTCATCTTGTTTGACATTATGTTGTACATCCATGACCATAGATTCATGGATTTCATCAGTTCTAGAATATTCTTCCTTAATTTTTTCATGCATACTAGTCCACCCTTGTCTGGAAGGGATATATCCCAAGATCCCAAATGGATGCCTGAAGCCATGGAGAGTACCAAACCCTGAATTTGCTAGGTTTTTGCCTGCATGTACATAAAGTTTAATTTTAAAATTTGGCACAGTAAGGGATTAACAACAATAACAAACTAGAACAATTATAATAATATATCATAGTGAAAGTTATGTGAATGTGGTTTCTCTTGCTCTCAAAGCGTTGTCTTGTACTGTACTCATCTAAGTTTGGACTGTGGTTGACGGCAGGAAATTGAAACCAGGGATTAGGGGGACAATGTATTGCTTTTCCACATTCTTTCCATAATGCCCTTCTGAGATTTCAGTCAGATGACAGGCCCTTTTCATTCTATACTCCATCACTCTTAGACCACAGAAAAACATGTACAGGATGAGTTATAGAAAAGTCAAAACTAAACAAAATATTTAGAAATGGGTACTAGCTCTAACCATATGAAATTGCTTACTACATATGTGATCAAACTGTAATGAAAAATCAAGAGGGAAGCCAAATGGTGGTGTAACAGTAAAAGGCAACACTCTTGTGAGGCTGACCCATATCGGAAGGTTCTGGGTTCTCATTTAAAGACCTCCCTGAGTATGCGGGGGGGCATGCATGTTCACGATCCAGCCCTGGCTGATGCTGGGAGTGGATCATGGGGTGCTGCCTCTCTGTCTCTCTTTCATGTAAGAAATCAATAAAATTGGGCCAGCTGGTGGTATGGTGATTAAGGTAGCTGGATGCCACATGACTGACTACTCAGTTCGAGTCCCAGACCCAGCAGCTTGAAAAACACATCAGGTGCGTGTGCGTGCCGAAATCCCAAAAGGAGGATAGAAGAGAAGAGATTGTGGCATGGTCATCCTCCATGGAGGATGCTTTCTCACTTTCTCTCTCTCTCTTTCTCTCAGCACACCTGCCCTCTGGCAACATGTTTTAAGTTTTGTTTTGAGCAGTATTTGCTATAGGGTGCATGCGCTCACCAGAGAGACAGAGAGCGAGAAATCACACACACATACACACACACACACCCACAGGGGGATGGCCACGCCACAATCCCTTCTCTGTTCTCTTCTCATTATTTGGGCACACACTTATATGCCCAGTGTGAGTTTAAGCCACAGGGTCTGCCGCAGTTGACTACATGGGAGTCCAGCGATATAACCATTATGCCATCTGCTGGTCCCATGGCAAGATTTTTATTCTTTTTGTTTGTTTGTTTGTTTGTTTGTTTTGAGAGCTTTTGCTATAGGGCGCGTGCACTCACCAGAAAGACAGAGAGAGAGAGAGAGAGAGAGAGACAGAAAGCAAGAAATCACCCCCAGGGGGGATGGCCACGCTGTAATCCCTTCTCCTCCCTTCTCCTCTCGGGATCTTGGGTACACACGCACACGCGCCCGGTGTGAGTTTAAACCACCAGGTCTGGGACTCGGTCGACTGACTACATGAGAGTTCAGCGACATAGCCATTATGCTAACTGCTGGTCTCCCAGCAAGACTTTTGTTTTTTTTTTAAAAGGGAAAAAAAGAGAAGGGAGGAAAACTTAAAAAAAAAAAAATAGTAAAGAACTGATCTAGTGATTAGGAGAGTCAGATCTCATATGGCCAACCAGGCTTTGGGTTCCACCTTGGTGGCTTGAAAAATGTGCTGAGTCAGCGTACCCCAAATCCCAATGGGATGGAGAAGTGGGGAAGGGATTGTGCATAACTACACCACATTGGGGTGCTTTCTCCCTTTTTGTTTCTCTGTTTCTCTGGTGAGTGTATGTGCCCTTTGGCAATGAAAATAAACAGAAAACGAAGTGAAAACACAAAATCCAAAATACCATAATGTCACTGATGAAAGGGCTGATCTGGGAGGAGCAGTAGGATTTTCAAAAGTTCTAGTTTGCTAGCTGGACAGTGGGTACACTGATATTCACTTCGTTTTTGCTCCTTATTTTTTATACATATGTAATGAATGTTCTTTCGTATTTATTCACTATTTAATAATTTAATAATAGCGTATGTTTCCAAAGGTGAAATGCATTACAGTGATATTCATTCCTGCATCTAGGCATTTTGATTAAGCGTGATTTTTTTTGGGGGGGGGAGCTATTCTTTATTTTTACATCATAAAATTTTGTGCAGCAGACATGCATTACTTTTGTAGTCATTTAAAAAAATCTAGATAAGGGGCTAGCAGGTAGTGTGGTGGTTAAGGCACCGGATCTCACATGGCCTACTGTGCAGTTCAAGTCCCAGGCCCGGCAGCTTGACAATCACACTGGGTGCATGTGCATGCATGCCCAAAATCCCAACAGGAGAACTGGAGAAGAAGGAATTATAGTGTGGCCATTCCCCTAGGTGGGAGAGGAGATTTCTCACTGTCCCTTTTTCTCTGTCTCTGTCTCCCTCTGGCAAGTGCACATGCCCTATGGCAAACATCTTTTTTAAAAAACAAAAAACAAAAAAACTATTGGTACCAACAGATTGCATAATGGTTACATCACTGGCCTGCCATAGGACTGAGTGCGGTTCGAGTCTCAGACCTGGAGGCTTGAAAATCGTGCAGGGGGGACCAGCAGTTAGCGTAATGGCTATGTCACTGGACTCCCACATAGTTGACCGCGGTTCACATCCCGGGCCTGGTGGCTTAAAACTCACGCCGGGCGCATGCGTGTGCATGCCCAAGATCCTGAGAGAAGAATGGAGGAGAAGGGATTGTGGCATGGCCATGCCCCCGGGAGGGTGACTTCTCACTTTCTGTCTCTCTGTCTCTCTCTGTCTGGCGAGCGCACACACCCTATAGCAAAAACCTCTCCAAAAAAAAAAAAAATATCGTGCAGGGCACATGTGTGTGCATGCCTAAAAGAGCAAGAAGAGAATGGAAGAGAAGGGATTGCAGCATGGCTATCCACCCCCACCCCCCGGGGTGGGGAGGATGATGATTTCTTGCTTTCTGTCTCTCTGGCAAATACATGCACCCTACAGCAAAAATCTTCTCTAAAAACAAAACAAAAGAAAAAAACACCAACTGTTGCTAGATAAGTTGGAAGATGGCAGCAAAAAAGATGAATGTTTACACGAATGAATGATCCTCATTTTGTAATGTTAAGACAATAGAAAAATTTAGGTGAAATGTATGTATTCATGTATAAGACAGCAGCAACAGGGATCAGCAGGTGGCACGAGGGTTAAGGCTCAGGACTCCCACATGGGTTACTGTGGTTTGAGTCCCGGAGCTGGTGGCTTGAAATTCACACCAGGCATGTGTATGTGTGCCCAAAATCCCAAGAGGAGAATGAAAGAGAAGGGCCTGCAGTGTGGCCATCCTCGCTGAGGGGTGGTTTCTCACTTTCCCTCTTTCTCTTTCTCTCTTTCTCCAGTGAGCACATGCATCCTATAGCAAGTTCAAGCAAACAAATAAAAATTCTTAGCAATTCACAAATATCTATTAAGATAGTATATTGCCCAAATTGATCTCCAAATTCAGTATAAACCAGTGATATAATAAGAAATTCATATTTGATCTCTGTCTTGGGTTCCTGCCACAGAGCTGCCAAACTCTTAGAATTTCTTGTCTGGTGGAGGTGAGAAGAACACCTTTTTTTCATCATAAGCCCCTTTCAACCCTACTTCAGTTTGTGTTATCAGTTTACAGATAACTGTATTATTAGTTTGTGATAATACAGTGATTTTGGAAGATGGGGGCTGGTTGCCAGAGGAAGTAACCATGTGATTAAAGGGTTAGCATTTTCAAACCTGCCTCTCTGACCTTTGGGGCTAGAGATTGAATTCAATCAATGATGACCAATGACTTTTTTTTTTTTAAAGAATTATATAATTTACAGGTCCAGCAGTTGGCATAATGGCTATGTTGCTGGACTCCCAAGTAGCTGACTGCAGTTCAAGTCCCAGACCCAGTGGCTTAAACTCACGCCAGGTGCGTGTGCATGCGTGCCCAAGATCCCAAGAGGAGAATGGAGGAGAAGGGATTGTGGCGTGACCATCCCCCTGGGGGGTGATTTCTCACTTTCTGTCTCTCTCTTTCTGGCGAGCGCACATGCCCTATAGCAAAAACCTCCAAAAAAAAAAAAAAAAAAAAGAATTATTTAATTGAATTTATTTATTCATTTATTCTAATTTGACGAGAGCGAGAGAGAGAAAGCCACCAGGTCCAGGACTCGAACAGTGGTCGGCTATGTGGGAGTGTATGGTACCTTAACCACCACACCACCTGCTGGTCCCCCAGTGATGGCCAATGACTTAATTCATCGTGCCTGTGTTAATTCATTGTGCCTGTATAATGTATTGGCATAAAACCCCTAAATGGTGATGTTCGGAGAGCTTCCATGTTGGGGGACATAGCCTGGTGCCAGAAGGTGGTAAACCCAGAGACGGCAGGGAAGCTCTGTGCCCCTCCTTTCTCCAGGTCTATCCTCCATCTCTTCCATGTGGCTGTTCCTGAAGTGTCTCCTTTGTAATAACCCGGCAGAGGTAATTAAAATATTTCCTTGAGTTCCGTGAGCCTAAATTACGGATGCCAAGGAGAAGGATGCAGGAAACCATTTGTAGCCAAGTCAGACAGAGGTGGCGTCACCTGGGGTGTCTGTCTGAGACTGGCATTTGAAGTAGGGGCTGTCTCCTGGGACTGCGCCCTTGGCCTGTGGGGTCTGATGCTAATTCCAGGTAGTGAGTGTCAGAAATTAGCTGAATTATTGGACACCCAATTGGTTGTTTGAAGAGAACTGAAGCATTGCTTAATGTGGGAAAAAAAAACATTTGGTGTCAGAACTTTTTTTTTTTAAGAATTAGTTTGTTTCTTTATTTATTTTAATTTGTCCAGAAAGGGATAGAGAAGTGAAGTAGAGAGAGAGAGAGAGATAGAGAGAAAGTGAGAAAGTAAGCCACCAGGGCTGGGACTCAAACTGCCGTCGGCCATGTGGGAGTCCAACACCATTAACCATCATGCTACCTGAGTATAGAAAGCTATTTTGTAATTCTTATCAAAATTCCAGGTGCTTTGTAATTTCTTTTCTTCTTCTTTTTTTTTTTCTGCAGAAATTGATAAGCTTATTCTAAAGTTCTTTCTTTTCTTCTTCTTTTTTTTTTTTTTCTGCAGAAATTGATAAACTTATTCTAAAGTTAATATGGAAATACAAAGGATCCAGAATAGCCAAAATAGTCTGGGAATAGAACAAAACTGAGGGCAAGCAGATGGCATAGCGGTTATGTCACCTGAGTCCCATGTAGTAAACCGCAGTTCAAGTCCTGGACCTGGTGGCTTGACTATCACGCCAGTTGCATGTGCGTATGTGCCCAAGACCCCTGAAGGAGAGTGAAGGAGAAGGGATTGTGGCATGGCCATTCTCCCTGGGGAGTGATTTCTCACTTTCCCTCTCACTTGAGCACATGCACCCTAGGCAAAAATCTGTTAAAAAAAATAATAATAGAAATCACATTTTCTGATTTCAAAACTTACTACAAATTTGTAGTAATTAAAACAATGTGGTACTAGTAAGAATAACTGTGGGATAGAAGTGAGACTTAAGAAATAAACCCTTATATAAGGCTGATTATGTTTGACAAAGGTGCTAAGGCGTTCAATGGGGGAAAAAGATATTTGACACAGTGTTGGCAAGAATGTGGAGAAACCAGATCCCTCATACATTCCTGATGAGAAGGTAAAATGGTATAGCCACTGTGGAAGTCAGTTGAACAGGTTCTTAAAAAGTTAAAAATAAACTTATCACTTGACTCAGACATTCCATTCCCAGGCATTATCTACCGAAGAAAAATGAAAAATATGTTCACACGAAGACTTGTACATGAGTAGTCATAGCAGTGTTATTTATAATAGCCCAAACAGGAAACAGCACAAATGTCCTTTAACTGGTTAACGGATAAACAAAATGTGGTATATTCACACACCAGAACAGTATTCCACGGTAAAAAGGAATGGTGTGAATACACAGTATGATATGCAGAAACCTTAAAACATTATTCTAGGTGAAAGCCAGACACGAAGGCTGTCTACAGTATGAACGGAAGTCTGCCTGCTTTTTCCTATTTTTCCAAAGTCCTTTCCAGAGGGCCTGGGGGGAGTCACACCCCACAGATGTTGACAGACCATTCTGACCCATTAGTAACAGGGTTCTTCTCACCTCCTTGCCCTGGTGTAGAATTGGAGTATCTTTGTGATGTGTATTAAGCCTCCTCATCGTTGTTAAAGTACATTCATTTCTGATCTCAGAAACCTTCCTTTTCCAATCACCACCCTACAAGCAACACCCCCACCCCTCACACACACACACACACACACACACACACACACACACACGTCCCAGCTTTTTGGGGAGGACCAACGGAAAAAGTTTTCACTCAATTCCAAACTCTGTTTCTGGCTCTCCAAATCAAATAAAAGGAAGGTGATCAGTACCTGATCACCCTAAGTGAAAAGCATGTTTTGCCTCCTCTCGGGGCCTAGGTCACTCATATTCTGCTTGGAAATAAACCACATTAATTATTAATTTTTTAGAGTTTTGTTATTTCCCGTCAACAATAGCATGGAGTGTAGTATGGAAGAAAGGCAAACCTATGAGAAAGACCCTGGGTGCCTAGGCTGGATCTCAAGATTGAGACCAGCTGCAAATAAGTATGAGAGAACTTTTTTTGAGGAGATGAAAATGTTTGAAATAGGAATGATTGTGATAGTTTTATCATTCTATACATTCAAAAAAATAGTTGAGTTGCATACTTACAATGGGTGAATTTTATGGTATATGCATTGAACCTTAATAAAGCCTTTTTTGGGATATTTTATTTATTTATTTTTTTAGAGGTTTTTGCTATAGGGCGCGTGCGCTTGCCAGACAGACAGAGACAGAGAGACAGAAAGCGAGGAATCACCCCCCAGGGGGGATGACCACGCCGCAATCCCTTCTCCTCCATTCTCCTCTCGGGATCTTGGGCACGCATGCATACAAGCCTGGTGTGAGTTTAAGCCATCAGGTCTGGGACTCGAACCATGGTCGACTACATGGGAGTCCAGTGACATAGCCATTACGCTAACTTCTGGTCCCTTTTGGGATATTTTATGATTCCAGTTTGGGGAAAATCTAGCATGCTGTTCTCAACCCTAACAGTCCTAACGGTATCAATGGTGTTTTCTTTCTTTGACATGTTCTGTACCAGTCTCTACCAGGGACTTCATGCAGACCTCTGTGATTACATCATTACCTTTGGCCTTTGGTTCAAATCCTAGAGCTGTATCCAACACCTGCAGGGGTCACCTAAGTAATGGCCTCCAAAGAAATTCAGATCCTAATCCCTGAAACTGTGAATATGATTTTTTTTTTTTTTTAATTTCTGACAGAGGGTCCATGTGTTCCCTGGGAAGAGAGATTTGAAAGAAAGGGAGGAAGCACCGCATATGGGGAATGGGTATGCCACAATCCCTTCCCCATTTTCCCCTCCTTTTGGGATTTTGGGCACCGTAGTCAGATTCAGTTTTCACCCTCTTTTTTCCTTTTCTTTGGTTTGCTATAGGGTGCATATGCTTGCCAGAGAGAGATAGGACAGCAAGAGAGAGAGAGAGAGAGAGAAAGAGAGAGAGAGAGAGAGAGAGAGAGAGAGAGAAGGTGATGAAGTCCCAGTCCCAGAGGAGATGGCCATACCACAATCCCTTTTTCTCCATCCTCGTCTCAGGATATTGGGCACACACACGTGCGCGTGCACACGTGTACACACACACACACACACACACACACACACACACACGGCATGATTTTCAAGCTGTCTAGTCAGAAATTTGAACTGTGAAGTCAGCCATGTGGGACCCAGTCATCTTAACCTCGATGCCACCTACTGGCTCAAGTTTTCACCCTCTTAATCTCATTACAACGAATAACATGAATTTTGGAAACGTTCAAACTATAACAAGGCAGAGGGAAATTTTGCTACAAAAGTAAAAGATGCAAAGACAGAAGAAAAAGGCTGGAGGAAGAAGTAATGGGTCAGGGAATGCGAAATACGAACCACCTCCAGAAACCAGGAAGGCAAGAGAACAGATTCCCCCAGAGCCTCCAGAAGGAACGCAGCCCTGTGGACATTTTTTACTTTTAACCCGGGGAAACTGATCTGGATTTCTGGCCTCCAGAACAGTAAAAAATCAATCTGCATTTTATTTTATTTTTTCTTTTTTGCTGTAGGGCACATGTGCTCACCAGAGAAAGAGAGACAGAGGGGAAATGAGAAATCACACCATGGGCAGGAGGGTCATGCTGCAGTCCCTTCTTCTCCATTCTCTTGAGATTTTGGGCATGCACATGCGTACGCCCAGTGTATTTTCCAGGCTGCTGGGTCTGAGATTCAAACCACATAGTCAGCTAGGTGGGACCCAGCTGCTTTAACCACCACACCACCTGGCTGGCCCAAATTTGTATTGTTTTAAGTCACCAATTTGTTATATTGTCCTGTGACAACAGGAAGCTAATTTTTTTTTTTTTAGAGGTTTTCGCTATAGGGCGTGTGCGCTCTCCAGACAGACAGAGGAAGACAGAGAGACAGAAAGCGAGAAATCACCCCCCAGGGGGGATGGCCACGCCGCAATCCCTTCTCCTTCATTCTCCTCTCGGGATCTTGGGCACGCATGCACACGTGCCTGGCGTGAGTTTAAGCCACCGGGTCCGGGACACGAACCGCAGTAGACCACATGGGAATCCAGCGATATAGCCATTACGCTAACTGCTGATCCCAGGAAGCTAATATTATATCCAACATATTTGATTTATAATTTATAATTTTTGAATTAGTTGTAAACATATGAAAAATCTTAAATTTTACATAAAAATCTGAATGCAGGGGCTGGCAGGTAGTGTGGTGCTTAAGGGCGCTGGACTCCCACATGGCCAACCACAGTTCGAGTCCTGGACCCAGTGGCTTGCTTTCTCATTTTCTCTGTTCCTCTCAGGTCAAATTAAAATAAATAAATAAATAGGTAAGTAAATAAAGTTAAAATAATTCTTTTTTAAAAAATTTGAATACAGGGACCAGCAGTTAGTGTAATGCCTATGTCACTAGACTCCCATGTAATTTACTGCGGTTCGAGTCCCGGACCTGGTGGCTTAAACTCATGCTGGGCGCGTGTGCGTGCGTGCCCAAGATCCTGAGAGGAGAAAGGAGGAGAAGGGATTGTGGCTTGAACCACCCCCCCAGGGTGGCTTCTCTCTTTCTGTCTCTCTGTCACTCTCTGTCTTTCTGGAGAGTGCACGCACCCTATAGCAAAAACCTCTCCCTCCCCCCCCCAAAAAAATGAATACATAGTTTTGTGGTTTAACTGGAAAATTGGGCAGCTCAGACCTTCCCGCTCTGTATGGCAGTGCTAATTGCTTGGAGCTGAGTAATGATGCCCGTTCACCCTCCGCTGCCTCCTTTTGGCCTGCCGTGTTCTCTCTGATGGCTGCCAGGCTCCTGTAGGCATGTGAGTTTGTGACTCCTCTAGCTTGACTGTCAGAGCTCTCCATCGCCACGCTTACGCCTGCATCTGAGGACGTTACCCTGTGACTTTGAATGAATCTGACACCTTCCTTACTCGGTTAAATTACAATGATCTCCTTTCCAAGAGATTCAAAAGGGATAGGAGGATTACTTCTGAAGGTTCCTGACCATTTCATCCCGTGTTACCTACACATTTGGCCTGTCTAGAATATGTGGGTGGTGAGGGAGTCTCATGTCCACACCTTACTTGTGGTTTCCACTTCGCCATGTATTGCTGCATTAGCTCCTGGGGTTCCAGGACCACCATCCTCTCTGTATTTTATTCTATTCCTTTAATGAGCTTTTTATGTTTAGATCTTCATTCTATCAGACTTTTTTATGAGTTGGGATTTAACTTTAATATTTATGATTTTTTAGAAGTTTTATTTAATGATATGCATGATAAAGAACACAATAGAGGGAGGGAGGGAGGGAGGGAAGCACTCCCCAATGGGGCTGGTCATGCTACAATCCATTTCCTTACATCTCTATCCTGTGGGATCCTGGGCACACACACGCATGTGCTGCTGCCGGGGCTGAGATTCACATCACAGTCAGACATGTGGGTGGGATCTGCTCTCTTCTACCCAGCACTTAACCACTGTGCTACAGGGCTGGCCCTGTTCCTATTATTTTTTTACCTGCATTTTTTTTTAAACTTTATTTATTTAAAAAAATTTCGTGGAAATTTTGCTATAGGGCACGTGCGCTCGTCAGAAAGACAGAAAGAGAGAGACAAGAGAGACAGAAAGTGAGAAATCACCTCCTGGGGAGCTGGCCATGTGGCAATCCCTTCTCCATTCTCCTCTCAGGATCTTGGGCATGCGCGCACCCATGCCCGGCGTGAGTTTAAGCCGCTGGGTCCGGGACTCAAACCACAGTTGACTACATGGGAGTCCAACGACAACCCTTATGCCAACTGCTGGCCCCAACTTTATTTATTTATTTTTAATTTGACCAGAAAGGGACAGAGAGAGAGAGAAAGTGAGAAAGCAAACTGCCAGGTCTGGGACTTGAAACGTGGTTGACCATATGGGAGTCTAGCACCCTTAACTCCCACGCCACCTGCCGGCCCCTGCATATTTTTTTAAAGAATTATTTTATTCAACTTTATTTATATATTCATTGATTCATTCTTAATCTGACCAGAAAGAGAGACAGAACGTGTGAGAGAGAGGAGGAATGTGAGAAAGCAAGCTACTAGGTCTGGGACTTGAACAAGGGTCAGCCATGTGTGAGTCCAACGTCCTTAACCACCATGCTACCTGCTGGCTCTATTTTTTTTTTAAGAATTATTTTATTCAATTTTATTTATTTATTTGCCTGCATATTTGAAAAACTGTCTTTATCACAGAATAAAGTCTTAGCCACATGGGAGACTATTTCTAGACTTTTATTTTGCTTATATAGACGCTATTTGTCTCCTCTTGGCTCCATTCCACATTGTTGGAATCATTGCAGCTTTGTAACACGTGCCTGGTACCTACCGGGTCCTCAGCGAGCATTTGTTACTCTCTGACTATGCTCCTTTGAATACACCTTAGAATTACTTTGTCAAGTTATTTTAATTTTTAAATTTCTTTTACTTTCAAATTTACTAAACAATTATATTTAGGATATCTTTTATTGATAGAATATGTTTACATTAGATTGTTTTTTTATTTAAAAAAATTTTAGAACTATTTATTTAGCTTTATTTATTCATGGCACTTCCAGGGTAAGTCTGGGCAGGTGCGCTGGCCAGAAAGAGAGAGACAGAGAGAGAAAGCAAGGAATCACCCCCCTGGGGGATGGCCACACCTCAGTCACTTCTCCATTCTCCTCTCAGGATCCTGGGCATGAACGCACAAACGCCCGGCTTGAGTTTAAGCCGCCGGGTCCGGGACTTGAACTGCAGTCAACTCATGGGAGTTCAGTGACATAGTCATTATGCTAACTGCTGGTCCCCTTGTTTTTTTTATTTTAAGATTTTTTTTTTCCTGTGTGCACTCACCAGAGAGAGAGAAAGAGAGAGAGAGAGATGGAGAGAAAACAAGAAATTATCCCCAGGGGGGATGGCCACACAGCAATCACTTCTCCTCCACTCTCCTCCTGGGATTTTGGGCATGCACACACATATGCCCAGCATGATTTTCAAGCCTCTGGATCCAGAACTTGAACTGTGAAGTCAGCCATATGGGATCCAGACTTAACCTCTACACCACCTGCTGGCCCTGTTTTTGTTTTTGTTTTTGTTTTTGCCTTATCTGAAAGTACTTTTTTAAAATTAGTGAGTTTCTCCTAGTCAGTTATTGTTATACACATAGATTTAGTCATGTCATCTTTTGTAATTTCAGATTTCCTTTTCTCCCCTTTATAGGGAGAGGCAGAAGAAGGGAAGGGGAGAAGCAGGGACAGGTGTCTCTGTTAGGGTCTTGCTAAATCATAGTCCTCCTGCCCAGCTTCCCAATTAGCTGGGCTCACAGGCATGTGCAACCTGACCTGGCATGTTCAGGTTGGCCCAGGTATTGAACCTGGGTCTTCCATGCAGCTTTGCCTCCCAAGCAATGGCCCTATCAGTGCACTACAGCAGCTGGGCTTCAGATTGTTTTTTAATATTTTCTTAACTGTTTTCCCGTGTTCTTTCATTTGCTTTCTGGCTTGTGCTTTATTTATTGTTTCTCCCCAATCCCAGCAATTTGAAATGCATCAGTTTTTTTAAAGAATTGTTTTTATTTAACTTTATTTATTTACTTACTTATTTTAAAATTTGACCAGAGAGGGATAGAGTGAAAGAGTGAGAGAGAGTGGAAAAGTGAGTAAACAAGCTGCCAGGTCTGGGACTCGAGCCATGGTCAGCCATGTGGGAGTCCAACACCCTTAACCACCATGCCACCCGTCAGCCTAGTATGTATCAGTTTTAAAAATTTATCTTTTTATATTTAAAGAAATATGTTTAAGCCTGTGTAAATCTCAAGGTCACTTAGGAACAAAGAATCAGCAGACAAAAAAATATAGAGGTACTGATGATCTGAACAATGCAATTAAGAAATCTGATCTAGGACTGACCATGTAGCACAGTGGTTAGTCACGATGTGGAGGGAGGCAGATCCTACATGGTCCATTGAGGCTCAGATTCCAGTCCTGGAAAAACACTTTGGGGCAAGTCAGGTGGCATGGTGGTGAAGGCAGTTGGATCCCACATGGCCAACTGCACAATTATAATTTCAGACCCAGCGGCTTGAAAAACACCCTCTGGCACACCCACACCCGTGCCCAAAATCCCAAGAGGAGAGTGGGGGAGAAGGGATTGCAAAATGACAATCCCCCTGGGAAGTGCTTTCTCACTCTCTTCTTTCTGGTGAGTACATGTGCCCTTTAGCAATTTTAAAAAAAGAAGGAGAAAGAGAAGAAGAGAAACTGGGTATGTGAAGGTGTGATCAGGATCCAGACTGGAAGGTAGAACAAGTGAAAGGGGATTGTGGTGTGACCGGTGTCATCCTTCCCTCTCCCTCTCTCTCTACCATGTGGATGCACCCTTCAGCATTAGGGGGGGGGGGGGCCCGGCCCCTTTG